>NC_059073.1:169284667-169594667 GCF_020497125.1 Mauremys mutica
TAAGGTAAGGTAGTAGGGTGTCCCAGTCCTTCCCGTCCCAACTTACCACCTTCCTTATCATAGCCTTGAGGGTTTGGTTAAACCTTTCTACCAACCCATCAGTCTGCGGATGATTGACTGAAGTTCTCAGGGTATGTATATGGAGCAGCGTACAGAGGTCCTTCATTAGCTTCGACATAAATGGGGTTCCTTGGTCTGTTAATATTTCCTTCAGTAGCCCCACTTGGGCAAAGATCCCCACCAGCTCTTTGGCTATCATTTTAGAGGCCGTATTCCGCAGGGGGATGGCTTCTGGGTAGAGAGTAGCATAGTCCAAAACAACAAGTATATATTGGTGGCCGTGAGCTGTCTTCTCCAGGGGTCCCACTAGGTCTATGGCTATTCACTCAAAGGGGACCTCTATGATGGGAAGGGGTACTAAAGGTGCCCTCAAGTGGGGACGGGGACTGTGCAGCTGACACTCTGGGCAGGATGCACAGTACCTCTGCACTTCTTCATGTACTCCAGGCCAGAAGAACCATCATAGGACCCGTGCCAGGGTCTTCTCTACCTCCAAATGCCCCCCCAAAAGATGACTATGGGCAAGACTTAATACAGCATTCTGGTGTTTTTGAGGTACTAGGATCTGATGTACCTCCTGCCCCTATACTGGTGCAACCCAGTATAAGAGATCCTTCTTCATTATGAAGTAGGGTCCTGGCCCCTGGGTTTTCCTTTCCACAGGGACCCCATCTATTTCGGTCACCTCCTTCCTGATGTTGTCATACCTTGAGTCTTCTGCCTGGTCTTGTTCAAAATTTCCTCTCCCGGGGTTAATCTGCCCGAGATCTAGGGGCCCAGTCTCTGTTGCCTTTACTGGTTCAGAGGCATTAGTGTGGGGGTCAGACTCGGGTACTTCTCCCTCCTGGGCAGCCTCCTTTTCAGCTGCTTGGGTCCGCCTACCTACGAGAGCAACCCTCTGGCTTTGGGGCAGTATTCGGGTTCCCAAGGCCTTAGCTGCCCTTCCTTCCCTTTTCGTCTTTCTACCCTGTCTGTGAGTAGAGAACAAACCTGGGGATATTTCAGAGAAGATTGGGGGTTGACAATCTGCTGTAGATGCCTCACTAATTTCAGGGTTCCCATCTTTCTCAAATCCCCCTACTGGGAGTAAGTCTCCAAACCCTGGGAAGTCCCTCCCTATGAGCACCGGCTATGGAAGTTTAGGGACTACACCTGCTGCTACCTCAGTAGTGTTCCCTTGGTTCTCGATTTTTACTGGGATGGTGGGGTAGTAACTAACTGTCCCATGGACTCATGTTATCCCCATACGTTTAGCCTGCAGCAGCTGACTACGCTTCACGAGCTTCCCTGAGATAAGCGTGATAGCACTTCCCGAATCAACCATTGCGGTGGTCTCTACCCCATTTAGTTTCACTGATCTGGTGTACATATGTGGTGTTAGTGAGACCCCCCACAAGGTGGATTAGGGAGCATGGGTCTGCCCAGTTCCCCAGGTTACTCTGCATCAGCTCCTCAGCATTGGGACACTGTGCAGCTATGTGTCCCCACTCCCCGCAGGCATAACATCTGTATGGGGCCCTAGGCATTCCCCGGTCTCTTAGTTTGGGCAGTCTAAGGCCTGGTCTACACTAGGACTTTAAGTTGAATTTAGAAGCGTTAATTTGAACTAACCGCTCAACCGTCCACACCAGGAAGCCATTTAATTCGAACTAGAGGGCTCTTTAGTTCGAATTTGGTACTCCACCCCGACAGGTGGAGTAGCGCTAAATTCGACATGGCTAGCTCGAATTAGGCTAGGTGTGGATGCTAATCGAACTTAGTAGCTCCGGGAGCTATCCCACAGTGCACCACTCTGTTGACGCTCTGGACAGCAGTCCGAGCTTGGATGCTCTGACCAGCCACATAGGAAACGACCCGGGAAAATTTGAATTCCTTTTCCTGTCTGGGCACTTTGAATCTGACGTCCTGGTTGGACATCAGGGCGAGCTCCGCAGCACCTGCAACGATGCAGAGCTCTCCAGCAGAGGAGTCCGGGCAATCCAAGAATAGAAAGAGGTCCCCAGCATGGACTGACCGGGAAGTCATGGATCTGATCGCTGTGTGGGGCGAGGAGTCTGTGCTCTCGGAGCTGCGCTCCAACAAGCGGAATGCAAAGACCTTCGAGAAGGTCTCCAAAGCCATGATAGACAAAGGATACAGCCGGGATGCGATGCAGTGCCGCGTGAAAGTCAAGGACCTGAGACAAGGTTACCAAAAAGTCAGAGCGGCAAACGGACACTCTGGAGCACAGCCCCAGACATGCCGCTTCTACGAGGCACTGCATGCCATTCTCGGTGGGTCTGCCACCACTGCCCCACCAGTGACCGTGGACTCTGAGGATGGCATAGTGTACCTGGACAGTTCCTCGGCGATGTTCGCCGATGGGGAAGATGAGGAAGGGTTTGTGGAGGACGGCGCAGGAGACAGCGAACACAATACCGCTTGCCCTGACAGCCAGGATCTCTTCATCACCCTCACAGAGATCCCCTACCAACCGTCCCCGCCCGTTAACCCGGACTCAGAATCAGGGGAAGGATCAGGCGGTAAGTGCTATAAACATGGAAACTTTTATTTTTTAAAAAACAGGTATAGAAAAAATAGAAATACTATATACAAAATTTTAAATGTCAAACTATATAAATAGTAGGTCCACACATATAGGGATTGAACAATAATCCACTTGGGACAGTTCAACAAAGCTCTCAGAGAGCTGCTCGAAAAGCCTCCGCAGGAGGTTCCTGGGGAGAGGTGCCTTATTCGGTGCTCCATGGAAGCACACTCTTCCGCGCCAGGACATCCTAATGTAGAGAGGAATCATCGCCTCCACCAGCATTGCTGCATATGGTCCTGGTCTGTGCAGGGCTTCCATTAGCATCCGCTCTCTCTGACTCCGAGTGACCCGCCTCAGGGTGATGTCGTTCTGGACAGGCTGCATCTAAGTAGGGCAATTAGTGTATTGTTACTATTGTTAATGGTTTAAAATTAGGTTGCATAACAACGACCCTCGCTTAACAGCCACGTGCTGGAGGCCACAGAGAACAAGCATACATTGATCTTTCCCGTGCACTGGCGGGAGGGGCTGGAAAAGGCTCAGCCTTTCTGCTTTCCAGATTGCCTTTAGCAGGAGAGCACAGCTATCCACTAACTGATAAGCATGATCTACTTTAAGGCTTACCAGGACTGTCTGCAAGACGGATTCAGCTGTCTCTCCCCGCTTGTCCGCTCTCCTGTGCAATGGCGCCGCCAATGAGAGCGTATTCCGAAATCTCGAACTTGTCCTGAGATCTCGTGGAACTTGGTGCCCTGTATGGTCTTGTTCAGAGAAACTGACTAGACTGTGTTCACTGTTCGCAAACATGTATCTGTTCAAGGAAATCACTTACTGTTTCCCATCACACAGCTTCTGCTCTTTCCCGGACTGCCCCGGCATCCCCCTCGCAGAGGCTGGCTCAGATTAGGTGGCGAAAGAAAAAGACTCGGGAAGAGATGTTCGCGGAACTGATGGCCTGCTCCAGAGCCGAGGCGGCAGAGCAGAGACAGTGGAGGGAGACCCTCTCTCAGCAGCAGCGCTCACACAGCAAACGGGAGGACAGGTGGCGGCAGGAAGACCAGCAGGCGACTCAAACGCTGCTTGGGCTAATGAGGGAGCAAACGGACACGCTCCGGCGCCTTGTTGATGTTCTGCAGGACCGCAGGCAGGAGGAGAGAGCCCCCCTGCACTGTATCTGCAACCACCCTCCAACGCCAAGAAGTCCTGTCCCCCCCTCACTGAAAATTACAAGACGGAGGGGCGGTAGGGGCCGTGAGAACTGTCACTGCACCACAGCTGAGTGCTATGTACCACACACCTCTGACGCTATAACTGTGTAGAAGCGCTTCCCTTACAGGATCACCCAGTCCCAAATCCAAGTTTCATCACCCCACTATGTAGTAGATTAATAAAAGCTGTTTGCTGTTGTTCACTCTTTCCGTCACGTCTTTCGTGTCAGAAGACTGTGTATGTAGGGGGGGGGCAGGGGATTTATAATTGCACGGGATAGCCTACATTAGCAGGGTACAGACTATCGGGGGCAGGATCAACTGCAGGGCACACACAGACTGCAGTCAGTAGTCACCAGGGTCACTCTGTGTGGTGTATGCTGCCCCGGGTCATTCTGTGATGTGTACGCTTGTCCACGGTCCTAGCGCCTGCCACCCCCTAATGTTAAGGCATGCTGCCCTTACCATGCACTTCCACCGTAGGCGCGATCCTCTCCGCTGCCCTGAGCCCCAACAAGAGCCCTCATCCACGGACAGATACTCACCCTTCCCCCACACCCCTCACCCCTTCCTACGCCCAAACCCACAGCCCAGAGCCTGCATCCAAATCCCTATCCAAAGACGGCACCACTCGCCCCTTCCTGCAAACCCACCCCTACATGCACAACCACTTGAAACCGTCCCCCACCCCAGAGACCTATGTAGGAGCAGGAGGCTGTCCGTCCTGTATTGTACAAGCGGTCTGTACATCAGTGCACACCGTACCCAGCACAGTATGCGTCCATGTTTCAAACCCTGAACAGAAATGCAAAGTAAAAGAAAGATTTATTAACAATAACTGTTCCGTTTAATTTGTTTTAAAACGTGTTTTGGAAGTGGGGGAAACTTGGAGAACGGGGTATGTAACCGCAGATCTCACTCAACACATAGAGACACAGGCCCAGGATCAGCTTCTCTTAAAATCAAGTGGAGAGTCATAGGTTACCCTGCTCTCCGAGGAAACTTGCTTTCAAAGCCTCCCGGATACACAGCGCTTCCCGCTGGGATATTCTTTCGGCACGGGTGTCTGGCTGAGCGTAAACAGCAGCCAGGCGATTTGCCTCAACCTGCCATCCGGCCAAAAAGGTCTCGCCCTTGCTCTCACAGATATTGTGGAGCACACAGCAAGCAGCAATAACTACGGGGATATTCTTTTCGCTGATGTCCGAGCGAGTCAGTAAGCTCCGCCACCTCCCCTTAAGACGTCCGAAAGCACACTCCACCACCATTCTGCACTTGCTCAGCCGGTAGTTGAAGAGTTCCTTCTCACTGTCCAAGGCGCCTGTATAGGGCTTCATGAGCCAGGGCATTAGCAGGTAGGCTGGGTCCCCGAGGATCACTGTAGGCATCTGCACATCCCCAACCGTTATTTTGTGGTCCGGGAAGAAAGTTCCTGCCTGGAGGCGTCTAAACAGACCAGAGTTCCTGAACACACGCGCGTCATGAACCTTGCCCGCCCACCCGACGAAGATGTTGGTAAAACATCCCCTATGGTCCACCAGTGCTTGCAGCACCATTGAAAAGTAGCCCTTTCGGTTAATGTACTCGCTGGCCTGGTGGGCTGGTGCCAGGATAGGGATGTGAGTCCCATCTATAGCCCCACCGCAGTTTGGGAATCCCATCGCGGCGAAGCCATCAATGACGACCTGGACGTTTCCCAGAGTCACTACCTTTGAGAGCAGTTGCTCAACGATTGCGTGGGCTACTTGAATCACAGCAACCCCCACGGTAGATTTGCCCACGCCAAAGTGGTTCGCTACTGACCGGTAGCTGTCTGGCGTTGCAAGTTTCCAGAGGGCTATGGCCACTCGCTTCTGCACACTCAGGGCTGCTCGCATCCATGTGTCCTGGCGCTTCAGGGCAGGGGACAGCAAGTCACAGAGTTCAAGGAAAGTGTCCTTACGCATGCTGAAGTTTTGCAGCCACTGTGATTCATCCCAGACCTGCAGCACTATGCGGTCCCACCAGTACGTGCTTGTTTCCCGGGCCCAGAATCGCCGTTCCACACCATGAACTTGGCCCATTGCCACCATGATCTCCACTGCGCGGCGTACCCTGCTTTGTGAGAGGTCTGCGCCACTCTCCTCACCGCGCTGCCAGAGCCTCCTCGCCCGATTTCTCAGCAGCTGACTGTGGAAGAGGTGGACGATAAGGTGTGAGGAGTTGACAACGGCCATAAGTGCAGCGATGATCGCAGCGGGCTCCATGCTCGCAGTGCTGTGGCCTCCGAGCTGTAACCGACCAGAGAAGGGCGCAAACAGATTTCCCGCCGGCGCTTTCAAGGAGAGAGGGCGGGAGTGACGGTTCAATAATGACAGTTACCCAAAACCACCCTCGACACATTTTTTCCCCCAGCAGGCATTGGGGGCTCTACCCAGCATTCCAATGGGCAGCGGGGAGTGGGGGAACTGTGGGATAGCTTCCCACAGTGCACCGCTTCCAAAGTCGACGCTGGCCCCGTGAATGTGGACTCAGAAATTCGAATTAGTGTATTTAGTATGGATACACAAATTCGACTTCATAAGGTCGAATCCACAAATTCGAACTAAGTTGATTCGAAATAGCCTTGTAGTGTAGACAAGGCCTAACATCACAATCCTCTTCTCCCTCGGTGCTCTGACTGTTTGTGGCCTCTGATGGTCCTTCAGCCCTTCTCTTTTTCCACCTGGACCCTCCTGGTGGCCCAGTCACCCGAGCTTTAGGGCTTAGTACTGTTTGTTTAACCCGGGGTGCCTCTTCCTTAACTGGTCGAGTCAGCTCCCTCGCTGTCTTTCGCCTCTCTCCCAGGGCGACAACCTCATCATAGGTGGAGGGTTCGTTCTGGCTTACCCAGGCGCGAAGGTCTGGCGGGAGTCCCCTCATGTATCGGTGGATGACCAGAACCTCTAGTATCTCTTCCAGACTCCAGGATTCCGTTCGCAACCACTTTTGTGCAAGATGGATGAGGTCATACAATTGGGACCGCGGGGTTTTGTCTTCCTGGTACCTCCACTCATGATACCACTGGGCCCACACTGCGGTCATTACCCCAGATGTGGCCAGGATCTCTGCTTTCAGCTGGGGGTACTCTGCTGCAGCCTCTTCAGACAGATCATGGTAGGCCTTCTGGGATTCCCCACACAGGAAAGGGGCAAGGATTCCCCACTGATCTCGAGGCCAGGCCTCCTGTAGGGCTGTCCTCTCAAAGGCCAGAAGGTATGCCTCTACATCATCATCCTGCGTCATTTTCTGCAGCCATAATGGCCGCCAATCAGCTCTGTAAGGGTCTTTATCTGGTTTACTAGTTCCTACAGCATAGCTCGGTCTTGAGCAGCCTGGTCCATCAGCAGGCAATTAGTCTCTTGCTGCTGCCACACTGCCTCCTGTTGGGCGGCTGCCTGGACACAGGTAGCCTCCTGCTGGGCCACCGTAGCTTGTATCAATGCCCATACTACGTCATCCATTGTGGTGAAAAAAAAATAAACCCTCTTTTTTTTTTTTTAATCACCCTCCTTCTGCTGCGCTGTGTGCACCAAACCCCACTCCTGACACCACTTGTGACAAAGTTCCTCCTCTACCTTGGTGGGTCCTGTGATTAATGGCGGATTTGATTGCCTCACAGATTCACCCTGTGGGTCAGGAAACAGCCCAGAGACCTTCCCCTCTGGTAGAAGCCACAGTCCAGGTCAATTCCTCCTGTGTTTGATCAGGAGTTGAGAGGTTTGCGGGGAACCCGAGCCTGCCCTCTACTCCGGGTTCCAGCCCAGGGCCCTGTGGATCGCAGCTGTCTATAGTGCCTCTTGTAACAGCTGCATGACAGCTCCAACTCCCTGGGCTACTTCCCCATGGCCTCCTCCAAACACCTTCTTTATCCTCACCACAGGACCTTCCTCCTGGTGTCTGATAATGCTTGTACTCCTCAATCCTCCAGCAGTACACCCTCTCACTCTCAGCTCCTTGCACTTCTTGCTCCCAGCTCCTCAAACGCACTTCCTCTCCTCTGGCTTCCTGGCTCCCTTTGGCCTGACTGAAATGAGCCCTTTTATAGCATCAGAGGGGCCTTAATTAGTGTCAGGTGCTTAACTGCCTCGCCTGACTCTTAGCAGATTAATTGGAGTCAGGTGTTCTCATTAGCCTGGAGTAGCCCCTGCTCTGGTCACTCAGGGAACAGAAAACAGCTTATCCAGTGGCCAGTATATCTCCCTTCGACTACCCTGCTGTTCCCAACTGGCCTGGGTCTATCACAGTATACATGCTACAATCACACTTTTGACTGCAGCGTAGAAAGTTCCTAATTGTACTGCAAGGCAAACACTGACAGAAGCCTGCATCTGATTGCCCCCTCTCATATGTAAGGCCACAAAAGTCAAAGGTTAGACTCTGGTATAAATTCTGGTGCTGTTAGAGCACAGAGTTCAAAGTCCACTGACGTGCTGAGGTTCTGATCCTGTAACTTTAAAAGGGTAGAATCAAGCCTGAAAGCAGGAATAATGTTAGTTTAAGAAGCAAATTTCAGTGTTAGCTGTGAATTATTTTGTTTTTGGCAATTTAAATCAGACACTTAACTTTACTTTCATGTACTTTTTCTTGGTGACTTAATTCGTATCACCAACTCCACAATTATAACACAGAGACTAGGACATCATGCCATTTTTACTTTATGCCTCAAGCAAGAAATTCTAAAGGTGCCCCACTTTGCAATATATAAACAGGAATGTGTATCATGACAGATAACCATAAAACATAAAGGCATGACATGATTTCAGATTTAAACAAGGCTAACGTCTGATATGTTGAGAATAAATACTGTATTCCAGCCTACATCTGGCCTTTCTTGTTATGAAGGTTTGACTCAAGTACAAGATACTGCAGAGTACTACAGAGCTGCCATCTGCAACTAAGCTTTGCAAGAGGCATGCCTTTAATCTATCAGACATTATTTGTGGTTTAGTATTGGGTGGCAATACTATATTGATATATATGACTCAAAGATCTCTATAACTGGAATAGCTAGAGTATTTATTATCCTTATCCATTACAGCTTCTGGCACACAGAGGAGACACAAGTGAGTCTAGGTTCCAGTGTCAGTGATTTTCCTCTTCTCTATTTTCTATATTGAAGATTAAATCCCTGTTTAGAGACTTACTTGGCACACTTTGTCCAGTTAGCAGAATCCGGGGATGGGGTAGAGGTTGTGGCTATACCATGATGTTGGCTGCAGTTTTGAGCAGGCAATCAGCCAGGGTTGGGGCCTTTCACTGGGCAGGACAGATGTTAGGCGGGGAAAGGAAAATAGGTAGATGGGCATGTGCTGTCCATGGTATGGGGCCTGAAAAGAGCCAATGGTCACAGCTTTAGCATGAGATGGGGGCAGATTGCTCAGCAAGAGCAGATGTCATTATGAAAACATACATTTTCGGGGGCGGAGAGGCAAGCATACAGCATGGGTCCAGCAAGCGAGGAACAGAGGGATGAAGAGAAGACAGGAATTAAAGACTCAGAAAGGCTCCAAGCTCACCTTTGCTTACAATGGCTGCAGCCATGGGACACCCAGAACAGAAGCTAGGACAACAGTATAACACAACAGCATAAAACAAACAAGAATCCTTTGTTCCCTCCAAAGCCTCTGCCTCCTCAGATCCAGCCTTGGTTGTTGTACGGTAGGAATCAGGTTCGGTTGTTGCTGCACATTAGGAACTGGGTTCTCCCTCTGCCTTGCTGGAACCAGGATCCTGAATCCCAAAGAGAGTCTGGCCCTGAGGGCCCTTCACAGGCCTCCTGCTACTCATCCTCCAGTAAATCTTGATATCTGTCACCAGAGGAATCGGGAGGGAGAAATGCAGGCAGCAGGTTCCAGAACCATCCTGGGTTGAGAGGTTGTGTAATTGTTAAAAATCCTCTCCAGTTACTGAAAAATGGACAGGTCACTCTACTGCCAGACCTTTTCCTGGTATCCCTCTTTTTAATATACATTCTCCTGAGTCGTTTGCTCTTTATCTTCACAGGCTCCCATCCCTATCATGGCCCCTTGGAGTCATCTGTTTAGCTATGTCCACAAAAGGATTTTATTCTGGCCCAAAAGTTTGCTGCACTGACACTTCTCCCCCTGGCCATGAGATTCAGGATCTTAGCACAGCTCTGAGCAGCTGCTCCAGGCATGTTGGAATATTATTGCAGCAATGCTGATCTATTCAAATGTCTTATCTGTCCATTCCACAGTAACTACAAGGAGCCTGTCTATAATTCATTTTTAATTTATTTATTTTTGGTCACATAACACAGATGTGTATAAAACAAATCACTTTTCAGCCTCTGGAGCTATAGGAGTAGGAGTGCACTGAGGCAATATGATGCTTTCTCAGCAATTTTGGTTGGAGGATGAAATCTAAGCACTCTGATTACTCTCTCCTTCACTCTCCTCATGCTGTAAGTTTTTTCATTCAAGCATCAGGAAGAGATTGACTGAGATTCTATTTACATTAAAAAATACACCGTTTTTTTTAAGTTTAAATCAATGTAGTTTAACAGGTACAAATTGTGCTTTGGACACTCTTAATTTGATTTACACAAAGTTATATTGATTTTAGTTTAACTTAATTCAACTGAAATATGAGTATCCAAACAGGGTTCTGTACCCATTTAACTATATAAATTTAAAGTCACAGTTTAACTAAACTGGTACAACTCTGAATGTAGACAAAGCCTGAAACTCTGCTGCTGGTGGTCTGTCTCTTCTTTCTGTCTTAGGTCTTGTGTACATGTAGTGAGTCGGTGTGGCTCCCCTCCTGCCCAGCAGAGGGAGCGCCCCTGCAGACACCCAAGTGGGCGGAGCCACCGCCGCCTGTTCCCGCCCCCCGGAAGTCAAGGGGCGGGACAGGAAGTATAAAAGCCGGCCGCCAGAGATCAGTCAGGCCCCAGCCGCTGCAGGGAGCAGACGTGCCACCGGGAGCTCGCGACTGGGAAACCTCCAGGACCCGGGGCAGTTGCCCTGACTGGCTGGAGCTTCCCCGCGCCCGCTACGAGGAGGAGCCACCGGAGCCCCCCCGCGCCCGTTACTGGGAGGAGCCACTGGAACTTCCCCGCGCCCGCTATGAGGAGGAGCTGCCGGAGCCTCCCCATCCCTGCTGTTACCCGGAGGAGCCGCCCGAGCCCGCTTGGCCGGACTTCCCCGAGGAGCTGCCGGACTTGCCACCAAGCCCCGGTCGAGAGGAACCTATGCTGGTAGACTGGCCTGGGACCAGTGTCACGGATGAGGTAGGCCCTGAGGGGGAAACTGGAAGTGGCCCGGGGGTAGCCAACCCCGGTCAGGCTGCAGACACGCACAAGCCTATGTCAGTGTGTTGCGGTCAGGACCCCACTGACCTGCAGCGGTGATAGCCGCTGCTAGGGCCCCGGGCTGGGACGCAGTGGAGTGGGTGGGCCTGCGTCCCCCCTGCCACTCCATTCACGGGTGGCAGTTTTCCCCCTCACCCAACGCTCAGGTGTAAGGACCTGGGCCTATATACCAACCCGTTTGTTGCGGCTCAGCCCCTGCACCAGAGGCCTGAGCCTCCTTGAACTGTTTATTGCTGCTCAGCCCCTGCACCAGAGGGCCTGAGCTTCCTTGAACTATATATTGTTGCTCAGACCCTGCACCAGAGGGCCTGAGCACCGTGACTGGGTGTTTGGTGCCCGCCCGAAACTAGGGCGGGGCCCCTCTAAGTGGTACCGTTGCGCAGCCCTGAGACAGGGGGCCTGTACCGGGCGATACTGCGTTGGTCGCCCCGGAACGCCGGGGCCAGACTGGAACAGAGGACGTGTAGTGAGCTGGTGTGGCTCCCCCCCGCCCCAGGAGGGTTGAGCCCCGGCGCGAACCTTTACAGTACAGTACAGACCTATATCAATAAAACTACATTGCCTCAGTGTGAAAAATCCACAACGTAGTTATACTGACCCAACTCCTCCCCCCTTCCTCCCATGTAGACAGCCCTATGTCCGTGGGGGAGCTTCTCCCATGGATATAGCTACTGCCTCCCAGAAAGATGGATTAACAATGCCGATGGGATGGCTCTCTCCTGTTGGCTTAGAGCATCTTCATTCAAGCGCTACAGCAATGCAGTTGCAGCAGTGCCAATGCAGCCTTTTAAGTGTAGACTTGCCCTTAATGATGGATGTAAGTCCAGCTGGAGTTAGTAAGCTTTAACTGCATATTTCCGTAACTGGAGTATCATTTGTTGAGTACCCTCCAAAAACACAACAAAACAAAAGGATCATCAACAATATTCCATAGGTATAGCCACATAGCACTTGGGCTCTTAATTGTTCCTCTTCTCATGCCCACAAACTTCTGAAACACAAATTTATGTCACACCCACACTTCACTGCTGCTGACTGGAAAAGAATAAAGGAGAAGATGTAATAAGGGCTTGTCTACATTTGAAATGCTACAGCAGCACAGCTGCGCTACTGCAGCTGCACAACTGTAGCACTTCAGAGTAGACACTGCCAAAACTGATGGGAGGGATTCTCTCATCAGTGTAGGTAATCCATTTCCCTGAGAGACAGTAGCTAGGTCAATGGAAGAGAGCTATCTATATGGAGACTTAGGTCAGCTTAACAATGCCACT
The DNA here is from genome assembly GCF_020497125.1 of Mauremys mutica. NCBI lineage: Eukaryota > Metazoa > Chordata > Testudines > Geoemydidae > Mauremys > Mauremys mutica. The sequence goes on from NC_059073.1 coordinate 169,297,091, forward strand.
GTGGGGTGTGGATTTTTTACACCCTTGACCAACATAGTTAAACCAATCTAATTTTCTAGGGTAGACCAGGCCTTAAGGAAATAATGTTGGATGGAAGGAGGAGGAGAATGTAATACATTCTCTTTCAGTGCCAGCTAAACAAGTTAAGTTACATAAGGAGGGACTAAATTAAAACCTTGTTAAAAAGGTTTTATTTTCAACAATTCCACATGGTGAAACTAAGCAGTCTAGAAGTAGTCACATAGCTATGTCATCTTAGACGGATGAAAATGCCCATAGTTAAACACCTGTGTCTTGAAAGTTTTCATCAACAGAAGTTGGTTGGTCCAATAAAAGATATTACTTCATCCACATTGTCTCACAGATAATTAAAACATGTATGCTCTTTCTGATTTCTGGTTACATGTTCTCTGTCCTTTTGTTAATAACATAATTTATTAGAAATACTTTAAAACTTCCCCCTTACAGACATATTTTATTTGACGCTATGGGCTTATTTTAAGTAGAGTTAAAGTGAATTTTTCATCCAATATTCAACCTCTTATAAACTCACTCCTCAGTTGGAAATGAACACATTCTCACCCCCTGCCCCCATCATTATGATGAAAATTAAAAGAGATCCCTGAAAGCTTCCATAGTTTATATTTGTGATTCATTTCTTTCTCTCTCACACACACGCACTCTCCCCCCTTTCCTGGACAATGGTATGAGAGAGAGAGAGAGAGAGAGAGAGAGAGAGAGAGGGAGAGGGCGTGACTTTGGGAGTTTACTTTTTGGCCTTTTAGATGTATTTTTTGGCTCTCTCCACACAAAATAATTTAATCAATTAACCTAATAACTCTAACCTAATCAACCTCTTTTAGGTTTGACATGGTTTGCATCCACTCCTTAACAGCTATAAACTAGACTACTTTGAAGGGGTAGTCCATAACACAGTTTCAGATAGCACGATTGTTCCATGGGCCCTAGGGCAGTGGTTCTCAAACTTTTTTTTGCGGACCACTAGAAAATTACTGAGGAACTCAGCAGACCACTTAATGATCTTTCCAAATGTTGTTTGTACCGTTAGCTAAGAATTGTAAAGCACTTTGGATAAAAGTGCTATATAAAAAAAACACCCTTAACAATAAACTGTTTTTGTTCTACAAATAAAAGCACATAACTCATATTTTAATATCAGTAGTCTTACCTTTCTAATGCAATGGATGTGCCCTCTCTCCTCTGGCCCAGCAGCCCCCAAGATGGGGCTGGGAAGGGGGGGTGTCTCTCGCTCTCTCCCCTACTGCAGCAGCCCCTGAGCTGGGGCTGGGAAGGAGGAGGGTCTCTCCCCCCCCAGAGAGCTGAGGTTGGGAAGGAGGGCCATCTCTCCCTGGCAGCCACAGCCCTGGAGCTGGGGAAAGTTATGTCTTTCTCCGGCCACCGCAGCCCTGCGCATCCCAAATTCTCAGCACCCCCTCTTCTCACCCCACTTCCCCCTCCCACCAACCCCTATACCCCCCAAGGCCACCACCTCACCTTACATATGCATCTTCTCCAGGGTCCAGGCACCCAATTAATGGAGCCACACCTGCATGGCTCCACTAATTAGGTGGGTGGCCCTTCATTCTCTTGTGTGCAGCCGCCCAGGCCTGTGGACCACCTGAATGGAGCTTGTGGACCACATTGGTGGTCCATGGACCACAGGTTGAGAACCTCTGCCCTTGGGCACAAGGAAAACAATACTACAACCATGCTAACATTTGTGCGGGAAAACACATTCCAACACGTATTCCAACTCAAACTCTGAAAGAAAAAAAAAGGGAAAAAAATTAAAAATTCATTTCAGATTGATCAGAAAAGAGAATTTTTCAAACTTTTCACTGAACTAAAAAGTTGGGGGGGAAATTGTTTGCTTTCAGTTAAACTAAATGTTTGATTTGACTTGAAACAAAATGTTTCATTTTGGTTTTGAGCTTTTAAAAACTTAAAAAAAAACAATTATACTTTGAAACAAAAATTCAGAACATTCCATTTTGAAAAGGTTGAAATGAAATGTAATGCGTTTTTCTGAAAGAACTGGACTAATTCTACATGAATTCGTGAACTATTTCGGTCAACCCAAATCTCCATTTTCTAGTGAAAAAAAAGTTTTGCTTAAATTTTACCAAGCTCTAATTCCAGCATAGTTGCTTGTAGAACAGTTCAAATCATTATGAACATGGGCATCAAGAAGCAATCTTAATATATTTTTACTCATTAAGTCAGGATATCTATAATAAAATAGAAACCACAGACCATTTTATTGTTTTGCTATCTGAATGCAATGGTTAATATAAAACTGACAGAGGTAAAAGCTAAAGCGGATGATTATAAAAAAAACACTCTTACTTGTAGATGATACTGTTTCTTGCATCTAAGTTGACTGTTCATTTTCTGTTCTTTATTTTTAAGGCAAGAGACAACATTTTAAAAGTTAGGTGCCTAAAGTTAGCAAACTTAAATGTGGCCTTGCTTTCAGAGTTGGTGATCACCCACAGTTCCTATTTAGGTTCTTAACTTAAGGCAAAACACTCATTCAACAGATGGAGATCTGAAGCAGAGAGAGTTTATGACCCATACTTTCAGAAGTTGCCACTGATTTTACCTGCTTACATTTTGGGTATCTAATGTAAAAAATGTTGGACACACAAACTGAGGCACATGAAATTCATGGCCACTTCTGAAAGATTTAGCTTAAGTCACTCATGGTCACACAAAAAATCTGTAGCGTTGCTGGAAATTAGACACTGATCTCCTGAGGACCAGCCTAGTGTCTTAACTTCTCCTGATGGGCAGTGGGATGATGTTGTTAAGAATGCTCAACTTCTTTTTGCTTTTCCTTTACAGTTTCCCTTTAAGGGTTGATGATCTGGGTTCAACTCCCAATAACAATTTCATTTCATATTGATTCCATTAAAGAGATCCTATCACCATTTAGGATATTCTGCATGACAAGACATAACCCCTAAATCTTGCATATTTTTGGGACAGTGGCATCAAACTACTAGTATTTTTGATCTCCTATACCAAGCTGGTTTGAAAAACCCAACCTCTCAGAACTTTCTATCAGAAGATTATGCAATACATTGTTCAAAGTTGAAAAAGGCCGTTCAGCGTTGGTTAGTTAAGTCTTATGATGCATGTCTGTCTGACCTTCATTACTTTGTAAAGAAATCACTTCTGAAATGAGAGGATGAGTGGACCGAGTCAGCAAAAGATTCACTATATCCTCTCTCCCACCTGCTTTGCCAGAATAATTTCTCCATAATGTTTAAACAAATGGGCCATTCACTAAAATCAGCATATGGGCATCTGAAATTATCTGCATGTAAAGATGGATAGTCATGAGCTGAGTATAAATGGATCCAGGGCATCTCAGAATTAGTGGAACAAGAATTAAGAGCAAAAGGCCATCTGTCTTCCAATAAATCATATCAGTAAGGAGAATCACATACTCCATCTCTATTCCTGCATCTGTCTGTTTGATAGAAGTCTGCAGTGCATGCTACAGGTCCAATTCTACTCAGGGGCCCCATTCTCAGAACTTTATGTAGCCTCAATTCTTACACTGAGAATTTTGGTTATTTTTCAATATAAAGTCAAGTAAAAAAAGATATTTTCTTTCTAACATTTCCCAAGTCATCTTTTACCCGAAGGTCATTACTCATCTCAAGGGTAAGCAAACGTAACATTGAACATAGGAGAAAGCAAGGTGAATTGGTCCGTGTACAAGCAACTCTGCAGAGCACTTTGCTTCTATTCACAAGACGTATATTAGAAGGATTTCCCTTTCTAGAGGCAAGGGAAGCATTTTTTTAATTCCCTCAATGACTACTTCATCTGATTCCTCTTCAGTATAAAAAGTACATTAACAATGTGACTTTATATGATAATCAAATAATTAGGAAAGCCAGACACCAGAGCCAAGATCTTTCCTAACCAAGAACCTAAAGTTAGTTATATGCTTAAATACACAGTTAGGAGCCTGTGTCCTAATCTTCAGATGACATGAGCACTCAGCAACCTCCATTTTAGTCATTTAATTAAGGTAATTTATTTAGGTGTCTAAATATATATTTAGGAGCCTAATTGAAGGCACCCGGTTTGGAAAACATTGGCCCAAATGAACTGTTGATATGGTCTGTGTAAAATAGTGTTATACCTTCCCCCCTCCTCTAATCAGCAGTGCTTTTGCATCCCTGTCTGCACAAACCCATCCCAGAAACAATCCTCATTCAACATACAGTACCTTCAGCAACTGAAATTGACTTTATGTAAAAATTTAAATGATACAGCATCAACAAATGGTGTCACATAGTAAATTGAGATTAACAAGATTTTATAATGCATTCTTCTTGGGCCTATCAGAAAATGGGAGCATGCCAGAAAAGAAGCTTGCCATTTCTAGACAAGGGGATCAGCTCACGCCAGCCACTCAAAGCACACTTTCTGAGTTTCAGTAGAAGTGTGTAAAGTGCATGGAGGGCCAGATATTGTATAAAACAAAGAAAAGGCAAAAAATGCAAACCTCTCCAGCTTCTGGCAATCGTCTTTCTGTTAGCTGGTTAGAAAGTGAGAGTGAGGACGTATACCACTCATACTTATGACCTTTTATTATTAAAAAAGTCTGTATATTATACATGCTTGCAGCTGTGGTGTTCTTGCAGGGTTTTTTTTTTTAAGTAAACATAACTGGAAAATGACTTGTTTTGTCTGCCTTTTGCTGCTGCAGGCTGCTCATGAAAAATGTAAGGCAAGATCATATACATTGTACTTCATATATACTGTACTTATGTATATTTTAACACTTTCCTGCTGTGACTTTTTTCTTATCTGAGACACTGGTTCCTCAATGAATTTACAATTCTAACATTAACACAACAAGACAGCCAAATTCTTGCTCATGATTTTACCAAGAAATCCTTATCAAAACCCACAAAAAAGATCAAAAGGTTTTTATTAGGTAGGAACTGAACAGAACTATAAAAATATTGCATACTTTCAGTGTCTAAAATAAGCCAGTATGTCTCTTTAGCTGTTTTGGTACACTTTATATTCAGGGCCAAATTTTCAGTCAGACTCATACAGCCTTCTGTATTTGAACATGCCAGTTTTACTTGCACATCTCTTTGGATGGGCAAACCTAATACTTGCTTAAATAGATACGTGTATACATATTGGGTATTTATGGCTCTAACTAGCTGACTTGCATGTGCAGATGTGGTATTTGAATAAAACTGCAGATACATATATATTATTCTGGGCATAAAATTAGAGGGCATGACTGAAAATTTTGCCCTTAATACAAAGGCTATGAAGATATTATCTCACAATAATATTTGCCTTGCATGATGCACAGTTCTTTCCTTAAAAGGCACTTGGACAACTTTCCAGGCTGTTTCATAAAATGATAATGAGGATGACTATACTGTTGAAGTGCTGTACCAGATGGCAGAGGATGTGATTAAATGGTGATTTCTCAGTCAATCCTTGACTAGAACTCACTTGAACATTGTCCAAGCAATAGCTGTAAAAGCAACACTTGACACATTAAAAAGCTGGGTTTAGTTTTTACTATGCTTTCTCCTTGAAGCAGGAATTTGTTACTTTATTTAGAAATTATTATTCTACAGTAGAGTTAGCCAATAGCAAATTCCAGTGAATAACACTGACCTGAAGCAGTTGCTAAACTGAGAGCTGCATTAGTAAATGTACATCTTTCAAGGCCACTGGAAAACTGCAGTAATGTTGGCCTAATACTTTCACAGAAATGTTCTGTAGCTTGTAACAGTCTATTGCTGCATATAGATACAGACACCACATCAGTTCACTACATACAGTACATGCAATATCCAATACGCAGTACATTAATTTTGGTTTAAAAAACCTAGGCTTCTGCAGTGTGATCTAAAAGAGAATCTCCATTAGTTGTTTCATTAAGATTAGAGTTTATATACTTTAAGCCCTTAGATCACTAGAGGGTGAAACCACTGCATACTGATAAATACTTAAAGTTAACTCCTTCCAATATACCTTCCGTCTCTGATTTTGCCTTTTCCTTTGTTCTCAGCCCCACCCCCCATACCTGATAACTTCAATTTTCAAATTAAAGCCCCATCCAACCCACTAGCCCCCTGCCTCCTTGCCATCATCAACTCTGGATGGATTCTCTCACTTAGCAAAACAGCCATTTGCTTGACCTTGTTGTTTACTGAAAAATGTGCCTGCTATGATCTGTGTTTCGTTTCTCAGATAGTCTCATTCAACATAACTAACTCACCCGCTACCCCTACCCCTATCCCTACCTCCACCCCTCCACAAGGGCTTTCCACAACCTCCACTCTATCATCATCCATGAATTCTCTGTCATCCTCAGCCTCTCTCTTTCAGCTCTCTCATGCCTTGCTTCAGTAAACTAAGTGTTTGTCTAGAAGGGGAAATTTACCAGCATAATTATACCACAACAGTTATACCAGTATAATTCCATGTGTGGACTTGTTTATCACAGAATGATCATCCACACAGGGAGCGCTACTGGTATGATTATACTGCTAGTTATGCCAGTAACTTTTCCCATGTAGACAAACATTCAGATAGGCACTCACTCCACTGTGACCTCTCCTCTAGCCTTGACTTTTATGCCCCACTCTTTCTCACCACAAAATCTATCCCACTAGCCCAAAGACCTGGCTTACTCTCAGGACCCATTTTCCCCACTCATGTTCTTGTGCTGCAGAATGCACCAGCATGGGAGCCATGACCACGCTGATTTCCTCCATTACAGGTTTGCTCTCCTCCCTCATCTTCACCATCTTCATGGTCAAACAATAATACTTCTAGTCTTTTACTCAATTCCATGTCCAAAGTCCATCACTTATTTATAATCGTTGACTGCATCCTTGAACCAACCCATGCTCACTCTCTCTGCATAAGATTTTGCTGACTTTAAAACACAAACGCACACACACACACACGGATCTTATCCATCACACCTACTCTTTCCTCTCATTTCCCCTCTCTTCTCCAAACACCTTCTCTTCCTTCTTCAATATCATTGGACTTGAGGTCTCCAATCTTCTCTTCTCTAACACCTCCACTTCCATTGGTGGTCTTCCCATCCCTTTCCATTTTCTTGTTTTAATTGCCTCAGAATTCATTCCCTCCCTCACCTTCTTTCTCAGCCTTTCATTGTTATTTAGTTCCTTCCTCCCCCAATGTAAACATGTCCTGATCTCCCTTGTACTAAAAAATATATATATATATCTCCTTCATGTCAATACTACAACAAATGCGTTGACTTCTCTGTGATGAAGTTCACTCACCTCCTTCTGGCAGTCCTGGGGATTAGCTTTGCCAACCAGTGCATCCTTTCTTGTGAGGCCTCTTCTGCCATCTCTCTACCTGCAGACCCACCTCAGTCCAAATACTGCAGCATCCTCTTCATGACTCGGCCTTCTGGCCATGCCACCATCCGTGTTTTCCCCCTTCCAGGCGGTGGGGATAGAGAAGTATCTCCCAGTTCTATAGTCCAGCAACTTCCCCAGTGGTGAATCGGGGGGACCTAGGCCCACACCCCACTCCAGATCCTGGCCCAGGGACCCTGTAGATAGCAGCCTTCTGCTGCCTCTCCTTAACTTCTCTGCCAATGATGCTTCAATTCCTGGGCCACTTCCCTGCAGCCCTGGCACCTTCTTCACTCTCTTCTCAGGGCCTCCAGCCCACAAGTCCCAGCAGCCAGCCAGGAGCGCCTTCTTGCTCTCCCAGTCCCTACCAGCAACTGCTCTGTCCAAGGTGCTACCTTCCTGCAGCCCATTAGGAAAACACTCCTCTCTCCTTGGGCTCCCTGCAGCAACTCACTCACTCTGGCCCTGCAACTCCTTTTATGTGAGCCTGCTGAGCCCTGATTGGCTGTTCCATGCAGCCTCCTTCCAATTATCTTCTCCCTGTATAGACTCCTTAGGCTGCTTTTAACCCCTTCCTTATGGTGTGGGGTAAACACCCCACCACATTTTCCTCTATAAATCTTCCTGGGATCCCTCAGGCAGAAGGAGATTTGGCTTCTGACATTTCCTCTCTACTAAAACCTCTCTCACTGGTCTCTAATGATCTATTTCTAGCCAAGTCTCAGGGCCTCCACACTATCCTTATCCTCCTCAACCTTACTGCTATTTTAAATAATTTTTTGATATTTTAGCCTCACTGGGCTTTAGAGATATTCCCAAGTTTTTTCTAGCTCTCTGACCATTCTTTCAGCATCCTTTTTACTGCATCATTCTTTCAGCATCCTCTTCTGTCTCATTAGGGCTCTATCTTTAGGCATCTTCTCCTCTCATATCACAAGCTCTTTCTAAGAACCTGCAGGTCTAGAACCTGGGAGTTCTAGGCTGCTGATTCTTCTGCATCATTATCAGAAGCTTTAGCTGGGTTTCCCCTGGAGGACTCTGAAGCTAGACATTGCAGGAAGTACAATCCAGCAGGGCCTGACTGGCAGCCCCTGCAGCCTATTGTCTGGCTCATCATAGTATATAAATGAAGAAGACATTGTAGGGAGCTGTCTGAGCATTGATGCAGACTGTCTGCTTGTCTCTGCTCCATACCTTGTCTTGCTGTGGACCCTAGACCCCAGCTTCTGACCCCAGTTCATCCCTGATTTTGCTACTTACCTGATGTCTGCAATCTGGTACCTGATCCTGACCCGGTTTGACCCCAACCCCACACCTTATCTTCTGACTGCTCTTGGTAAATGAGCTGTTCATACAGCTGCCCAAAGACTGGCCTTGACAGTTTTCTCAGACCACTTTCACCCATGCCCCATCCAAACCTTCAGATGATGGAAGGGATGGGCCACCCTGTGACCTGCAGCTCCCGAAGGCACCAGGACCAAGTCATCCACCTGAAGGAGGAGAACCTTATGCTACAAGCCCAAGTGATGCAGTTTGCTGCTGATGCACAGACCCTATGTGAGCAGCTAATACACTCAGAGAAAGAAGCAGCTACCCTACATGCCTAAACAAACTACCTTGCCTGGCTTCTGCAGTGCCACTGCCTGAACAGTTTGATGGGGACTATCGGAAATTATGGGATTCCTGAACCAATGCAGGCTGCTCTTCCTGCCCCACCCCCAAATGTACCCCTCAAACCAGACAAAGATGGGGCCAGTAGTCATCCTTCCCACTTGCAAAGCACTCGATTGGGCTTTCCCCACTGTAGGAGCAGAACAACTCAGTGGCCTCTGACTGGCAAGCCTTCCTGCAAGCCTTCTTGACCATCTTTGATGACCCACATTGCATTTGCTCCACAGAGACTGCCCTCCAGAAGCGTCACTGGGGCAAAGAGCTGCTATCTCCTATGCTGTTCACTTCTGATGGTTTGCAGCACATGTTGAATGGAATGGGGCAGCCCAGCTATACCTATTCTGGAAGTGACTAAGTGAAGATGTCAAAGATGAGCTAGCCCATGTTGAACACCCCACTTGCATAGCTACCTTTATTGATCTCACCCTGTGTGTCAACTCTAGGCTGCATGAACAGAAGGAGGAAAGAAGGGGTAGCCCGATGCCCCCAGGCCCACTCTCTACCCAAAAGTATGAAGAACTGAGTCCTGATCCCATGCAGATTGACCTGGGTCGCCGAAGCCTGATCCCAGAGGCAAAAGAATGTTGATGGCAGCTGAACCTTTGCTTTTACTGCAGGACACCAGGACATTCCCTCACCTTCTGTCCAACCCAAAAGAGCTCAAGAAACAGACCTGCCTTGGCCTGTTAAGGGGGGTACAGCCTGGGCATCACCAGAGCTCCATGCTCCGCAACCACCCCTGCCCTCAAATATAACCTGACTTGGGAACCCTGGGTTCTCCCTGCATTTCCAAAGGCTGCTGCAGTTGCAGGTCTTGGGGCAGGTGAAGCAGATTCCCCCTACATTTAGTGATGATATATTCTGGGGATGCTGCCAGCTTTATAGATGCTAAGGCAGCTCAAACCCTCCAGATCCCTCTTTGGCAAAACACACAACAGACCTGATGGAGATGATTGATGAGTCCCTCCTATCATCAGGACAGTGACCCAAGAGACCATCCCCTTAGTGGAATGTCTTAGTTAGGCTGTAGTGGAAGAACAATGAAAAATAATATGTTTCAATGTGATCCACTTTCCATTCTTCCCAATAATTCTTGGTCATTTTGGTGGGAGTGGCATGATCCGTGGATCTCCTGGTGGTGTAGGAGCATTAGGTTCTCCTCCAAGTGTTGCCAGAAAGCTTGCCTGCAATAAATTACCAGCGACCAGTACCCAGGACCCCAGGATTGTATAAGACTCTCAGAATTGTAACCCCAAATGGTGGGGGCTAACCAGAAGGGAATAGCTCCAGACCAGAACATCCAGGTAGTACTGAGACTCCCTGGATGCATTTGTAAAGAAAAAAGATCACAAATTCACTACACTCATACAGGGACTATAACTATCCAATAGATTCATAACCTATGGTAAAGGCACCCTATGGATGGATATTCAACATGTCTGAACCAGACCTGGAGATACTATGTGTGTATATCCAGGAAAATCTCACAAAGGGCTTCATCAGCAATCCATCTCTCCAGTAGGGGCACTAGTCATCTTTTGCACAAATATATATATATAGAGATATATAGATATAGATAGATAGATAGATATAGGACAGGCACTACATCTCTGGGTAGACTACTGCACATTCAGTCAGGTGACTATTTGTAACCAGTACCTACTGTCCTCATCCCTGAATTGTTGGACATCCTGAGGACTGCCAGGGTCTTCACCAAATTTAGATTTTTGGGTCCATAAAATCTAGTTCATATAATGCCTGGGGATGAATGGAAGACCACTTTGTGTACCCAATATGGGTACTTTGAATACTTTGTAATGCTGTTTCAATTAACCAATGCCCCTGCAACATTTTAGTAATTCATAAACAATGTGTTCAGGGATATCCTGGACCAGTGTGTGATCATATACTAGTATATTCTGAGAATTCTGAGCTGCGCTCCCATCATGTCCAGTCTGTCTTGGAGGGACTACAGTAGCATGGTTTGCAAGCCAAATTAGAGACATGAACTTTCAAGCAAGTCACCATTGAATTTTTAGGTTACATCATCTCCCCAGAGGGCATTCAGATGGAGCCACAGAAAGTGGAAGTCATCCACAATGGGACAGCACCCTTAACCCTCTGAATACTTCCAATGTTTTGCAAATGTTTATAGGTGATTCATTGCCAACTTCTTTGAACAAATAGCTCCCTGACTTCCCTCCTTTGTAAAGCCATTCAATTCACTTTGTTGCCTGAAGTCCAGCTCACTTTTAACCAGCTCAAGACTGCCTTCACTATGGCCCTGATTCTGGCCCACCCCAACCTGACTTGCCCATTTATAGTGGAAGCAGATGCATCCAATATGGCCTTCAAGGTGGTACTCTCACAGCAACATGGACTCCAGTTAGTTTTGCACTCTTGTGCACTCTACTCAAACTCACCTTCACAGAGATGAATTATGAAATATTGGACAAAAAGCTGCTCACAATCAAAACTGCATTTGAAGAATGTCATCACTACACTGAGGTCAGTTTGGCACCCAGTACAGATTTGTACTGACCATGAGAGCACTGAATACCTCCACAAGGCACAAGCATTGAACCAGAGGCAGTTAAAATGGGTCTTTTATCAGGGGCTTCTCCAGGCCCCAGCACACCAAGCGTGTGCTTGGGGCGGCATGCCATGGGGGGCACTCTGCAGGTCTCCTGGAGGGCGGCAGGCGGGTCCGGTGGACCAGCGGACCACGGGACCAGCAGACCCTCCGCAGGCACGCCTGCGGGAGGTCCACCGGAGCGACCAGCAGAGCGCCCCCCGTGGCATGCCGCCCTGCTTGGGGTGGCGAAATGTCTAGAGCCGCCCCTGCTTATTATAATCTCAGTTAGAGTTTAGGATTACCTACCACTCATGAAACTGAAAAGCTGACACTCTACCACAAAAGAGGGAATTCTATTGGGAAAACAAGGAATGTACCTCCTGAAGCCTATTAATTTTCCCACAGTTCAGCAAGACATGCTCTCCCTCATATGGTCTGCTCAAAAGAAACAGTCTATACTACTGGGGCTAATATGCACACTTTTGTGCAGGCTGATATAACATACTTTGAGTGCATATATGTCCCCCTTGGGTGTCCCTAACTGGAGGTGCTATGGCTGTATCATGATGCTCAGATCACATTGTCTTACTTTAAGAACTACTGCATGGTTGCCCATTTTCTGTGGACCGAAGTCAAAGCTTATGTTGACTCCTGTGAGTGCTGTGCATGTAAGAAGATACCACAGACCAGACCCCTCAGCACCTTATTACCCCTGGAGACTACAACTAGGTCTTGGTCCGCCATCAGCCTGGACTATATTGTAGAATTCCCAGGATTCAGTGGTCACACAACAGTTTTAATGGTCATGCGCTGTCTGACTAAAATGGCCGACTTCATGCCATGCAACCACCTGTCCTCTGCCAACCAGCTCCTGGTGCAAAATGTGGCTTGTCTACACAGACTCCCAGATTACATTGTTTCAAACTGGGACCCACAGTTTCCCTCTTGCTTCAAGATGCAAAGCATTCAGGTTGCTGGACACCTGCATATCCACCTCTACACATACCACCAGCAAACATATAGACAAATTGAAAGGGTGACACAAGTACTGGAACAGTACTTGAGATATTTTGTAAATTCTTACCAATATAAGATGCAGAGTTTTCATATAAGAAGACTGACAATGCCTCTACAGGTCAGAGCCCCTTCTTCACTAATTATGAGTTCCACCTCCATTTTCACCTGCCACTATCAGCTGCCTCTCCCAACCCAGTCACCATTGATTGGGTCCAACAGATCCATATCATTCAGGAGGAGCTCAGGAACTGCTGAGAAGACGTGATGAAGGCCCACAAGAGACATGCAGACTGTTGTGAACAAGAAGCTCCAGCATTTACAGTATCAGAGGGGTAGCCGTGTTAGTCTGGATCTGTAAAAGCAGCAAAGAATCCTGTGGCACCTTATAGACTAACAGACGTTTTGCAGCATGAGCTTTCATGGGTGAATACCCACTTCTTCGGATGCGCATCCGAAGAAGTGGGTATTCACCCATGAAAGCTCATGCTGCAAAACGTCTGTTAGTCTATAAGGTGCCACAGGATTCTTTGCTGCTTTTACAGCATTTACAGTAGGCCAGAAGGTGTGGCTCACTGCCAAGCATTTCCAGACCAGTCAGCCCTCCCAGAAATTGGACCATATGTTCCTGGGACCCTTCCTGCTATGCCAGCAGATCAACCTGCTTACTTTAAAATTACAGCTTCCCCAGTCTCTCAAAATACACACAGTTTTTCATGTTTCTCTTCGAAAGCCATATACTGATAACCCCTTCCTTGACCGAACCACACCATGCTTACACCAGTCAAAATCCTGGGGTCATGAGGAGTATGAAATACATGCCGTCATGTGATTGGGCACCTGCACTACACTGGGCTCTAAGGGGTTAATAAAGCCCTAGGGAGACTGCATAGGAGGCATCCAATCAAAGAAGGGCTGAAGGGAGCAGCCAAGCAGGGACAAGCAGGCCCATATAAAAAGGTAGCTGCAGGGCAGAGGAGAGAAGTTCTCTGCTGGGACCGCAGGGAGGAAGAACTGTCTCTCTGGAGGGCTGAGAGAACTGCCAGCATCCTGGACAGAGCAGTGCTGCTAGCAGGGACTAGGGGAGCGAGAGACAGCTCCTGGCTGGCTGCTGGGGTTTGCAGTCTGAGGCGCTGAGGCAAGGGCATAGAGGATGCAGGGGCCATGAGGAAGTGGCCAGACAATTCGCTTCAGTAGCCACTAAGGGAAGTGGCTGAACAGAGGACTGCAGGTCCCCTGGAAGAGGGGGACACAGTGTGTGGCATGGCCAGAGGGCTGTGTTGGTGAAGAGGACACCACGGTCCTTGGAGAGATCTGAGTCCTAGAGCAGGAGTGTGCCAACTTCACTGGGCTGGACATTGTATGTGGATGCCAGACTAGCACCTTCCAAAACAAGTCCTCTACTCTCAGCTCACCCCTGGCCAGAGATCCCATGGTGCTCAAAGGAAATGCTACAAAGACACACTGAAAGTGTATCTTAAGAAAACTGCTGTGGACATCACAAACTCGGAAGAGCAAGCCACCAACCGACCCCAATGGCGCCATATCCTCCATTAGGCAGTGGCCTGCTTCGAGGAGAAGTGCCTTGCCCTCGAAGCTGAAAAGAGAGAGAGAAGGGGAAAAAAATAACTTTCTCCCATCAGGCCTCTGGCCTGCCACAAAATGTCTGTACCTACTGTGAGCAGATTTGTGGTTCCAGGATCAGACTCCTGAGTCATCTCAGGACCCATATGTAAATTAGTGGTAGAGATCATCCTCGAATCAAGGGATCGCCAATCATAGAATCATAGAATCTCAGGGTTGGAAGGGACCTCAGGAGGTCATCTAGTCCAACCCCCTGCTCAAAGCAGGACCAAACCCAACTAAATCATCCCAGCCAGGGCTTTGTCAAGCCTGACCTTAAAAACCTCTAAGGAAGGAGATTCCACTACCTCCCTAGGTAACCCATTCCAGTTCTTCACCACCCTACTAGTGAAAAAGTTTTTCCTAATATCCAGCCTAAACCTCCCCCTCTGCAACTTGAGACCATTACTCCTTGTTCTGTCATCTTCTACCACTGAGAACAGTCTAGATCCATCCTCTTTGGAACCCCCTTTCAGGTAGTTGAAAGCAGCTATCAAATCCCCCCCTCATTCTTCTCTTCTGCAGACTAAACAATCCCAGTTCCCTCAGCCTCTCCTCATAAGTCATGTGCTCCAGCCCCCTAATCATTTTTGTTGCCCTCCGCTGGACTATCTCCAATTTATCCACATCCTCCTGTAGTGTGGGGCCCAAAACTGGACACAGTACTCCAAATGAGGCCTCACCAGTGCTGAGTAGAGGGGAATGATCACATCCCTCGATCTGCTGGAAATGCCCCTACTTATACAACCCAAAATGCCATTAGCCTTCTTGGCAACAAGGGCACACTGTTGACTCATATTCAGCTTTTCGTCCACCGTAACCCCTAGGTCCTTTTCTGCAGAACTGCTGCCCAGCCATTCGGTCCCTAGTCTGTAGCAGTGCATGGGATTCTTCCGTCCTAAGTGCAGGACTCTGCACTTGTCCTTGTTGAACCTCATCATATTTCTTTTGGCCCAATCCTCTAATTTGTCTAGGTCCCTCTGTATCCTAGCCCTACCCTCCAGCATATCAACCACTCCTCCCAGTTTAGTGTCATCTGCAAACTTGCTAAGGGTGCAGTCCACACCATCCTCCAGATCGTTAATGAAGATATTGAATAAAACCAGCCCCAGCACCGACCCTTGGGGCACTCCACTTGATACCAGCTGCCAACTAGACATGGAACCATTGATCACTACCCGTTGAGCCTGACCATCTAGCCAGTTTTCTATCCACCTTACCATCCATTCATCCACCCCAAACTTCTTTAACTTGCTGGCAAGAATACTGTGGGAGACTGTATCAAAAGCTTTGCTAAAGTCCAGAAATAGCACATCCACTGCTTTCCCCTCATCCACAGAGCCGGTTATCTCGTCATAGAAGGCAATTAGGTTAGTCAGGCATGACTTGCCCTTGGTGAATCCATGCTGACTGTTCCTGATCACTTTCCCCTCCTTTAAGTGGTTCAGGATTGATTCCTTGAGGACCTGGTCCATGATTTTTCCAGGGACTGAGGTGAGACTGACTGGCCTGTAGTTCCCTGGATATTCCTTCTTCCCTTTTTTAAAGATGGGTACTACATTAGCTTTTTTCCAGTCATCCGGGACCTCCCCCAATCGCCATGATTTTTCAAAGATAATGGCCAATGGCTCTGCAATCTCATCAGCCAACTCCTTTAGCACCCTCGGATGCAGCGCATCCGGCCCCATGGACTTGTGCTCGTCCAGCTTTCCTAAATAGTCCCGAACTACTTCTTTCTCCACAGAGAGCTGGTCACCTCCTCCCCATACCGTGCTGCAGAGTGCAGCTGTCTGGGAGCTGACCTTGTCTGTGAAGACAGAGGCAAAAAAAGCATTGAGTACACTAGCTTTCTCCACATCCTCTGTCACTAGGTTCCCTCCCTCATTCAGCAAGGGGCCCACACTTTCCTTGACTTTCTTCCTGTTGCTAACATACCTAAAGAAACCCTTCTTGTTACTCCTAACATCTCCGGCTAGCTGCAACTCCAAGTGTGATTTGGCCTTCCTGATTTCACACCTGCATGCCTGAACAATACTTTTATACTCCTCCCTGGTTATTTGTCCAATCTTCCACTTCTTGTAAGCTGTTTTTTTGTGTTTAAGACGAGCAAGGATTTCACTGTTAAGCCAAGCTGGTCGCCTGCCATATTTACTTTTCTTCCTACACATCGGGATGGTTTGTTCCTGCAACCTCAATACGGTTTCTTTGAAATACAGCCAGCTTTCCTCGTCTCCTTTCCCCGTCATGTTATTCTCCCAGGGGACCTTGCCCATCAGTTCCCTGAGGGAGTCGAAGTCTGCTTTTCTGAAGTCCAGGGTCTCTGTTTTACTGCTTTCCCTTTTTCCTTGTGTCAGGATCCTGAACTCGACCATCTCATGGTCACTGCCTCCCAGGATCCCATCCACTATTGCTTCCTCTACTATTTCTTCCCTGTTTGTGAGCAGCAGGTCAAGAAGAGCTTTTCCCCTAGTTGGTTCCTCCAGCACTTGTCCCCTACACTTTCCAGAAACTTCCTAGATTGTCTGTGTACTGCTGTATTGCTCTTCCAGCAGATATCGGGGTGATTAAAGTCACCCATGAGAACCAGGGCCTGTGATCTATCAACTTCTGTTAGTTGCTGGAAGAAAGCCTCGTCCACCTCATCCCCCTGGTCCGGTGGTCTGTAGCAGACTCCCACCATGACATTACCCTTGTTGTTCATACTTCTAAATTTAATCCAGAGACACTCAGGTTTTTCTGCAGTTTCATACTGGAGCTCTGAGCAGTCATACTGCTCTCTTACGTACAACGCAACTCCCCCACCTTTTCTGCCCTGCCTGTCCTTCCTGAACAGTTTATATCCATCCATGACAGTATTCCAATCATGTGAGTTATCCCACCAAGTCTCTGTTATTCCAATTACATCATAATTCCCTGACTGTGCCAGGACTTCTAGTTCTCCCTGCTTGTTCCCCAGGCTTCTTGCATTTGTGTATAGGCACTTAAGATAACTCGCTGATTGTCCCGCTTTCTCGGTCTGAGACAGGAGTCCTCCCCTCTTGCAGTCTCCTGCTTGTGCTTCCTCCCGGTATCCCACTTCCCCACTTACCTCGGGGCTTTGGTCTCCTTCCCCCGGTGAACCTAGTTTAAAGCCCTCCTCACTAGGTTAGCCAGCCTGCTTGCAAAGATGCTCTTCCCTCTCTTCGTGAGGTGGAGCCCATCTCTGCCTAGCAATCCTTCTTCTTGGAAGACCATCCCATTGTCAAAGAATCCAAACCCTTATCTCCGACACCATCTGCATAGCCATTCGTTGATTTCCACGATTCGACGGACTCTACCCTGGCCTTTTCCTGCCACAGGGAGGATAGACGAGAACACCACTTGCGCCTCAAACTCCTTTATCCTTGTTGAACCCCATCAGATTTCTTTCAGCCCAATCCTCTAATTTGTCTAGGTTCCGCTGTATCCTATCCCTACCCTCCAGCGTATCTACCACTCCTCCCAGTTTAGTGTATATGTGTGTAGGGAGAGGAAGGGGGCAGAGGGACAAGGAGGGACTACAGCTGCAGAGGGGTTAGGAAATGAGCACAAGTGGTAGGCAAGTCTTGGATTGGTTGTTTGAGAACATCTATATTTTACTAGCCCCTAGGCAAAAGAAGGAAGGGCAGTGGGGGGAGAGGGGCTGCAAGTGGCTACTGCATGATACTTCATATTAGAATAATGAGGTGTTTCCAAAGACACACAGTACTGAAGTTTGGACCTCACAGCTTTGGAACTCATTACTTTGATCACTGAGAGGAAACATGATATGTACTGCTAAGGTTGCCAATGTGTGGACTGTGTGTGATTCTGGATCATGAGTTTGCAGAAGTTTGTGGGAGAGCATGGAGTATGCCATGACATGGGGATTTCTGATTACAGGCTGATTGGATATAGTATGCAAATTACAGGACATGATATGTACAACTGCCTAAATGACTACTAACTCCTACCAACAACATATCTTTTCCTGTTAACAAAAAAACCTAGGAAATTCAATGGGAAAAAACTATATTAATGCATAGTTAAGGTTGCATGGTGGTATGTCAGTCCCTTATGGAATAACGAGTAGAGCAAAACACAAACTTTTAAAGTCAGGAAATACACAGATGCACATGCAAGCTTAACTCTGCCCTCTTTCAGCAGTGTTCTATTATGCCCTAACAGACATATCTTTAATCTGCCAACCCCATAGTTGCTGAAATGTGCAAATTTTTCACCTCCTTTTATAACCCATACACTCTCACCAACAGGACTGCAACTAACACTATTAAAGGACAAAAAGGGGAAACAAAGTTCCTCACACCACCTTCCTTCTTTGAGCAACGTCTCAATATGCACACACTCACACTGGCCATTGGCACTATAATAATCAGGCGGCTCCAGATCCTGGTATAGACTCATAGACTTTAATGTCAGAAGGGACCATTATGATCATCTAGTCTGACCTCCTGCACAATGCAGGCCACAGAATCTCACCCACCCACTCCTGTAACAAAACCCTAACCTATGTCTGAGTTATTGAAGTCCCCAAATTGTGGTTTGAAGACCTCAAGCTGCAGAGAATCCTCCAGCAAGTGATCCGTGCCCCATGCTGCAGAGGAAGGCGAAAAACCTCCAGGGCCTCTGCCAATCTGCCCAGGAGGAAAATTCCTTCCCGACCCCAAATATGGCAATCAGTTAAACTTTGAGCATGTGGGCAAGACTCACCAGCCAGCACCCAGGAAAGAATTCTCTATAGTAACTCAGATCCCACCCCCATCTAACATCCCATCACAGACCACTGGGCATACTTACCTGCTGATAATCAAAGATCAGTTGACAAATTAAATTGCCAAAATTAGGCTATCCCATCATACCATCCCCTCCATAAACTTATCAAGCTTAGTCTTAAAGCCAGATATGTCTTTTGCCCTCACTACTCCCCTTGGAAGGCTGTTCCAGAATTTCACTCCTCTAATGGTTAGAAACCTTCGTCTAATTTCAAGTCTAAACTTCCCAGTTTATATCCATTTGTTCTTGTGTCTACATTGGTACTAAGCTTAAATAATTCCTCTCCCTCCCTAATATTTATCCCTCTGATATATTTATAAAGAGCAATCATATCACCCCTCATTCTTCTTTTGGTTAGGCTAAACAAGCCAAGCTCTTTGAGTCTCCTTTCATAAGACAGGTTTTCCATTCCTCGGATCATCCTAGTAGCCCCTCTCTGTACCTGTTCCAGTTTGAATTCATCCTTCTTAAACATGGGACACCAGAATTGCACACAGTATTCCAGATGAGGTCTCACCAGTGCCTTGTATAATGGTACCTTCTTATCTTTGCCGGAAATACCTCGCCTGATGCATCCTAAAACCGCATTAGCTTTTTAAATGGCCATATCACATTGGCGGCTCATAGTCATCCTGTGATCAACCAATACTCCGAGGTCCTTCTCCTCCTCTGTTACTTCCAACTGACGTGTCCCCAATTTATAACTAAAATTCTTGTTATTACTCCCTAAATGCATGACCTTGCACTTTTCACTATTAAATTTCATCCTATTACTATTACTCCAGTTTACAAGGTCATCCAGATCTTCCTGTATGATATCCCGGTCCTTCTCTGTGTTAGCAATACCTCCCAGCTTTGTGTCATCCGCAAACTTTATTAGCACATTCTCACTTTTTGTGCTAAGGTCAGTAATAAAAAGATTTAATAAGATTGGCCCCAAAACCGATCCCTGAGGAACTCCACTAGTAACCTCCCTCCAGCCTGACAATTCCCCTTTCAGCACAACATGTTGTAGTCTCCCCTTTAACCAGTTCTTTATCCACCTTTCAATTTTCATATACACTCACATACTAGCCAAATCCCCAGGAAGAATGCCACACATGTACAATTTATGAACCCCTTCACAGCTTTTTACAACCCCAGGGCTGTCCAAGCAGTTGGTTTGGGGCCAACTGCTCCAGTGGCCCCAGAGATAGCTACAGCAGCCACTGCTGGAGCGGCCCCAGGCAGCTGGTACTGGGGACTGCCCGAGCAGCGGCTGGTGTGGCTGGCCCTGGGGACTACCTGAGCAGTGGTCCCTGGGGCAGCCAAAGCAGCAGCTGCTCCGGTAGCCTCAGGCAGCTGGTGCCACTGGCCCCGCCCCCACAGCAGCGGCCCTGTCATAGGTTTATTCCCCACTTTGAACTTTAGCATCCACAAGATGGGGACCTGCATGGACTCCTCTAAACTTAAATCCTAGTTTAGATCTGGTAAAGCTGCCACCAACTAGAAATTCCAGTGTCTAGTACACTCCCTGTTCCCCCAAACTTTCCCTGGGGAACACAGATCCCAACTTCCTTGGATCTTAACACAAAGGGAAATAATCCATTCCCCCCACCTTCTTCCCCCTCCCCTTGTCCTTGGGAGAGATACCTTGATTCAAACTCCTTGAATCAAACAAAGAGGGATTCACTTTTCCCCCTCCCCTTCCCCTGAAAATCCAAACAAGGGAAGAAATCAATCAAGTTCTAAAAAGAAAAGATTTTATTAAAGAAAGTAAAAAAAGTACACTATCTCTGTATTACCAGGATAAAATCTACAGGGTCTAGCTTATAAACCTGGAGAGGCTTTCCCCCCCCCCCCTTTCTCAGAATAATCAAAGTAACAGCAACAGAAATAAAGATATTTCTCCAGCAAACACACAATTGCAAATGTAGAAATCAATTATAAGACTGAACCGCCTTCTAATACTCACTATACTGAATAGAAGAAAATACTTCAGGAAACCTTGGAGAACTTGAAGAATATGTCTGGCCTCTCTTAGATCCAAAGAGAGAACAGCAATCCAAACAAAGGACACAGACAAAGACTTCCCTCCACAGAGATTTGAAATTATCTTGTCCCTTGATTGGTCCTCTGGTCAGGTGTTCCTCAGGTTACTGAGCTTGTTAACCCTTTACAGGTAAAAGAGACCTTAACCCTTACTATCTGTTTATGACAGGCCCCCTGCGGTGCTCTCCACAGCAGCAGCCCCAGGGCACACTGCCCAAGATTTAGTCAGGGGTATTTATAGTATAAGTTATGGACAGGTCATTGGCCATTAATTTTTGTTTATTGCTCGTGATCTGTCCATGACTTCTACTAAAAATACCCATGTCTAAATCATAGCCTTAGTGATTATATATCTTGAGATATCCCATAACACACATCTAAAATGCAAATGGTATTTCCTCATTACTACATTGTTTTTTATCACTTGCTGTCCTGAGTGTTGAGCAATTTTGCTGTATGCTATTTAAAGGCTGCTATCTTCCATGCTCTAGAAGCTACATGCATGTTAGTGATGTATAATATAATCCATAAATTGTATTAGGCTCCTTTCCTGCACACAGATTCCCCAGTGTAGATGCCTGAAGATGCCCAGAGTTCTATTGAAGCTAATGGGACTCTGTTGCAGGTGAAGGAATACATAATAGTACATCTGTTTGCAGGATAAGGGCCCTTGTTTGTAATCATTATTTAAAATGTTTATTATTAAAGGCTCTGATAAATTCCTTACTCATTGGTCAAGGCACCATAACAGAGTGACTAAGGAAGAGTCCTATAATTATTTTACTGAGCAAAAGAAACCATATCACCTTCATTTCGCTCATAAGCATCTATCTTTGGGAAAATGGAAGGTTAGAATGTCAGATCATTTTGCTATTTATTACCTTTTTATGCATGATATAATCTAAAATGTTCAGTTCAGACACAATACTGAAATGACTCAAGGTGTCAAATGTACTTATATGTAATCCATCTGGGTAATTATTTTTCAACTACATAAACCTGATTCTAGTTTCAATGTCTTTTTCCCTGGAATATGATATGGATGATGAGAGAAAGGGAATGAAAAATGTTCATATAATGGCTTAATTTCCCTTTATTGCTGTACTTCTGTCTTTGTTGCCTACCAAATATCACTTGCTGTGGATTTTGTAGATTAAAATTCCACTATTTTTGCTGTTATTACACACATTTTTTAATATTGCCATTAAAGTCAGTAGTAACTATTTCAAGGTTAAAGTGTGACATAACTGAATTCAATAAATTGATGCTCACAAGCAGCAATCCTTTTCTTCAGTCAGTTCCTTCATCCAGTTAAAATTAAAGATCATAAACCATTTTAATCGAATCACAAAAGTTAGATAGAAAAGCTCTAGAAGATTATTTAGTTCATTCTCCCTTCCAGTACAGACTTATTCAGTTTTGTGTATTTTCTAATGCTCTGTCCGATATTTTTTGAATGTGTTAAGAACTAAACTCCACAGGCTAGATTTGCAAAGAAACCTCACCACACCTAACTTTTAGGAGCATAGAAAATCACAGGGATTCACAAAGCCTGGGTTCAGTGGCTAAGCTGAATGAATAGGGAAAGATAGGTCCCTCAGAATGGTATTCACAGAAGCCAGCACACTAGCAGATCCTCGCCTAAGATAGACAATAGGACATGTCAAGTGGAGGAGTGTGTGATAAGCCCCATTCCTTTCTGAGATATACTCATAAATCCAGGCTTCAGGGAGGCACCTCCCTCTGCTTGGGACTCTCAACCACCAGCCTTCTCTTGGGGTTAGGTGCCTGTGGCATTTTAACAAAAAGCCAGAGGATGCTCTTCCATGTAGCTTTTTGCCCTGTGGTTAGGACACGCACCTGGGATGTGAGAATTCAAGTCCCCCACTCCACTCAAGATTAAAAATGGATTTGAAGCAGCATTGATGCCTTTGAGGTGAGTGCCCTAGCTACTAGGCTATAGGCTATATTCCGATGTGGGGTTCCTTCAGGGGAGGTCTACACTAAAAGTGCTACCTTGGCACAGCTGCTTCAGCGCATCTGGTGAATCTCCTGAGTGCTCTCCTGTCAGTATAATTACTCCACTTCCACAAGAGGAGAAAGCTATGTCTACGGGAAAGTGTCTTGTGCTGGTCTGTCTTTTTTGCACCCCTGCATGACGTAAGTTAGGTCAACTTAACCAGCAGTAGCCCTGAGTCTCTCCACTTGAAGCTGTTTCACTGTGGATTAAATAATGACAGAATCATTGGGCCAGAGAGAAAGCAAGTGGGGAATTATTTTGAGGAAGTTCTATGGCCTGTGTTCTACAGGAGGTCAGACTAGGTTATCACAATGGTCCCTACTTGCCTTGGAATCTATGGATCTATGAATAAACCTGTTCTCTGTAGTTAACTCCTACTTAATCAGATGCCTCCTTTAGTCTGCTTCCCAGGTCACTTCTGCATTATGTGGGTTCCCTCACATTTTCCCTTTTTCTGTTGATTACTGCCTGTAATCCTTATATATATAAAGATTGAGGGGGAGGCAGGGGTGCGGGAGTGAAAAGAATATTACTGTAATCAAAGTAGGCTATAATGAGGGTCTGAACAAGGGATTTGGCCACAGGAATGGAGAATTAACAGATATTGGAGATTTTGAGGAATAAGAAGAAGGATTTAAAATGGTCTGAACATGTGGGAAAATGGGGAGGCAGGACCAAAAATAACCCCCAGTTTGCAGGCCTGAATGACAGGAAGGATGGATAGTGTTGACAGTTCTAGAAAAGAAAGGAAGAGGTAAAAGTTTGGGGAAGATAAGGAGTTTAGTTTTAGCCATGTTCAGTTTAAAATTTATGACAATATATCCAAGATGACATGTCAAAGACACAGGTTGAAATGTGAGATTGAATAGAAGAAGACAGTTTAGTGGTAGAGAGATTTTAGAGTTATCAGCATAGAGCTGTATCTGAAGCTGCTTGAGCTAATCATCTAGTAACAATGTGAGAGCCTGGTCATGGCTGACCTGTGTACACTGGTCAGTTACCAAGTTGCAGACAGCAGGCAAGTAGTGGAGTCAGTGTCAAACTAGGTCAGGATACAAGAAGTCAGGTACTAGGTTGCAGACAGCAGGCAAGTAGAAAATTCAAGGATGAACCAGGGTCAGAAGTCAGAGTGTAGGGTCCATAGCAAGGTGAGGTCTGGAGCCAGGCAGGCAGTCAGCATAGTTGCTCAGATAGATCCCCGATGGCTTTCTGGTTGCCCACAGCATGGGCCAATCGGTGTGCTGCCAGAGGCTACTACTCAGGCCGTGCTTCATGGTACTTCCTACAGTGTTGAGCTTTTCCAGCAATAACCCACTCTGATTGATTGTCTTTTTATAACAGTCAGGCCCAGCTGGAACAAAGCACTCCCAAATCAAACTGGTCAAACAAGCAATCAAACAATCAAGCACACGGTCAAACTGCCAAACTGCCCCCCCAGCGGTTTGGCAGTTTGACTGTGTGCTTGATTGTTTGATTGCTTGTTTGACCAGTTTGATTTGGGAGTGCTTTGTTCCAGCTGGGCCTGACTGTTATAAAAAGGCAGTCAGCTGCGAACCAGCTGAGCAGCGAACAGCAGAGAGGCAAACAGAAGGAGTTTGCCTGGGAGTTCACCTGGGGAGAGCTCTTAGAAGGAAGAGATCATGGATGCTGAGCAATCCGCCGTTGTGACCTGCACAGGATGCGCCATGTTCGTCTTCCTTCCACAGGATAGGAGCGACTTTGTCTGTACAAAGAGCAAGCTGATCTCCATCTTGGAAGAGAAGATTCAAGGTCTGGAGAAACGAATAACAACCCTGCGTTCCATAAAAGAAAATGAGGATTTCCTGGATAGACGTCAGGATCAGCTGCAGCGGGCACAGTGTTCTGAAGATTCAGAGCAGGCTACGCAGCGGGGACAGAAGGCCAGCGAGGATAAGTGGCGGCATGTGACTTCCAGAAGGGGAAAGAGTACCAGAAACATCCACGTACCAGAAACACAGACACAGGTGAGCAACCGTTTTCATGTTCTCTCCACAGGTACTAGTGCAGAGAGTGGAGTGGATGATACACCTGAGGGAACAGAGCAGAAGGAGACTCCACTGATTGGAAGGCATGAGATGCGCCGTCCTAGGGATGGGGGTTCCACGACCACCACTCCCAAGAGGAGGAGGAGGGTGGTGGTGGTAGGGGACTCTCTCCTCCGGGGGACTGAGTCATCTATCTGCCGCCCTGACCGGGAAAACCGAGAGGTGTGCTGCTTGCCAGGGGCTAGGATTCACGATGTGACGGAGAGACTGCCGAGACTCATCAAGCCCTCGGATCGCTACCCCTTCCTGCTTCTCCACGTGGGCACCAATGATACTGCCAAGAATGATCTTGAGTGTATCACTGCAGACTACGTGGCTCTGGGAAGAAGGATAAAGGAGTTTGAGGCGCAAGTGGTGTTCTCATCTATCCTCCCTGTGGCAGGAAAAGGCCAGGGTAGAGACCGTCGAATCGTGGAAATCAACGAATGGCTACGCAGATGGTGTCGGAGAGAAGGGTTTGGATTCTTTGACAATGGGATGGTCTTCCAAGAAGAAGGATTGCTAGGCAGAGATGGGCTCCACCTCACGAAGAGAGGGAAGAGCATCTTTGCAAGCAGGCTGGCTAACCTAGTGAGGAGGGCTTTAAACTAGGTTCATTGGGGGAAGGAGACCAAAGCCCCGAGGTAAGTGGGGAAGTGGGATACCGGGAGGAAGCACAAGCAGGAGACTGCAAGAGGGGAGGACTCCTGTCTCAGACCGAGAAAGCGGGACAATCAGCGAGTTATCTTAAGTGCCTATACACAAATGCAAGAAGTCTGGGGAACAAGCAGGGAGAACTAGAAGTCCTGGCACAGTCAGGGAATTATGATGTAATTGGAATAACAGAGACTTGGTGGGATAACTCACATGATTGGAGTACTGTCATGGATGGATATAAACTGTTCAGGAAGGACAGGCAGGGCAGAAAAGGTGGGGGAGTTGTGTTGTACGTAAGAGAGCAGTATGACTGCTCAGAGCTCCAGTATGAAATTGCAGAAAAACCTGAGTGTCTCTGGATTAAATTTAGAAGTATGAACAACAAGGGTAATGTCATGGTGGGAGTCTGCTACAGACCACCGGACCAGGGGGATGAGGTGGACGAGGCTTTCTTCCAGCAACTAACAGAAGTTGATAGATCACAGGCCCTGGTTCTCATGGGTGACTTAATCACCCCGATATCTGCTGGAAGAGCAATACAGCAGTGCACAGACAATCCAGGAAGTTTCTGGAAAGTGTAGGGGACAATTTCCTGGTGCAAGTGCTGGAGGAACCAACTAGGGGAAAAGCTCTTCTTGAACTGCTGCTCACAAACAGGGAAGAAATAGTAGAGGAAGCAATAGTGGATGGGATCCTGGGAGGCAGTGACCATGAGATGGTCAAGTTCAGGATCCTGACACAAGGAAGAAAGGAGAGCAGTAGAACAGAGACCCTGGACTTCAGAAAAGCAGACTTCGACTCCCTCAGGGAACTGATGGGCAAGGTCCCCTGGGAGAATAACATGATGGGGAAAGGAGTCGAGGAAAGCTGGCTGTATTTTAAAGAATCCTTATTGAGGTTGCAGGAACAAACCATCCCAATGTGTAGGAAGAAAAGTAAATATGGCAGGCGACCAGCTTGGCTTAACAGTGAAATCCTTGCTCGTCTTAAACACAAAAAAACAGCTTACAAGAAGTGGAAGATTGGACAAATAACTAGGGAGGAGTATAAAAGTATTGCTCAGGCATGCAGGAGTGAAATTAGGAAGGCCAAATCACACTTGGAGTTGCAGCTAGCCGGAGATGTTAAGAGTAACAAGAACAGTTTCTTCAGGTATGTTAGCAACAAGAAGAAAGTCAAGGAAAGTGTGGGCCCCTTGCTGAATGAGGGAGGGAACCTAGTGACAGAGGATGTGGAGAAAGCTAGTGTACTCAATGCTTTTTTTGCCTCTGTCTTCACAGACAAGGTCAGCTACCAGACAGCTGCACTCTGCAGCACAGTATGGGGAGGAGGTGACCAGTTCTCTGTGGAGAAAGAAGTAGTTCGGGACTATTTAGAAAAGCTGGACGAGCACAAGTCCATGGGGCCGGATGCACTGCATCCGAGGGTGCTAAAGGAGTTGGCTGATGAGATTGCAGAGCCATTGGTCATTATCTTTGAAAAATCATGGCGATCGGGGGAGGTCCCGGATGACTGGAAAAAAGCTAATGTAGTGCCCATCTTTAAAAAAGGGAAGAAGGAAGATCCAGGGAACTACAGGCCAGTCAGTCTCGCCTCTGTCCCTGGAAAAATCATGGAACAGGTCCTCAAGGAATCAATTCTGAGCCACTTAAAGGAGGGGAAAGTGATCAGGAACAGTCAGCATGGATTCACCAAGGGCAAGTCATGCCTGACTAACCTAATTGCCTTCTATGATGAGATAACCAGCTCTGTGGATGAGGGGAAAGCAGTGGATGTGCTATTTCTGGACTTTAGCAAAGCTTTTGATACAGTCTCCCACAGTATTCTTGCCAGCAAGTTAAAGAAGTCTGGGCTGGATGAATGGACGGTAAGGTGGATAGAAAACTGGCTAGATGGTCGGGCTCAACGGGTAGTGATCAATGGTTCCATGTGTACTTGGCAGCCGGTATCAACTGGAGAGCCCCAAGGGTCGGTGCTAGGGCTGGTTTTGTTCAATATCTTCATTAACGATCTGGAAGATGGTGTGGACTGCACCCTTAGCAAGTTTGCAGATGACACTAAACTGGGAGGAGTGGTTGATACGCTGGAGGGTAGGGCTAGGATACAGAGGGACCTAGACAAATTAGAGGACTGGGCCAAAAGAAATATGATGAGGTTCAACAAGGACAAGTAGGACGGAAGAATCCCATGCACTGCTACAGACTAGGGACCGAATGGCTGGGCAGCAGTTCTGCAGAAAAGGACCTAGGGGTTACGGTGGACAAAAAGCTGAATATGAGTCAACAGTGTGCCCTTGTTGCCAAGAAGGCTAATGGCATTTTGGGTTGTATAAGTAGGGGCATTTCCAGCAGATCGAGGGACGTGATCATTCCCCTCTATTCAGCACTGGTGAGGCCTCATTTGGAGTACTGTGTCCAGTTTTGGGCCCCACACTACAAGAAGGATGTGGATAAATTGGAGAGAGTCCAGCGGAGGGCAACAAAAATGATTAGGGGGCTGGAGCACATGACTTATGAGGAGAGGCTGAGGGAACTGGGATTATTTAGTCTGCAGAAGAGAAGAATGAGGGGGGATTTGATAGCTGCTTTCAACTACCTGCAAGGGGGTTCCAAAGAGGATGGATCTAGACTGTTCTCAGTGGTAGAAGATGACAGAACAAGGAGTAACGGTCTCAAGTGGCAGAGGGGGAGGTTTAGGTTGGATATTAGGAAAAACTTTTTCACTAGTAGGGTGGTGAAGAACTGGAATGGGTTACTGTTAGAGGCGGGTCCGGGGCTCAACCCTCTGAGGGGAGGAGGGGAGCCACACCGGCCCGCTGGTCTCACGGGGGTTCTGTCCTGTCCCTTTAAGGCCAGGTGGCCAAGACAGAGTCAGTTGGGGCTCAGGCCTTTTTTGCAAGGCTGAGCTGCAACAGTATCCACAGTCTGGGTAAGGCCCCAGCCCTCTGGTGCAGGGGCAGGGCTGCAAACAGTTCAAGAAAGGCCCAGGCCCTCTGGTGCAGGGGCTGGGCTGCAAACAGTTCAAGAAAGGCCCAGGCCCTCTGGTGCAGGGGCTGGGCTGCAAACAGTTCAGGAAGAGCTCAGGCCTCTTGCGGCAGGCTGAGCCAGGAACAGTACAGGGGCTCAGGCCTCTTGCAGCAGGCTGAGCCAGGAACAGTACAGGGGCTCAGGCCTCTTGTGGCAGGCTGAGCCAGGAACAGTACAGGGGCTCAGGCCTCTTGCAGCAGGCTGAGCAGGGAACAATATAGGGGCTCAGGCCCCTGTGGTAGGCTGAGCAATAGGGTGAGGGGGATAACTGCCACCCGTGAGTGGGGTGGCAGGGGGGGCACAGGCCCACCCACTCCACTGTGTCCCGGCCCGGGGCCCTAGGCAGCGGTCGTCACCGCTGACGGTCAGTGGGGATCCTGACCGCAACACACTGACATGGGCTCAGTCTGGTCAGCAGCCTGACTGAGGTCGGCTGCCCCCGGGCCACTTCCAATATCCCCCTCTGGTCCTACCTGGTCCACGGCGTCTGGTCCCGGGAAGTCCCACTGCATGGGTTCCTCACAACCCGGGCTGGGGGGTAGATCAGGTAGTTCCCCGGGGAAGTCCGGCCAATCGTGCTCCGGGGGTTCCTCGGGGTAACAGCACGGTAGCGGGGCAGCTTCCTCTGGCCCCTCGTCGTAGGTGGCGCGTGGAAGCTCCGGCAGGTCTTCCCAGTAGCGGGGTAAGGTGCTCTCCGGCCAGTCCAGGCAGCTGTCCGGGGCTCCAGCGGTTCCTCCGTCAGGAGCTCCCTCAGACAGGTCTGCTCTCCCCGGTGGCTGGGCCCTGACTGGGCTGGAAGGCCCGGCTTTTATTCTTCCGGGTCGCCGTCTGACCCTCTGAGGGGCGGGCTCACCACGCTGTAGCCCCGCCCCTTCCTGTGTCCGGGGCTCAACCCTCTCCGGGGAGGAGGGGAGCCACACCGGCCCGCTACAGTTACCTAGGGAGATGGTGGAATCTCCTTCCTTAGAGGTTTTTAAGGTCAGGCTTGATAAAGCCCTGGCTGGGATGATTTAGTTGGGTTTGGTCCTGCTTTGAGCAGGGGGTTGGACTAGATGACTTCCTGAGGTCCCTTCCAACCCTGAGATTCTATGATTCTAAGGACAAGTGCAGAGTCCTGCACTTAGGACGGAAGAATCCCATGCACTGCTGCAGACTAGGGACCGAATGGCTAAGCAGCAGTTCTGCAGAAAAGGACCTAGGGGTTACAGTGGACGAGAAGCTGGATATGAGTCGACAGTGTGCCCTTGTTGCCAAGAAGGCTAATGACATTTTGGGCTGTATAGTAAGGGCACTGCCAGCAGTTTGAAGGACATGATCATTCCCCTCTATTCAACATTGGTGAGGCCTCATCTGGAGTACTGTGTCCAGTTTTGGGCCCCACACTACAAGAAGGATGTGGAAAAATTGGAAAGACTCCAGCAGAGGGCAACAAAAATTATTAGGGGGCTGGAGCACATGACTTATGAGGAGAGGCTGAGGGAACTGGGATTGTTTGGTCTGCAGAAGAGAAGAATGAGGGGGGATTTGATAGCTCCTTTCAACTACCTGAAAGGGGGTTTCAAAGAGGATGGATCTAGACTGTTCTCAGTGGTAGCAGATGACAGAACAAGGAGTAATGGTCTCAAGTTGTAGTGGGGGAGGTTTTGGTTGGATATTGGGAAAAACTTTTTCATTAGGAGGGTGGTGAAGCACTGGAATGGGTTACCTAGGGAGATGGTGGAATCTTCTTCCTTAGAGGTTTTTAAGGTCAGGCTTGACAAAGCCCTGGCTGGGATGATTTAGTTGGAATTGGTCCTGCTTTGAGCAGGGGATTGGACTAGATGACCTCCTGAGGTCCCTTCCAACCCTGATATTCTGTGAGTCTATGATACACAAAATCTACTGGCTCTGGCTCCTCTCTACCTGATATAACAAGAATTGTGGTTAAACTGGCTGATGATTATTCTGCTTTGTTCACAGTAAAATAAAGGTACGTTATGTTATAACTGAGAACTTGAAGCAAGTAACATGAGTTATTAAATCTTTATTGCACACAAATTTCAAAGGAATCCAACTAAGCAGGTCATTTTAGAGGATTTAGAAAGCTCGACCTTTAAATAGAAGTTGTGAATCTCCCTTGACTATAGAGGTGCTGCTATACCATGGAAATATGCAGTTAAGGTGATACGGGGCCCCATCCTATTCCCTCTGAAGTAAAAGGCAAAATGCCCATTGACTTCAGTGGGTGGTGGAATATTAACTAATAATGAACTATCAATAGCACTAATATGATGCTTTAATTATCTGATCAACTGATGTGGGGTCATGAATTAAAATCTCAAGAAGTGTAAATCACAATACAATATGTTTATTGTGTGAAATATTTTGCTGTCTGTTCAGAGAAACTGAGAAACTGGGGTGGGTGTAGGAGGAGTGAGGCTGTAACACAAACATCTAATACTTAAGATGTTCATTACAAAGGAAGAACACTGAAGGTTCACTCTCCCATGCCAATTTAGTCTTTGGCCTCTCTGAACATGCTGTCAGCAAAGGTGCCAATTATTACCTAACATATAGTGTTGTGGAAGTTTGTCCATTTAAAAAATCGCATCCAGACATCAAAGGCCCCCAGACACCAGATTGCATTGCCTTTCAATATCTACTGCCTTGAGTAGCATTCAAACAGCACTCTGGAAATGAAAAGTTCCACAACTTCTGAACTATCCAGTTCTCCCTTATTCATTATAGTGTTCAGTTAGTGGTGAATACTATAGTTATGGCGGCAAACCAGTTTTAGTTATATTTTCATTCTTTTGGGGCTGAAACTTTCCATTAATTTTAGCTGGAGAATTTGAGAAAAATTCCATTTATATGCTTTATAAGTTATGGAAAGCTGAAAAAAAACCCAAAACCTTTTCCTAAAGTGGAAAAAAAATGCATACTTTTTTCATACAGATATCTGAAAAACGGATGATCTTTGAAACTTAAAACTTGGCATAAAGCTAGAGTAAGGTCTGGATCTGATCTACAGATGCTCCCTGGGTTACGCAAACCCAATTTACAGAAATCCAGACTTACGGAAAAAGTTCCATAAGCTTTTTTTGCATAATTGTTGGAGATACATTCCCGATTTATGCAAAATTCGACTTAAGCAAGACGTTCCAGAATGGAATGCTTGCGTAAGTCAGGGAGCTTCTGTAAATGTATCTATATTTGGGGGTTAGGGTTTTATAACTTTAACTATACCGATATAGTTAATGTGGTACAATTTTGGTGTGCAGAAAAGCCCTCAGAAGCCTTAGTTACCTATAGCCTCATTCGAAGTCCAATGAAATCAATGGAAAGATTCCCTTTGACTTCAAGGGGTTTTGGCTTAGGTCTGTAGAGTAGTACCTTACTCTGAAAGCTGCTCCATTGATTTCAGTGGGTTATTTGCAGAGTATTCTGTTGCTGTAGGTGAGTAAGAATGACAGAATCTGTTTTTTATTAGCAAACAAATATACTTGAAGTGCTAAATTACATTTCCCTGTGCCTTTCCTTGGTAACCCATATTCTCAGTAACACCTAAGAATTAATATGCGATTATGTAATTAAAGATTTTATCATAATGCTTATGAATAAGAGGGAAAACTTAAGACTGCACATTCACCTTTTGGCATGTCTTGACTTTTGAGATCTTCATCATACAGTGTTAACTTTTTCATAACATAGCTTTTTAAATGTTAATTATATGTATTTATATTACATATGTCTGTCCCACTCCTCCACCAACACCCCCTCATCATCCCCCCACATACAATGAGAGCGAGAATGTTAGAAAAATCTGCATTAAAGGTTTAGTGTTGCCAGTTTGTTCTAAGTATGCTTCTATATGAGTCTCTGTAGATGTGATTGGAACAATTGCCACATTTGCAGACATACTGCAGTGTGTAAATCTGATTACTGATGGGCTCTCTCTAGAGAATTCTAGATATTTAAATATGAAGCGAAGAGTGAGAGTCTCCATGGTGAATCTGATTTGCCTTTGTGTTCCTACCAAAGCATGTAATAATATTCATTCATGGTAGATTAGGGGTCTGATTTGTTTTATTGTACAGAAAAAAAGTCAGAGAAATAATAGGCAATGTCTTGGGCAGCTGATACTCATTTCAATTAGCTCTGCCATGAATGTTTCAGTGATTTTATTGCACATACCAAAATTACCTCCTCCCAATCTCCCATCCACAAAAAGAATGTCTTTGTTTTTTTTTTATTTAGACATTCAGTAATATTCCAGGTGTTATTATAGTGTTTGTCTTATACAGGAAATATAGGACTCAATTTAGCGTTCTTTACTCAGGCAAAACTTCCAGTGACGGGAAATTCAGTGGGAGTTTTGCCTGACTAAGTACTGCCTGTTGCTGAGTGCTGCTGCTAATGACATGGGTGATGACATATATGATCAAAGAATCATGTAAACTCTATTGCTAGTGTTAATTATGTGTAATATGATGTAAGTGATTGTCAGGATAATCCACATAAACAGTGTTGCTGATCCTTTGCTGCTGCTGTTGTCTTGCCATTATTTTCAGACACTGTCAGAAAGCAAAAATTAGGATAATTGAAAATACATTTCACCATTGCTATAAGAAATAGACAGAAACATTACTGTCACTGCCTTTAGTGGATTTCTTTGGGTGGGCTAATCCTCAAGTTTGAAATATCTAAACTTTCTATAACCACAGGTTCAGTCTTGCCAAGATCGATTCAGCCTTCATTCTTCCAAATGGGATTAAGTGGATTTCCTACACTTTGTTATGTGTAGGTCTTTCCAACAAAATATTAAAAATCACGCTCCTATCAGCTTAGAATGGGGGTTTTCCCCTGTGTTCTGGCCAAACCCGCCTTTCTCCTTGTCAGTTGCAGGGTACTATGTGCAAGTTTCTCTGTTAGGCCTGGTCCACACTGGGGGGCAGTGTCGAGGTAAGATACGCAACTTCAGCTACGGGAATACCGTAGCTGAAGTCGAAGTATCTTATCCCGACTTACCTCCCGTCCTCACCGCTCGGGATCGACGTCCGCGGCTCCCCCGTCGACTCCGCTACCGCCACTCGCTCCGATGGAGTTCCGGAGTCAACGGGAGCACGTTCGGGGATCGATATATCACGTCTAGATGAGACACGATATATCGATCCCCGCAAAATTGATTGCTACCCGCCGATTCGGCGGGTAGTCTGGATGTACCCTTAGATGCTAACCTCTATTCCAGAGGCAGCTGGATTACAGTCACAAGTGAAGTGACTCCTAGATGGACCAGTATTTCAAGCCCAATTGTGCATCCCTTGCTCATTCAGGGACTATTCACATGAGTGAAGACTGATATATGAATAAAGGTTGCAGGATCATGCCACTAAAGTTTGGTGTATATGCAATCTCTCTCTATCTATCTATAGATCTGGTTCTCCAGAGAATCATTCTGGCTTTGATTGTTCCCCCCTATGGTGAAAGTTGAATGCTATCTGGACAACAAAGGGGATTAATATTAATATTGATGAGGATTCAACTGCTGCCTCCTGCTAAGCCATTTCTTTTGTAATGATTTAATAAGCTCAACCAAGTGCTACTAATTAGCAATGTGAATATGGCTGCACACAATCATCGTTATTATAGCCAAGCTTTTAATTTCTAATTATTTATAGACATTCAGGCTGGGGCAGAATTCTTAAAGAGACTGATGTCCTTCAAGTCCTACCACCAGCAGTCTCCCTGAGCAGCGAGAGTAGGACACATAAAATAAAAAGGGAAATCGTTATATCTAAAGAAATCACTGGACAACATAGCATTTAGTCATTTACCAGCCATATGATGGGGAAAATGGCATTTACTACAGGAGAGTAGTTCTCACGAGTCCTTTAGAATGACATAGTTTCTCAGTAATACCCTTTTATTTTTCTGACAGTAAACAGGGTCTTTTAAAGGCTACACCGAGGAGTCAGAATGTAGGATTCAGCGGTTTGCCCTTGGCAGATATTGTTATTTGTACCAAACAATTATGGAAATTTTATATTTTTCACAACTGTGCCCTGAGAAGTGAACTTACTACAGGATCCCAAAATATTGTGCTTAAAATTCTTATCCCAACATAAAAAATATGAAGAAATTTGCAAAATAAATTACAAAGGAAGCATTCTGAAGGGATAATGGTGAGCACTGGCCAATGCAATTAAAATGAACATGCTCATCTATCTTCCTACCCCTGGCTTGCCTCTAATAAAGCAACACACATGTAATTGGCATGGGAGCCTGTAACCAGATGTATTTACAAAAACAACTTTTACATAACAAAATGCTGAGAAAATAACAGACTGAAAGCAAGGCATGAATGTAACCTCTTCAGTAAGGTAAATCCCACTGTTCATGAACATATATATCACCATGCTACAGACTGATGAACTAGCCTGGCTAGGTGCATTATGTTATGGAAGTTTATAGGCACTCTGAAGTTCTGGGGGAAGGATACTGGTCTGTATGGACCATTAATCTATTTAATATAATTATAATTGTTGAACTACTTCTTATATACTGTGTAATTTATTCACATTATTTGTATAGCACCAACAGCATGTCAGGGAGCTTTGCAAACAAGTATCCTTGTCCCAAAGCAGGGCTTTGGAGCAGACCCTGGAGCTGGAGCGCAGAGCAGCTCCAGAGCAGTGGAGGTTCATGTTTTTGCCTGGAGCTGGAGTGGAGCCGGAGCACAGCTCCAAAGATCTCACAATGTACAAAGGATAGGGGAAGGGTAAGCAGAGTAGTGAAGCACTGTAGTTTGTATGGATCTTGTGAGTCCCATGTCAGTTTTGCTGACCTTTTTGTTTTGCTTGCTCTTTAACCCTCCACTGCCTAATCAGATGAGGATTTGACTGTATAGACTTTTGGAATATGTTTTAAGGAGAAATTTGAAAGAGAAGAGGCATGGTATGCCAGTTCAGGGAAGAGGTTCCAAGCACATGGAGCTGCATGGAAAAAGGCTTAGAATGAGACAGTGGAAAGAACCTGGAGGAGACTGGTAGTCATGATGCTTGGGTGAAGGAAAGAGGGTGAGTTGGGAAGGGGAAGGAGACAAGAGTAGAGAGATAGTCAGGAGGTAAGTTGTGTAGGGCCAAGAAGGAAAAGACAAAGAGCTTAGGTTTTATGAGAAAGTGAGGACAAGCCAATAAAGTAAATGTGAAGAGGGTGAGGCCTTAGTCATAATGTTGGAGAAGATTTAATGATTTTTGCAGTCACATTCTGCTCTGATAAACCGAGGAGAAAGTTTGGGAGATAGAGAAGAAGAGCTGAGTTGGGTAGACTAATAGGGTCTGGATAATAGTTTTGGCAGTGGGAACAGAAAAGAAGGGATAGATTTTTAGAGATTTTCTAAAGGAAAAGTCTTTGGACTTTAGAGACAACTTTCAGTATACGGGTGAAGGAGAATGAGAAGTCAAAAATAACAAGGTGGAAACAAGTCTGAGTGACAGGAAAGATGCTGCAGTTGCCAATACATAAGGGAAAAAAGAGAAGGGTCCCCTCTTACTTATATTCCCTTCCTGATTACATTACAGTCCACAAAAGATACTCAGTGCCCCTGCAATATGACATGCTTGCAAAAATATTTCTAAGGAGAAACTATATACACAATCATATAGATCCCAATTCTGTTCTCATACTGGATTTCAAATGAGTTAGTTTGTATTTACACTGATGCAACTGAGAGCAGATTGGGTTTATGGATGACACCACATATAGAACAACAGGAAAGCCTCCCATCTCTAATTTGGGCAGCTTGGAACAGAGCAGCTGGACAATGGCTCAATTAAAGTGGTAGTAGCTGGTGTTACTCCCCACATGTATGTGGGAGGGGGCTAGGCCTTGAGATCCACACAGTGGTGAATTCACTAGTTGCTCACCTTTCCACGCCAGCTATACTGATAAACCCTGCTCCGTGCTGCTGTGAGGAAAGATACCATGGAGCAGAGCTCTGCAGTGTGGAGGAGGTGCAGATTATCCCTATGCAGCCTCCGTGGTTGCCCTCCTATCTAGAAACTACTAGATACTTAACTTCTTATAGGCTTCACCATAAAAATGGGCCTTGTAACTAGTTTATTTATTTGTAGAAAACCAGGGTGTGCATAGTACTTAACTGATATATAGAAAGAAGTGATACCCTTGCCAAAGGTTTAAAATTTAAGAGGCCCCAAACCTGTAAACATTTATGCACATGACCTAATTTTATGCACTGTGAGTTACTTTGTAATATTGACTTCAGGGGGACTATTCACAGTGTGTAAACTAAGGCACACGTGTGAGTCTTTGCAGGATCAGGGTCTAAATTAAGTTAACAAACCAAACCACCAGGTATATGAAGAGGAAGATCTGAGCAATCTTAATCCCTAGAACAAATTGGTTATTTGTTAGGCTACTGTTCTGATGACAGCAGGATTTTAATACACTAGGGTGCACTTGCTGTCCAGACCACTTGTTTATTTTGCTCCCAATGTACAGAGCAATCTCTTTCACCATCTTGTGACTTCCCTTTTCTCCACACTTTATCGTGGAAGAGCAAGTCTACAGAGATTGATATGTTATCGGATTACTAATGAGACATTTGGTCCTTCTGAGGTCAACATTCATTCTCTCCCTCTTTCTTGTCAACTAGTGGTTTCTTCCACAAGTTTTCCTCAAACATGTGAAGCAGCTAGTATCTTATGTGTGGGTTGTGATCATTATCCTTCTTACAATGGGCACTTCAAAAGAGTTCCATTTCTGCAAATAACTAGTTCCTTTATGTTACTAAGGATGTAAATTGTGCAAAGATCAATCTATAATATAAACAGAACAAAAACTCCTCAGTAGAGTACCTGCTATGTCATTGTTGTGCACTAGGTGGTAGCACTATCTCCATCCAACAAGCTATGCATCCACTCACAGATTAGAATGACAGTTATAGCCATTTATTGATAATATTATGTATTATTTATCTATGTAGGACACTATATCACCACCTATGGTTGTGTATATCCAGCTACTCTTGCTCTTCAGAGAGAAAACGCTGGAAAATTCACTTGTTTTTCATCCACTCTCTCCCACTCCTAAGTCACATTCAGCTGGCTGCTCTTGTTCCTTTTTGAAAAGTGTTCAGCTACTTGAGCAGCACCATTTCTTCTATTTATAGTGCCCTCATCATCCAGCAGACCAGAAAAAGCACTTCAGCATACAGCATACAATTGCTCTCTGCTCTGCCGTGAGACAACTACAGGATTGTATATTGAAACACACAGAGATTAAATATATGGTAAATATATGGTAAATACCCTAGGTATTTCAAAAGCATGAGTCAGGCCCCCAAATACCATAAAATCACTTTAAAAATCATGAGATTTAAAAAAAACAAACATTGAGTTCATTTTATTTGCCTTTGCCTTTTGAACTTTTGAAGTTCACTTGTGACATGTTTTCAAATGTTTCTCCATAACCTCAAGGGCTACAAATTTGCTTTGTTTTCTAATGAAAGCTGAGAGATTCTGAAGACATTATATTATTCTGTGAGAAGGGAGTTAAATAAACACACTAAACATTGCAAATGTTGCAAGAGCTGGCAACACTGAATAAACAATATACCGAAACTAACAAACAACAACAAGCAGACATGAACTCTTCTGGGGAACTCTCTGCTCATTTTCTTTCTGTTTGAAAAGAAAATAAGGATTTATTCCAATAAGATGTATTTGAGGATATATATGTCTATTAGCTTTTCCTACTTATCTACTGTACTTCTGATAGCTGGGGTGGAGTAAGTGGCTAAGGAGTTCTGAAAAATATAGAAAGCAATTAGAATAATTAGTAATTTAATTAAAATATACAGGTGTGATTAGCTCCACAGCTCACAAGGGGCATGGATCAGAATACTGATACTGACACTACATCCTGCTGATAGTGCATTATGCTTGCCAGTCTTTTTCACACCTTATTCCGTTAAATCAATACCTGGACTGAACCAGACTTTAAGTAACTGCCTTTATTAATGTGTGCTGTACATTATTTATTAATTGTAATCCATTGTTACCTAATACTAATTTTTCTCTTATGTTGGTCTACGGCGAGGTGAAAGGGAGAAACATAGGGCTTCGCCATACTTGCAAGTTAGAGCGCATTAAAGCAGCCCCAGGCACCCTAACTCCCGACCTGTCCATACTGTCAAGGCACTTAGAGCATCTGGACTCTGCAGCTGGAGCGCTCCTGGTAATCCACCTCCACGAGAAGTATAACACTTATTGCACCTCGGCTGAAATGCCCCCGTGTCAGTGTGAACAAGGTGTTGCATTACTACACTTTGGTCAGCCTCCAGAAACATCCCATAATCCCCTTAAATCAAGTGGCCACTCTTGTCGTTGTTCTGGAATCGGCTGTAGGAATGTGGCTATCCCCTTTCAAAGCTCCTTTTCTGACAGCTGGCATGCTTATCTGCTCCGTGACAAAGCAAGCCATTACTGTGGAATGTTGCTTGCTGTGAGTGTGTGAGAGAGAGGTGGGGGGAGAAAGGGGGTCTGAACTGACCAGACAGCATGCTGACACACTCTCAGCACCCCAAAACCCCACTCTCTCTCCCCTACATATACACAACACACTCCCTGTCACACTCCAGCCCACCCCCCACATTTGAAAAGCATGTTGCAGCCACTTGAACACTGGGATAGCTACCACAATGCACTGCTCTTTGTGGCGTTGCAAGAGCTGCTAATGTGGGCATGCCAGTGTGCTTCCAGCTGAGAGTGTAAACACTCGGCAGTGTTTTCCCTGCTGCGGTCTCCGAAGGCTGGTGCTCTACATCTGCAAGTGTAGCCATGCCCATAGGTACAAGTCTCTTGGAAATATAAACACAGCCTCCGTGCCTTTGCTCTCTGATAGGCTATGTCTACATTACGGACCTTACAGCAGCACAGCTGTACCACTGCAGCTGTGCCACTGTAAAGTCTCCTGTGTAGCTACTCTATGGCAGGGGCA
The DNA here is from genome assembly GCF_020497125.1 of Mauremys mutica. Taxonomy (NCBI): domain Eukaryota; kingdom Metazoa; phylum Chordata; order Testudines; family Geoemydidae; genus Mauremys; species Mauremys mutica. Next base: position 169,336,963 of record NC_059073.1, read on the forward strand.
GGGGGGAGAGAGAGAAATCTCCTGCAGGCATAATTAAACCACCCCCCAATGAGTGTCTCTCTTTTGTCTGTGAAACTTATATCGGTCAGGGGTCTGTTTTTTTCACACCTCTGACTGATAAGAGTTTTACTGACAAAAGTGCTAGTTTAGACAAAGCCTTTAGACAGAAAAAAGCTCAAAAAAAACCCCTTGTGAACAAAGTGAGAAATAAACATAGCTGTATATTTCTTTAGTGAGTTCCCCATTTCCCAGTTGCCCATTGTGCAGTTAAAGCAGTCTAAATTAGAATTATTTCCTGTTACCCACATAATTCAGCCTAACTGTATACAATTTTCACGTTTATAAATATGGATAACATACAGAGACAAATAAGCATCTATGGTCCCAATCTTGTAAAGATTTACAAATGCTTAATTTAAAAAAACCCAAAATTAAATACAGTGCATCTAAATAAAGGCTATCCTTGCCAACTTGTGGAAGATTAAAAGCTAAGGCTAAAGTAAGCACATTTGTCCTAATGGTATTCTGAATGTATGAAATATATTAATCTATAAGGAAACCTTTCACAGCTGCTTTCATCTCTAAAAAATAATCATATTTGTTGGTCACAAATGTGTGATTTTTGATCATTTTCCAAAAGAGATAATTTGAAAAGAAATACAACAAAATGAAGAAACTTAGAAACAAAAACAATGAAAGAGGAAAATTAATATAAAGAAAAATAGATGAATGGAACAAGTGAAATATTTGATTAACCAACGTGAGTTAATCTCTACACAAATTGCATAATTCTTCATTGTACCAAACATAGCACTTATCTAATTTGACTCCAGGCAAGTAAATAGGAACAATACCAAAGATGTTTTTTCCTTTGAGGAAAATAAGATAGACTGTGCTGTTCAAGTTATGTCCTGTGGTCCCGTTGCAGCCAAGCTCAATTAATAATTCTACATTGCTCCAAAAAGAAACTTCAGTTAGTCTAGGTGAACGGGTTTGGTGCCTAGCTCTACCTTTATTCAGGTAAAACTCCCACTGAAGTCCTGATTATGGACTGCTTGATTGGGCACTTTACTGGATACTTTTACTGGTCTTAGAAGGAATGAACACTGGAGAGTCTTTGCTTGCTCTGAAGTTAATAGCTAAACTCCTACTGACTTCAAGGGGACCATGAGTAGGTCTTGAATCTCTCTCTTTCCTTTCATACTTGAGTAAAATTCACAAGCTTTCTACTAGGCTTCGCTTTATTGAAGAACTCTGTCTTCCTATTCCTTTGCAAAAATTAGTTCATTTAAGAAAACATCATTCTGGATTCTTTGAAATTTCAGCAATTATTGTGAAATGAGCAGAAATGTATGGTTTTCTGGCATTCCTTTATGAGTTATAGAAAAATTCTTATTTTTGATTCTGTCTTTAGGAAAGCACAAAAGGATACCTTAATCCTGAAACTGGGAATTTGGCCATATCTACACATACAGCACTGCAGTAGCACCGACGCAGCTGCAGTATGTCTGGTGAAGACACTCTATGCTGATGGGAGAGAGCTCTTCCGTCGGCATAAAAAAAACCCACCTCTGTTAGTGGCAGACGCTATGTCGATGAGAGAAGCTCTCCTGTTGACATAGCTCTGTGCACACAAATGCTTATGTTGGTGTAAGTTATGTCACTCGGGGGGTGGTTTATTCACTCCCCTGAGCCAACATAAATTATGCCGACATAGGCTGTAGTGTAGACATAGCCTTAGGTGCCTAAAACAGGAATTTCTATGGTGCACGAAACTCCTCCTTGAACCCTAGAGGTTCCTAAATTCACTTGGAGCCTACATTTTTGCAGTAGAAGTTCCCTAGGTGTCTGTTTCTGCTTCTGGGCATGTGCGTTACTGCCCTTCACTAGATGTCCAGGCACCTATTTCCTGTCTAAGCCCTGAACCGATTCACAACCCAGGGGCAGATAAGTCATGTGTGAGGCCCAGTCCAGTAGGTGTGTTCAGAGAGTGCCTTCTAGATTGGGCCCGTCAGATGAGTTTGCACAAAACAGCCAGAGTAGGGAGGACTTCCCTCATAACTCAGCCCAATGGTTAGGCTATTCACCTGAGATGTTGGAGAGCCCCAGTTCAAGACCCCCTCCACTTGAAGAGGAGAAAGGACTTGAACAGGGAGATGGTAGCGCTCAGGGGAGTGTCCTAACCATTGGGATATTCTGGTGTAGGATTCCCTCTGTCTCCTCTGGTGAAGTTGTTGCACTAATTAAACAGTCATTGGAGTAGAGGGACTGGATCCTGAGTGTCCCACGTGAGAGCTCTAACCACCAGGCTAAAGAGTCATTTTCATGCCTGTGTGCTCGCTCTCTCGATCTCACTCTCTCTCTTAAAGAGTCTCTTGAGCCAGATACAGCGAGCGAGCGAGCAAGAGAGCAAGCATGAGAACTGATTCAACAGCCTGGTGGTTAGAGCAGGCTGGGAGGCCCAGGATCCAGTGCCTCTGCTCCAATGACTCTTTAATCATTTGTCCAGAATGCAACAGCTTCAACGAGAGACAGAGGAAACCCCATAGCCCAATGGTTAAAGCACTTATCTAAGAGGTGTCAGAGCCCTGCTCAGATCCCTTCTCCCACTCAGGGGAAGTACCCTAACCACTGGGCTAAAAGTTTTGAGGGAAGTCATCCTCCTTCACCACCCCCTGCCCCCTTCCCTTTGCTTTAGGAACCTAACTCCAAAAGAGGATTTGCAGCTGAGAATCACAGATAGAGGGAGGCACCTCCCTGCAGCTCAGACTTTGGCACCTATCTCTGAGACAGTGGCAGGGCTCAGCATACACCCGTCTCATTAACATCTTACATTGGCTATTTTAAGTGGTTCCCTGGCTAGTGGGCTGGCTTTTGTGAATCTCGGTCTAAGGTCCCTATCTCTCCCCATTCATTGTATAGGAGTTCAGGGGCCTAACTGGGGCTTTAAGAATCACAGCGATTTTCTAGGTGCCTAAAAGTTAAGCATGGAAATGCGCAGTGTCCCAATGCCTAACTCCTTTTGTATATTCAGGCCTAAGTAACTAAAGTTAATGCTTTTGCTACTGAATAAACTATATTATTTATAGGTATTACCACAGTGCCTAGGAGCCCTAGTCATAGACCAGGACCTCACTGTGCTAGGCACTGTACAAACATAGAACAAATACGTTCTGAATGTTCAAAGTATGATCATCCAAGTTGCATGTTTTTGGCCTTATGATCATATGCCTAATGTGTGAAAGCTATATAATTTCTACATAGGATTTTATATAGCACCCATTGAAGACAATGTAAACAGTCCCATCAACTTCAATGGGTATTGGATTGGAACCATAGTGCAGTAGGTACTGATCAGTTAAGTGGAATATCAAGGAACATTTTAATTAAGATTTGCACACAAAAGAACTATGTGAAAATCAATTAAAATATTCTTTAATGTTTCTCAGTTTAAATTTAAATATCAGGAACTACATTATTGGTATGTTCAAAAGTCATTTTTGTTTTCTCACTCAGGGAAAAAAATCATAATGCAAAAAAAAATAGTATAACCAGTCCAGAAGCCTACTCCTTCCTTATTTACTCATATGAGTAGTCCCACGGATACATTTGGGGTTACTTGCAGAATAGGGGCTCCAGAATTGCACTATTCAGAATGTATTCTGAGACGCAAGGAACCAGATTCACGAGAAGAATATTGTGGAGATAATTGCCATTTACAAGAATTTAACAAGTAATGCATTTTGATGATTATTCTTTACTTTCTATGTAAACATTTCAAAGTAAGCTTTAATGAATATATTTATCTAGTAACATATTCCAATTTACATAAATTACTGTACTTTGAAAATATCTATTTTCCAGATTTCCTACTTATGGATTTCCATAAAATCCATAACAAGAATAAAAAATATTGCTCCAACTATCTGGTAAAACAGCCCATTTTCTTATTTGCTATTGAAAGTAGATAAGTAACAAATAGGAATGTAATTTGTTAAAATTATGCAAAGAAAAGTATCTTCCCATTATTCCATTCATGAATCCTGCTTGAGGCATTTTGTGTCTTTGCATGTTAATACACATTCCCCAAAGCTCCATCTTTTATTTTATTGTTGCCATTGAATTTAAACACCTATCTTCTCATCTCAATACATTATCAGAATAATAAATCTGGTACCTCAATATCTGAGTATGAAGCTTGGAAAATAATGTTCCTCAACACTTTTCATATCCTTTGATAAACACTTCTAAAGGGTTCATACACCCCGGCAGGCAGCAGCGTGCCGTTAAAAATGCTGCCCGACCCAGCCTGCTTTTCTCCACCCCCCGCCTACCACTCTCTCTGGTGGAGGCAGGGGGCAGAAGCAAGCTTGGTCCTGCAGGCTGCTGCTGTACGGCAGGTTTTGCCGGCAGCCAAGCTTCTCCCTCCCCCACCTCTTCCCCCAGCGTGCTGCATCGAGCCCCGCCTCCTCTCCCTCCCTGCTGCCGATGGCCCTTGCAAGGGAGGGGAGAAGAGCAGCCCCAGCGCCCTCGCTGCTCAGATTGGTAAGGAGGCGGGGATGGGAGGCAGGACCGGGGCCTTGGGGAAGAGGGGTAGGAGCAGGGTGTATCCCTCCAGCCCCCTGCCATGAGCCGCTCAGGACAGGGGGCTGGGAGCAAACTCCCTGATCCCAGCCCACCCCCCAGCCCTCTGCCCTGACCCCTGCAGCCCCCTTGCACCACAGCACCCTGCCCTGCCCCCTCCACACATACCCAGCCCCCCCACAACCTCTGCCCTGACTCCTGCACTCCCCACACCCCCTGCCCTGCACCCCAACTCCCAGCCTGCTCCTTCACCCCCAGCCCTGTGCTCAGTTCACCCCCACCCTCAGCTCAGTGCAGAGAGACAGAGGAAGAGAATGGGCCAGAACCAGGGAGAAGGTAGGTATCCACTCTATGTGGGCAGGGCCAGGACCCCTGGCTGGCAGCTGGCTGAGCAGGGCCGGCAGCTAGGACCCCAACTGGCAAGGGGCTGGCAGCCAGAATCCCAGACTGGCAGCGGGCTGAACGGGGCTAGCAGCCGAGACTCTGACTGGCAGGAGCCAGCGGACGGAACCCCAGACCAGCAGCGGGCTGAGCAGCTCAGCCCGCTGCTGGTCTGGGGTGTCAGCCCAGCTCAGCCCACCGCCGGTCTGGGGTTCTGGCTGCCAGCCCCTTGCCAGCTGGGGTCCCAGCCACCGGCCCCGCTCAGCCTGCTGCCAACCTGGGATTCCAGCCGCAGGCCCCGCTCAGCCCGCTGCCGGCCTAGGTGAATGGAACCCCAGGCCAGGAATGGGCTGAGCAGGCCAGCGGCTTAAGATCAGCATTTTAATTTAATTTTAAATGAAGCTTCTTAAACATTTTGAAAACCTTGTTTACTTTACCTACCACAGTAGTTTAGTTATATTATATAGAGAGAAACCTAAAAAACATTAAAATGTATTACCGGCACATGAAACCTTAAATTAAAGTGAATAAATGAAGACTCGGCACACCACTTCTGAAAGGTTGCCAACCCCTGCTGTAGAGTTTAAACCTCTCTTAGTCCTGCTTCATATGAAACCATGAGGAGACTTTGTAATTCCTTCTTTTATCTACGTCCAAAAAGAGAAAGAAAAATGTTATTGTTTATTTTTCAAGCAATCTTTAACATGTTCACTCACTTAGATAAGAATCTCCAGATATGCATATGCTTAACTAAAAAGGCAACTAGAACATGATAGTGTAAAATATAAACTGGGAGGTGGGGGGGAAACAGGTAGTCAGTCACTGCAGTTTATAACTTCAAGTAAACTGAATATTCGTAGATTCCAAGGTCAGAAGGGACCATTATGATCATCTAGTCTGACATCCTGTATAACATAGATCATAGAACATCCTCAAAATAATTCCTAGAGCATATTTTTTTAAAAAAAATCCAATCTTGATTTAAAAATTGACAGAAATGGGGAATCTATCATAACCCTTGGTAAATTGTTCCAAAGGTTCACTACTCTCACCATGAAAAATTTACACCTTATTTCCAGTCTGAATTTGTCTTGCTTCAACTTCCAGCCATGGGATTGTGTTATACCTCTATCTGCAAGACTGAAAAGCCCATAATTAAATATTTGCTCCCCAGGTATTAATTCACTGTAATCAAGTCACCCCTTTACCTTCTCTTTGTTAAGATTGAGCTCCTTGCATCTATCACTGTGTGGCATGTTTTCTAATAATTTAATCATTCTTGTGGCTCTTCTCTGAACCCTCTCCAATTTATCAACATCCTTCTTGAAGTGAGGACACCAGAACTGGATACAGTATTCAAGCAGCAGTCACACCAGTGCCAAATAGGTAAAATAACTTCTCTACTCCTACTCAAGATTTTGTCTAAGGACAGATTTAGGCCTTTTGGCCTCAGCATCATACTGGGGGTTCATGATCAGCTGATTATCGAGCATGACCCGCAAATCTTTTTCAGAGTCACTCCTTCCCAGGATAGAGAAGACTAAGGGGGGATATAATAGAGGTATATAAAATCATGAGTGATGTTGAGAAAGTGGATAAGGAAAAGTTATTTACTTATTCCCATAATACAAGAACTAGGGGTCACCAAATGAAATTAATAGGCAGCAGGTTTAAAACAAATAAAAGGAAGTTCTTCTTCACGCAGCGCACAGTCAACTTGTGGAACTCCTTACCTGAGGAGGTTGTGAAGGCTAGGACTATAACAATGTTTAAAAGGGGACTGGATAAATTCATGGTGGCTAAGTCCATAAATGGCTATTAGCTAGGATGGGTAAGAATGGTCTCCCTAGCCTATGTTCGTCAGAGGATGGAGATGGATGGCAGGAGAGAGATCACTTGATCATTGCCTGTTAGGTTCACTCCCTCTGGGGCACCTGGCATTGGCCACTGTCGGTAGACAGATACTGGGCTAGATGGACCTTTGGTCTGACCTGGTACGGCTGTTCTTATGTTCTTAAGTGCTGCCCAGAGCCTGCTCCCCTGACCCGCTCCTGTGTGACACATTTCTGTTACCAATCTGCCTGGAGCATTAGGTGATTAGTCTGAGGCCACAGGATCACACCAAGGAGCACACCAAGTAACTAATTTTAAAGCTTTATTAATTAATTAATTAAGTAACAGTGGTGAGTGCTGGGTTCTCCCCATGTCACTCAAAGGAAGGAAGAAAGCATTTAGTGCCCAAGCCCTCACCCACTTTCATACTCACACATGCACAACCCACGGCTGGCCATGCCTGGGTGTAACGTAAGAAGAAGAGAGGGAAGGATGGATGAGAGTTCTGTCCTGTGCACAGGCCGTCCAGGGTCCGCAGTTGATTTCCGACTTGCCTTAACTCTTGGAGGGAGTTTTAAGCCCTGGGTTTTTTAGGGGACATTTTGTTAATGGACCTTTGTTTTTTTGTGCTTGTTGTACCAGTTTTAATCAGCTTTTTGCAGCTTCCTCAACTTTCACAAAACACACCAGCTTTTGGGATGTGAGACTGTTGTTTTTAAACTTGCTGACCTTTGCAGTTTTACTAGCTTTGCAGTTTTTGTAGATTGGTTTAGCTCAATTTCTTTTCTTTTCTCACGGCTGGTCAGGGTTGGGATACGAGCTTTTGGCTTTTTGGCATTAGAGAGTTTGTTCGTGTGCATTGGCCTTGGGCGGCTGGAGTTAGCTTTTTATTTTTGGACCTAGATGGAGTGTTGAGTTAACCCATTCCCTTCTCCCTTTCTCCCCCTTCGGCCTCTTGCAACCTGCAAAGGAATTTTTTACTTCACACTTACACCTTTAACCCTTCCCAAAATCCTTTCCCTTGCATATGCATATATAAGTATTAGCACTAAACAATGCCTTCCCTACTCAGGTGGAATCCATCCTATGAAAACAGTCCTCTGCCTAGGAATGCCTCCCAGTGATCAAACATCCCAAGGCCGTCCTTATAGCACTACTGAGTGAGTTATCTATTGATCATCATCATCTTGTCTCACAGTGCATTAAGGTTTTATTTTAGACAGTTTGCAGCACTGTGACATTTTCTTTTGTTCTAATACTATGGATTTAACAAAATTATCTGGATCATATATTAGAAGTGAATTACATTCTGAACTTGCCTAAAAATACTAAACCTAAATCAGAGCTTTCTAAATTTACTCTCCTAAAAAGAGTAGGTCTGAAACTCTAAAGATGCTTTTCATTGTGTAAGCAATTACAGTGAAAGAAATGCAAGGTACAGCGCAGAGCTACCGTATTGCAAAAAGGGAAAGATTAGTGACTACCTAACAATGTTAAAATTTGACAGCACATAATGAACATCATTTGTAGAAGATTTTAATAACTGAGCCAAGAATGTTTACTTTAAAAATTAATATAGATTGGACCACATTTCCAAAGGGATTTCAACCCAGTGAAGGTTTCTAAAATAAAGTATGCACTCAAATTAGGCCTACAGGACTAAATCAATAACCACTTAGATCTAAAATGGACTTCTTCTGTGGCCATATGCAAGTTGCTCGATCTTAGTTTTCCCATCTATAAAATGTAGATTATCCTCTGATTCCCTAGTTAAAGAAGCCACACAGAGGCTGCTTGGACAGAAGGAAGGAACACCTAAGTAGCTGCAGAATGTTAGTCGAGTGTGCATTTGGCTGTTTCAAAGGCAGCTGGCACTGTTTGTGGAATGAATAAATAAATAAGGGTATTCTGGCTCAGGATAGGGTCCATTAGTTGTCTCTGCATTGTCCTTGGCCACTGCCAAGATGTCCTGAAAGTGACATTTCTTTCTCCCACTGGGTCCTCCACCAGCCCTCCATCTCTCAGCAAGCCTGGTTTTCCTCTGTGACTCTTCCATGAGTTCTGCAAACATCTTATCCCGAGTCTTCCTTTTTCTCCCTCCCAGATTGGCCAGCCTGTCAGCAGTAGTTAGAGGCACTGCCATATACTACATGTAATTATGGACTAAAACAAATATCAAGTGAACAGACAATCTTGAGAAAAATATCTGAAATCATAACTGAGATCAAAAATATTACTAGCACACTTCAAGCTAATTTGCAAGCCTTGGCATCAGAACTAGAGGAAGTGAGAACAGAATCTCCTCACTAGAAGACTCAGTGAGTACTATGCATACTACTACAAAGCAACAGGAAAGAACTATTAAAGAACTGTAGAAGAATGTTAATGATCTTGAGTGAAGATCAAGGAGAAATAATCTGAGAATTGTGGGTCTCCCAGAGTCTGGAAAATGGGGCTCCCAGCACTTTTGTCTCTACTCCTTGATCAGAACTTGGATATTGAGAGAGTCAATCACTCCCTTCTGCATACCAAGGCTTTTATCTGGGATAAACGAAACTCTGTCTGGCAAGCAACCCCATCATTTGGCCAGATTGTGATTAGGAAAGGGATTTTGACCATCAGTTAATTTATTGAAAATGATATTTTCCTACCTTTTACAATATTAAAAGAAAGGGTCAATCTAGAGACTAAGAAGGAGTAGGAATATATGCAATTTAAACATGCCACCTCCCATCTGGTTGGCCCACCTGAACTGCTTCACTACCTCTGACCACCTGAGCTGCTTTAATTTCCCCATATAGCCAAGACCTTTGGCGACACTATATGCTCATTTGGCCAGAAAATTTGAACCAAACACAGATCCCCTAAAAAGAAATGGGAGGAGGAACTAGGCCAATTGTTTTCTGCTAACCAATGGAAATCAATTTTAGCCAGTGCTCCGAACTGCTCCTTGGACCTCCATTTAAGATTAATCTAGCAAAAAATCACATGGAGGATGCATTAGACCCCTCTTAGGCTGTTCAAAACAGGTGCCACTAAGTCAGACAAATGTTGGCACTGTGATGCAGTAGGTACTAACTTAACCCATATGTTGCAGGAATTCTCCAATACCCATACAATTTGGGCAGAACTGAATTGCAGTGTTAATTTTTTTCCTATCAAATAAAATGGTGTTACAAGCTACAAATGTAATTTTAAACCTCATGGATGTTAATTGGAAACTGAATAAATCTGAAAAATTTTGGCTAAGCAAAGCACTAATAAGTGCCAAAAGACTAGTACTACAAAAATGGAAATCCAGAAAGCGACCAACAATTGAAGACTGGAGCACAGACATCACAAGCTTGGCCACCATGAAAAGAATTGTATACTGTAACAGAAATATCCAAGAAAAATTATTTCATGGAAGTAGCTGAATGATCCTATTAAATGCATCCCCTCCCCACCTCACCCTCTTCTCTGTTCACTTTCTTTCCCAATTCTCTGTCCCTCACTCTGAATTTTGCTTCTTTTCTTTATCTTATTTTAACTTGTTTTCTTTAACTAGTTGGATTTTTATTAGTAAAATTTGTTTGTTTGTAAATTAAGTAATACAGATTATTGATATATATTTTAACTAACCATATTATATATAATTAAACATTTAAAGTGTAGCTAAGTTGGGTAGGAAATGGTTAATATATTATAAGAAGTTTACAGGGGGGTTTCTAAATATATTTTAAAAATAATAAAAAGTTAATAGGAAAAAAATTGCAAAGATACTTACTAATATGCCAGATGTCCCTCCAGGGAAATCTGAATTTTTCGTCCAGGCCTGGGTTTGTGGCTGAGACCTGGCCTTAGCTGATGCAAGACACGAATGGAGGCCTACTGTAGCAGGGCATGACTTGGGTCCAGCTTTCCAGTTTGCCATTATCAGATTCCTGAGTCCCAAAAAGATCCTGGCTCTCTGGGGACACCTCCTCTCCAGCATCCTGCTGCTTATCTTCTGATGGGTCTAGCCAGTCATCCCCAGTGTAGGGAAGAGTGCAGATAAGTTGGTCCAGATAGTGCCTGGGACTGGTAATACTAGAATTGTGTAGAATCCTTCCAGATCATCAAAAAATAGAAATTTCACATGTCCCTCATTTCAATGTATTTTCTACAGAGCTGCTTACTCTTTATCTGGCACTGCTCAGTGTCCTGGTTGTGACCCCTCATGGACATCTGCTTGCAATGTCCACAAGGTCCTTATTCCTGTGGCTGACCACGAGAGCTTCCGGAGCCAATGCTTCTCCCCAGATGGTGATGTGATAGAGGATATTGGCACAGCTCCAAGGAGCCATGAGAGGCATGGTCTTGGGCTTCCTGGAGTGCAATAACAATACACTGGGATCCAGGAGCAAATGGGCAAAATCTGGCTCTGCACCAGCTTTTAAACAGTGGAAGCGTCAACCTGGAAACTTGACACCAGACCAAGGAGGGTATGCAAGTAAATGGACAGGTCAGTAGCGGCCAACCTTCAAAGCAGTCTTTGATGGCCATTGGAAGCATGCAAAAAGTGGTGTGCAGCAATTGTGTCCACACAAACAAAAGACAGAACTAATTCAGTTTGAAGCAAACATAGTCTACTTTGCAAGAGGACTGCAGAGTTCCAGATAAATGTAAAATTAGTGCATAGTGATGGGTTGTATTGTTTACATAGAAGTATTAACTAAGTCTGATCTGGGGTTTAAAACCCCCAGGTAGAGAAGCCCTCAGTTTTGCATATCCTCTGTTTTATGGTAGTAGAAGCCTATTACTTCATACATTTGTATGATAGTAGTCCTAATGGAGATATCCTATCTGATAGAGCTGGAAAGGACCTTGAAAGGTCATCAAGTCCAGCCTCCTGCCTTTACTAGCAGGACTAAGTACTAGTTTTGCCCCAGATCCCTAAGTGGCCCCCTCAAGGATTGAACTCACCACCCTGGGTTTAGGAGGCCAATGCTCAAACCACTGAGCTATCCCTCCCCCCTAAGTAAGAGGGATGCATGTTTGTCTTGTATTATTCATATACAGCACTACAGTCTTTTATATAATGATAAAACCTGTACCTATCCTTCCAAACTATATCAAGTTCAGGGGGTTCTTTTTGCAATACTGTGTAGGATACTTGAGATCAGGGCTTATCTACATAGGTTTTTTTCACACTAACTCCGGGAGAGGGGGTCTGAAATTTGTGGATCACCCAGATCAGTAAGGGGTTCTGCCAACACCTGCCTTATAACTTTGGGTACCTTAATGCTATGTTGCTACGGCTCAGACACCACTAGCCAGTCTACAAGTATAAAGATTTCACTCTGGCTTCCACTGGCCTAGTTACTCCTTGCAGGGTGATATCAATAGCCCTTCTTGTCTCACGTCTTCCCAAATCTCAAGGAGTTGACTGAGGAGATATTTGGGCCATCAGCAATTATCTTTGAAAAGTCATGGAAGACCAGAGACATTCCAGAAGACTGGGAAAGGGCAAATATAGTGCTGATCTATAAAAAGGGAAATAAGGAAAACCCAGGGAATTGCAGACCAGTCAGCTTAACTTCTGTACCCAGAAAGACAATGGAGCAAATAATTAAGCAATCAGTTTGCAAACATCTAGAAGAAAATAAGGTGATAAGTAACAATCAGCATGTATTTGTCAAGAACAAATTGTGTCAAACCAAGCTGATAGCTTTCTTTGACAGGGTAACAAGCCTTGTGGACAGGGGGGAAGTGGTAGATGTGGTATATCTTGACTTTAGTAAGGCTTTTGATACTGTCTTGCATGACCTTCTCATAAACAAACTAATGAAATGTAACCTAGATGGAACTACTATAAGGTGGGTGTATAACTGGTTGTAAAATCATTCCCAGAGAGTAGTTATCAGTGGTTCACAGTCATGCTGGAAGGACATAATAAGTGAGGTCCCGCAGGGATCGGTTCTGTTCAATATCTTCATCAATGATTTAGATAATGGCATAGAGAGTACACTTATAAAGTTTGCGGATGATACCAAGCTGGGAGGGGTTGCAAGTGCTTTGGAGGATAAAATTAAAATTCAACATGATCTGGAAAAACTGGAGAAATGGTCTGAAGTAAACAGGATGAAATTCAAGAAGGACAAATGCAAAGTACTCCCCTTAGGAAGGAACAATCAGATGCACACATACAAAATGGGAAATTACTGCCTGGGAAGGAGCACTGCGGAAAGGGATCTGGGGGTCATTGTGGATCACAAGCTAAATATGAGTCAACAGTATAACGCTGTTGCAAAAAAAGCAGACATCATTCTGGGATGTTGTAGCAGGGTGACTACCCACTCCTTCCCTGAAGGGATTGAAATCAGCCCTGGGAGAGGGCTGAGACTGCGAGAGGGATGCTGCTAAGAAAGCAGCAGGCCTCGGCTGATTAAGGAAACAGCCACAGCTGAGACCACGTCCCAATTAGGCCACAGCTGGCCTGTATGAAAAGGCCAGTGAGCTAGGAGCTCACACAGTCTCCTCTAGCTGTAGAGGGAGACAGGCCTGGCTGCAGGGAGCTAGAGAAGATACCTGGAATGGAGCAGGGCTGGGGGAAGGCCAAGGGAGCTGGGGAGTTCTGGCCTGGAAACTCCCCAGGCTCTGGCCTAGTAGAAGGCTAAATAGGTACTGGGATTGCCAGGGACAGCCCAAGGCTAGGCAGAGGCAGCAGGTCCAAACCCAACCTTGCCTGCAATGAGTGGCTTATACTGCAGTCTGCCCCAGGGAACGGGGGCTAGCTGGTAACTGGCAGCAGCCTATGACTGAGGTAAGGTGGGAATAGGGGGTGGGGGTTCCCTGGGGAGGGGAGACCCCGAGAGTGAGGGGTTACTGCCAGGGGCAGTAAAAGTAACAAAAATGATTAAAAGTCTAAAAAACATGACCTATAAGGGAAGATTTAAACAACTGGGTTTGTTTAGTCTGGAGAAGAGAAGACTGAGAGGGGACATGATAACAGTTTTCAAGTACATAAAAGATTGTTACAAGGAGGAGGGAGATAAATTGTTTTTCTTAACCTCTGAGGCTAGGACAAGAAGCAATGGGCTTAAATTTCAACAAGGGCAGTGTAGGTTGGACATTAGGAAAAACTTCCTAACTGTCAGAGTGGTTAAGCACTGGAATAAATTGCCTAGGGAGGCTGTGGAATCTCCATCATTGGGGATTTTTAAGAGCAGGTTGGACAAACACCCATCAGGAATGGTCTAGATAATACGTAGTCCTGCCTTGAGTGCAGAGGACTGAACTAACTAGATGACCTCTCGAGTTCCCTTCCAGTTCTATGATTCTATGAAATCTATTTACCCTGAGTTCTTAACTACCAGACACTGAGATTTTTCCCCTATGGTTCATCAGCCCAGAATGCGTGAAACCTCCCCACAGTTATCAGTTCACTTTGGCACACACACTCCACTCCGTTTGCACAACAGAGACCTGCTTGTGGTAAAAATAAAAAAAAAGATTTATTTAATAGGAAAATCACAGAGTCAACAGTGAAATATCAAAAGCAAGCAAACACACACAAATTACACAGAAAATAAACTAAGCTGCAATTCCAGGCTTTACACTTCTACATTAGATAAATTCCCTTTTCTAATACAAGTTCCTTATTGCTTTTGAACATTTTGCCAGTGTGCCCCCTGACATAGAGAGGATCCAGTGTTTACAGAGAGCCCCCCCACCCCACTTTGAGGTTGTTCCTCAGTTCTGGATGAGGATTTCATTTTCAAGCCTTCTGTTTAAAAGGTATTTTTCCTTCCCCCTTTCCCGCATGGTGACTCATGATTAATTAAGGTGGGGACAATCTAGCTGGAATGTTTCTGTATTTTCCTGTTAATCCTAAAAGCCCATCATTTGTCTTTTCCTGGATTGTACAATGCTCGATACTCCTCCCAGCCTGGTTGAGCACCACCCCAAGGTGAAGCAGCGCTGAATGTTGCAGCAATTAAGTATGAGCAGCTTTACATGAATGCATAAGCACAGTCTGTATACATATCTCATAATGACCATAAGGTCAGCCACACTGGGTCAGACCAATAATCCAATAGCCTGTTTCTGGCAGTGGCCAGTGTCAGAACAGGGCAATTATTGAGTGATTCATGCCCTGTTGTCCAGTCCCAGCAGTTGGAGGTTCAGGGACACATGCTAATAACCATTAATGGACTCATCTTCCATTAACTTTTCTAAGTCTTTTTGAAGCTAGTTATACTTTTAATCGTCACAACATCCCTGGCAACAAGCTCTAGAGATTGATTATGTATTGTGTGAAGAAGTACTTCCTTATGTTTGTTTTAAATCTGCTGCCCATTAATTTTAAGATCTTAGGGCAGGTCTACACTAAGGGCGGGGGTCGAACTAGGGTATGCAAGTTCAGCTACGTGAATAGCGTAGCTGAACTCGAAGTACCCTAGTTCGAACTACTTACCCGTCCAGACGCCGCGGGATCTAAGTCCGCGGCTCCAAGGTCGACTCCGCCACCGCCGTTTGCAGTGGTGGAGTACCGGAGTCGACCGGAGCGCGCGGGGAGTTCGAACTATCGCGTCCAGATTAGACGCGATAGTTCGAACTCCGAGAAGTCGAACTCACCGCGTCGACCCGGCAGGTAAGTGTAGACTAGCCCTAAGTGAATTACTCCTCATTTGAGCAGGGACTGCGAGCAGCGGCACAGGAGGCAGCAAACAGGGCTGCTAACAGGGGAGTTTGAGTGGGAGTTCCCATTGGAGGAGCAGTGTTTGTCTCTCTCTGTAGAGGCCCGGAGGGGCAGACTGCTGAAGGGGCAGCCGAGCCTGGATTGGCTGAGCCCTGATTAGGGGTGGAGCCAGGCTAGGAGGGGCCTATAAAAGCGGCCGCCCAGCCAGGCAGCGCCACAGCTGCGAGCAGCGGCACAGGAGGCAGCAAACAGGGCTGCTAACAGGGGAGTTTGAGTGGGAGTTCCCATTGGAGGAGCAGAGGCCCGGAGGGGCAGACTGCTGAAGGGGCAGCCGAGCCTGGATTGGCTGAGCCCTGATTAGGGGGTGGAGCCAGGCTAGGAGGGGCCTATAAAAGCGGCCGCCCAGCCAGGCAGCGGCACAGCTGCGAGCAGCGGCACAGGAGGCAGCAAACAGGGCTGCTAACAGGGGAGTTTGAGTGGGAGTTCCCATTGGAGGAGCAGGTGAGTGTCTTTGCGTCTGTTTGTGTAGTGTTTGTCTCTCTCTGTAGAGGCCCGGAGGGGCAGACTGCTGAAGGGGCAGCCGAGCCTGGATTGGCTGAGCCCTGATTAGGGGGTGGAGCCAGGCTAGGAAGGGCCTATAAAAGCGGCCGCCCAGCCAGGCAGCGGCACAGCTGCGAGCAGCGGCACGGGAGGCAGCAAACAGGGCTGCTAACAGGGGAGTTTGAGTGGGAGTTCCCATTGGTGGAGCAGGTGAGTGTCTTTGCATCTGTTTGTGTAGTGTTTGTCTCTCTCTGTAGAGGCCCGGAGGGGCAGACTGCTGAAGGGGCAGCCGAGCCTGGATTGGCTGAGCCCTGATTAGGGGGTGGAGCCAGGCTAGGAGGGGCCTATAAAAGCGGCCGCCCAGCCAGGCAGCGGCACAGCTGCGAGCAGCGGCACGGGAGCCGGCGAACAGGGCTGCTAACAGGGGAGTTTGAGTGGGAGTTCCCATTGGAGGAGCAGGTGAGTGTCTTTGCGTCTGTTTGTGTAGTGTTTGTCTCTCTCTGTAGAGGCCCGGAGGGGCAGACTGCTGAAGGGGCAGCCGAGCCTGGATTGGCTGAGCCCTGATTAGGGGGTGGAGCCAGGCTAGGAGGGGCCTATAAAAGCGGCCGCCCAGCCAGGCAGCGGCACAGGAGCCGGTGAACAGGGCTGCTAACAGGGGAGTTTGAGTGGGAGTTTGCAGGGGGAGGAGGAAGGGGGCGGCGCCGTGTCCCCTGTGTTTCCCTAGGTACAAGCACCGAGCGAGGCCGGGACAGCAGCAGCCATGAGCCAAGCAGCAGAGGACACACCAAGGATGAGAGCATGCAGCAGCTGCAGTATGTACCTGGTTCTAGCAGGGGACCCAGAGCAGTACTATGTATGTATGAAGTGTCGCCTAATAGAGCTGCTGGAGGAAAAGATCCAGGGCCTAGAGCTGCAGGTAGAAACCCTGATAGAGAATAGAAGGGGGTTCGAGCAGCTGATGGAGCAATGGCAGGCAGTAACCGAAGGGGAACGCCCAGGGGCACAGGTGGGAGCAGGGGCTAAGGCCAACGAGGGGGGACCGCCGGATGAGGAAGATGGGCGGTGGAAGCATGTGACTGTGAGAAGCAGGCCAAGGAAAAGGAGAGCTAGTGAGGGGGAAATAGAGCTAAGGAACAGGTTTGAAGGTTTGGAGAATGAGGAAGGGGTAAAGCAGATGGTAGCTGATGGTGGGAGGCCAAGGAAAAAGAGACGAGCGGCCAGTCCCATAGATAGAGAGGAGGAGTCTATGGAGGCAACACCAAGTTTGGGCCAGGGGAGGTTACAGGATGGCTTAAGGGGAACCACAAGGGAAGATAGGAATGGAAGGAGCTTGCAACCAGGGGGAACGGGGGATAGGTTAGAGGACCGCACTGTCCCCAGGCAAAGGCAGGTCTACGTGATTGGGGATTCCATACTGAGAAGGTTGGACAGGCCTGTGACCAGGGCCGATCCGGAGAACAGAAGGGTGTGCTGTCTACCGGGCGCTAAAATACGGGATGTGGACCTGAGGTTGAAAAGGATCCTAAGAGGAGCAGGTAAGAACCCTTTGGTCATCCTTCATGTGGGAACAAATGACACTGCTAGATTCTCGCAAGAGAGGATCAAGGGAGACTATGCCAGGTTGGGTAAGACGCTTAAGGAAATTGAGGCTCAGGTGATCTTCAGTGGGATCCTACCTGTCCCTAGGGAAGGGCGCCAAAGGGGTGAGAGAATCCTGACGATTAATAGTTGGCTGAGAGAGTGGTGTTACAAGGAGGGCTTTGGGATGTATGGGCTCTGGGAGGCTTTTGGGGACAGACAACTGTTCTCACGGGATGGGCTCCACCTAAGTAGGGAAGGAAGTAGACTTCTAGGAGGGAGGCTGGCTCATCTGATTAAAAGAGCTTTAAACTAGACACTGGGGGGAGACGGTTGGGAGAGGTCCTGGTGCTCTCCACACCAAATTTATACATTGGGAGTGAGAACAACAAGATAACAACAGATATAGCCAGAGGGGGACGGTTAGGTGTAAGGAAGAGGGGGGGGACAGATACTAGATCGACAGGTCATACTGGTAGTACTGTGTCCCTACCGAGCTGGGTGAAAAGAGTGAGAGGAGCCCAACAGCAAAAGTTAGGATGTTTGTTCACCAATGCGAGAAGCTTAGGTAATAAAATGGAGGAACTGGAGCTCCTGGTCCGAGAATTGAAACCGGATATCGTAGGAATAACCGAAACATGGTGGAACGATAGCCATGACTGGAGTACAGGTATGGAAGGGTATGTGCTGTTTAGGAAAGACCGATGCAAAGGTAAAGGTGGGGGAGTAGCATTGTATATCAATAATGAGGTGAAATGTAATGAAATAACTAGCAATGCAATGGATAATACGGAGTCTGTGTGGGCAATGGTCACATTGGGGAAGAAAACTACCAGAGCCTCACCCGGGATAGTGATTGGGGTGTGCTATAGACCGCCGGGATCTAGTTTGGAGACGGATAGAGAGCTCTTTAATGTTTTTAAGGAGGTAAACACTAATAGGAACTGCTTGATCATGGGAGACTTTAACTTCCCAGATATAGATTGGGAAACAAATGCTAGTAATAACAATAGGGCTCAGCTTTTCCTAGACGTAATAGCTGATGAATTCCTCCATCAAGTAGTTGCTGAACCAACGAGGGGGGATGCCATTTTAGATCTGATTTTGGTGAGTAATGAGGACCTTGTTGAGGAAATAGTTGTAGGGGACAACTTTGGCTCGAGTGATCATGAGCTAATTCGTTTCAAAATTAATGAGAGGATAATCAATATTGCATCTGAGACTAGGGTTTACGATTTCAAAAGGGCTAACTTTACTAAATTAAGGCGACTAGTTAGGGAAGTGGACTGGACCAACATATTTAGGGATCTAAAGGCAGATGACGCCTGGGGTTACTTCAGGTTGAAATTGCAGGAGTTGTCAGAGGCATGTATCCCAAGAAAGGGAAAACGGCTCGTAGGTAGCAGTTTTAGACCGAGCTGGATGACCAAGCGTCTTAGAGGGGTCATTAAGAAAAAACAGAAAGCATACCAGGAGTGGAAAATGGGAGGGATCAGCAAAGAAACCTACCTTATTGAGGTCAGAGGGTGTAGGGATGCAGTGAGAAAGGCAAAGCGACGGGTGGAGATGGACCTAGCGAAGGGGATTAAAACCAATAGCAAAAGGTTTTTTAGCCATATAAATAGGAAGAAAACCAAGAAGGAAGAAGTGGGACCGCTTAAAACTTTAAACGGAGTGGAGATTAGGGATAATCTTGGAATGGCACAATATCTGAATGAATATTTTGCCTCGGTCTTTAATGAGGCTAATGAAGGGCTAAGGAATAGTGATAGAGGGACCGATGGGAATGAAGATATGGGGGTAGACATTACGGTATCTGAGGTGGAGGCCAAACTTGAACAGCTTAAAGGAAGTAAATCGGGGGGCCCGGATAATCTTCATCCTAGAATATTAAGGGAATTGGCGAGTGATATTGCTAGCCCGTTAGCGATGATTTTTAATAAATCTCTAAATTCGGGGATTGTACCGTTTGACTGGAGATTAGCTAATGTAGTTCCTATATTCAAGAAGGGGAAAAAAAGTGACCCGGGTAACTACAGGCCTGTTAGTTTAACATCTGTAGTATGCAAAGTAATGGAAAAAATTTTAAAAGAGAGAGTGGTTACGGAGCAGGAGGCCGATGGCAACTGGGATAGATTACAGCATGGATTTACGAAAGGTAGATCGTGCCAAACCAATCTGATCTCCTTCTTTGAGAAAGTAACAGATTTTTTAGACAAGGGAAATGCGGTGGATCTAATATATCTGGATTTCAGTAAGGCGTTTGATACGGTACCGCATGAGGAATTATTGGTTAAATTGGAAAAGATGGGGATCGAAATGAAAATCCAGAGGTGGATAAGGAGCTGGTTAAAGGGGAGACTGCAGAGGGTAGTACTGAAAGGGGAACTGTCGGGTTGGAGGGGGGTTACCAGTGGAGTTCCTCAAGGTTCGGTTTTGGGTCCAATTTTATTCAATCTATTTATTGCTGACCTGGGAACCAAGAGTAGGAGTGGGCTGATAAAGTTTGCGGATGACACCAAGTTGGGAGGTATTGCCAATTCGGAAAAGGATCGGGATATCCTCCAGGGAGATTTGGATGACCTTGTAAACTGGAGTATTAGTAACAGGATGAAATTCAATAGTGAGAAGTGTAAGGTTATGCATTTAGGGATGACTAACAAGAATTTTAGTTATAAGCTAGGGACACACCAGTTGGAAGTAACGGAGGAGGAGAAGGACCTGGGAGTCCTGGTTGATCGTAGGATGACTATGAGTAGGCAATGTGATGTGGCCGTTAAAAAAGCTAATGCGGTCTTGGGTTGCATTAGGCGAGGTATTTCTAGTAGGGATAAGGAAGTGCTAGTCCCGTTATATAAGGCGTTGGTGAGACCTCATTTGGAGTATTGTGTGCAGTTTTGGTCTCCCATGTTTAAGAAGGATGAATTAAAACTGGAACGGGTACAAAGAAGGGCCACTAGAATGATCCGAGGAATGGAAGGCCTGTCGTATGAAAGGAGACTTGAGGAGCTCGTTTTGTTTTCCTTAACCAAAAGAAGGATAAGGGGAGATATGATTGCACTCTTTAAATATATCAGAGGGATAAATACCAGGGAAGGAGAGGAATTATTTCAGCTCAGTGCTAATGTAGACACGAGGACAAACGGATATAAATTGTCAGTCAGGAAATTCAGGCTTGAAATTAGACGAAGGTTTCTAACCATCAGGGGAGTGCAATACTGGAACAGCCTACCGAGGGAAACAGTAGGGGCGAAGGACCTCCATGACTTTAAGATTAAGCTAGATAAGTTTATGGAGGAGATGGTATAATAGGATAACGGGCTTAGTCAATAGGTCAATTAAGTGCCACACTGGTAAATAGTACAATGGGTCAATGATATGATATTCTTAACCTTTTTCCAGAGGGTATGGCTGGAGAGTCTTGCCCGCATGCTCGGGGTTCAGCTGACCGCCATATTTGGGGTCGGGAAGGAATTTTCCTCCAGGGCAGATTGGCAGTGGCCCTGGAGGTTTTTCGCCTTCCTCCGAAGCATGGGGCAGGGGTCGCTTGCTAAAGGAGTGGGTAGATCGGCTTATGTGACCTGCATCTTGCAGGAGGTCAGACTAGATGATCATAATGGTCCCTTCTGATCTTGAATTCTATGATTCTATGACTGGAACCCTGGACACTCAGATTAAAAACCCAATGCTCTACCAACTAAGCTAGCCAGCCTAACAAATGTTGGAGGGTGGTGAAGCACTGGAATGGGTTACATAGGGAGGTGGTGGAATCTCCTTCCTTAACCCTGGTCTACACTACAAGTTTAGGTCGAATTTAGCAGCATTAGATTGATTAAACCCTGCACCCGTCCACACAACCAAGCCTGTTTTGTCGACTTAAAGGGCTCGTAAAATCAATTTCTGTACTCCTCCCAGATGAGGGGATTAGTGCTGAAATCAACATTGCCAGGTCGAATTTGGGGTAGTGTGGATGCAATTTGATGGTATTGGCCTCCCAGAGTGCTCTATTGTGACTGCTCTGGACAGCACTCTCAACTCAGATGCACTGGCCAGGTAAACAGGAAAAGTCTCAGGAACTTTTGAATTTCATTTCCTGTTTGACCAGCATGGCGAGCTGATCAGCATAGGTGACCATGCAGAGCTCATCAGCACAGCTGACCATGCAGTTCCAGAATTGCAAAAGAGCTCCAGCATGGACTGAATGGGAAGTACTAGATTTGATTGCTGTCTGGGGAGATGAATCCGTGCTATCAGAACTCCATTCCAAAAGACGAAATGCCAAAATATTTGAAGAAATTTCCAAGGGCTTGAAGGACAGAGGCTACAACAGGGACCTGCAGCAGTGAAATGAAAATTAAGGAGCTCAGGCAAGCCTACCAAAAAAACAAAGAGGCAAACAGCTGCTCTGGGTCAGAGCCCCAGACATACCGCTTCTATGATGAGCTGCATGCAATTCTAGGTGTGGGCCATACCACTACCCCACCACTGTCCATGGACACCTGCAAGAGGGGAGTCTCATGCAACAGGGATGAGGATTTTGGGGATGAGGAAGATGAGGAGGTGGAGGAGGAGAAGGATAGCGCACAGCAGGCAAGCAGAGAAACCATTCTCCCCAACAGCCAGGAAGTCTATACCCTCCCAACCCTCCTAAGGTGGGCTCATGGACCATGAAGCCGGAGGAGGTATCTCTGGTGAGTGTACCTTTGTAAATATAGTGCATGGTTTAAAAGCAAGTGTGTTTAATGATTAATTTGCCCTGAAGACTTTGGATGCATTCATGGCCAGTATAGCCCCTCCTTTTAAATGGCCAACTTAATGGGTGGTTAGTATGGGACAGGAAGGCACTGCTGTTTGAAACCATTCCCACGTTATGAAGGTTGAACAAGCTGAAAGACTGTGGCATACCATGGCTGCCTGCAAGCTGAATTCTGTTGCCCAGCCCTGCGTGTGTGATCTCTCACACCAAACCAGCAGGCCCTCAATATAAGAGGCAAAAATGCAACCTTGTACCGAAAGCACATGTGCTATGTAATGTTAACAGCTTGGTTCATGGTGAAAGAGTCTACCCATTGTTCTCTAAAACGTGTCTTTTTAAATACTATTCTCCCTTTTTTTCCTCCTGCAGCTGCAAGTGTTTCAATGCTACCCCTATCATCTCCGTCCCAGAGGCTCGTGCAGATAAGAAGGTGAAAAAAATGCACTCACGATGAAATGTTCTCTGAGCTCATGCAGTCCTTCCGCACTGAAAGAGCTCAGCAGAATGCGTGGAGGGAGACACTGTCAGAGACCGGGAAAGCAGAAAATAAACGCAAGGACAGGAATGAGATGAGAGGTGGCGGGAGCAAGATGAGAGGTGGCGGGAGCAAGATGAGAGGTGGCGGGAGCAAGATGAGTGGAGGCAGGATGCAATAATGAGGCTACTGGGGGATCAAGCTGATATGCTCTGGCATCTGATGGACCTGCAGGAAAGGCAGCAGGAGTACAGACTGCCACTTCTGCCTGTCTGTAACTGCTCGTCCTCCTCCCCAAGTTCCATAGCCTCCTCACCCAGATGCCCAAGAACACGGAGGGAGGGCTCCAGGCACCCAAACCACTCCACCCCAAAGGACTGCCCAAGCAACAGAAGGCTGGCATTCAATAAGTTTTGAAGTGCAGTATGGCCTTGTCCTTCCCTCCTCCCCCATCTCTCCTGGGCTACCTTGGCAGTGATGAATTAATAAAGAATGCATGAATTTGAAACAATAATGACTTTATTGACTTTGCAAGCAGTGATTGAAGGCGGGAGGGCGGTTGGCTTACAGAGAAGTAGAGTGAAACAAGGGGGTGAGTTTTCATCAAGAAGAAACAAACAGAACTGTCGCACTGTAGCCTAACCAGTCATGAAACTGGTTTTCAAAGCTTCTCTGATGCGCACCGCACCCTGCTGTGCTCTTCTAATTGCACTGGTGTCTGGCTGCATGTAATCAGAGGCCAGGCGATTTGCCTCAACCTCCCACCCCACCATAAACGTCTCCCCCTTACTCTCACAGATATTGTGGAGCACACAGCAAGCAGCAATAACAATTGGAATATTGGTTTTGCTGAGGTCTAACAGAGTCAGTAAACTGTGCCAGCACACTTTTAAATGTCCAAATGCACATTCTACCACCATTATGCACTTGCTCAACCTATAGTTGAACAGCTTCTTACTACAGTCCAGAGTGCCTGTGTATGGCTTCATGAGCCATGGCATTAAGGGGTCGGCTGGGTCCCCAAGGATAACCATAGGCATTTCAACGTCCCCAACAGTTATTTTCTGGTCTGAGAAGTAAGTCCCTTCCTGCAGCTGTTTAAACAGACCAGAGTTCCTGAAGATGCGAGCGTCATGTACCTTTCCTGGCCATCCCATGTTGAAGTCAGTGAAACATCCCTTGTGATCTACCAGTGCTTGCAGCACCATTGAAAAGTACCCCTTGCGGTTTATGTACTGTCTTGCCCTGGTGCTCTGGTGCCAAGATAGAGATATGCGTTCCATCTATCGCCCCACCACAGTTAGGGAATCCCATTGCAGCAAAGCCATCCACTATGGCCTGCACGTTTCCCAGAGTCACTACCCTGGATAGCAGCAGCTCAGTGACTGCGTTGGCTACTTGGATCACAGTAGCCCCACACTAGATTTACCCACTCCAAATTGATTCTCGACTGACTGGTAGCTATCTGGCATTCAGGGCCGGCTCCAGACCCCAGCGCGGCAAGCACGCGCGTGGGGCGGCCCTTTCCCGGGGGGGCGGCAGGCTGAGCCGGCGGACCTGCCGCAGTCATGCCTGCGGGAGGTCCACCGGAGCCCCGGGACGATCGGACCTGCCGCAGGCATGACTGCGGAGGGGGCGCTCGTCCCGCGGCTCCAGTGGACCTCCCGCAGGCATGACTGCGGACGGTTCGCTGGTCCCGCGGCTCGGCTAGACCTCCCGCAGGCATGCCTGCGGCAGCTCAAGCGGAACCGCTGGACCTGCGAACCGTCCGCAGCCGCGGGAGGTCCAGCCGAGCCGTGCGACCAGCGGGCCCTCCGCAGTCATGCCCGCGGGAGGTCCGCTGCTCCCGCGGCTCCGGGGCGCCTCCCGCGCATGACTGCTTGGGGCGGCCAAAAAGGTAGAGCCGCCCCTGCTGGCATTGCAAGTTTCCAGAGGGATATCGCCACTCGCTTGTGAACTGTGAGGACTGCTCTCATCTTGGTATTCTTGTGCTTCAGGGCAGGGGAAAGCAAGTCACAAAGTTCCATGAAAGTGCCCTTACGCAAGCAAAAGTTTTGCAGCCACTGGGAATCATCCCAGACATGCAACACTATGTGGTCTCACCAGTCTGTGCTTGTTTCCTGGGCCCAGAATCAGCCTTCCACGGCATGAGCCTGCCCCACTGCCACCAGGATGTCCAAATTGCCAGGGCCCATACTTTGAGAGAGGTCTGTGTCCATGTCCTCATCACTCTTGTCACCGCGCTGCCATCACCTCTTCGCCTGCTTTTGCAGGTTCTGGTTCTGCACATACTGCAGGATAATGCGCAAGGTGTTTACAATGCTCACAACAGCAGCGCTGAGCTGAGTGGGCTCCATGCTTGCCGTGGTATGGCGTCTGCAGGAGAGCAGAGTTGCTGCAGAAGCAGCGGATAACGACGGATGCCATGAGAATAGATATTTATACTGAATGACCAGAGGACCTGCGAGGTGGATTCATGGCACTAGGAGAGCAGAGTTGCAGCAGAAGCGGTGGATGACTGTCAAGTCTGACCTTAAGAACCTCTAAGGAAAGAGATTCCACCACCTCCCTAGGTAACCCACTCCACTGCTTCAACAGCCTACTGGTGAAAACGTTTTTCCTAATATCCGACCTAAACTCCCCCACTGCAACTTGAGACCATTACCCCTTGTTCTATCATCTGCTACTACTGAGAACAGTGTAGATCCATCCTCTTTGGAACCCCACTTCAGGTAGTTGAAGGCTGCTATCAAATCATCCCTCACTCTTCTCTTCTGCAGACTAAACAATCCCAGTTCCCTTAGCCTCTCCTCATAAATCCAGCCCCCTAATCATTTTTGTTGCCCTCTGCTGGACTCTTTCCAATTTTTCCACATCCTCCTTGTAGTGTGGGGCCCAAAACTGGACACAGTACTCCAGATGAGGCCTCACCAATGTCGAATAGAGGGGAATGATCATGTACCTCGATCTGCTGGCAATGCCCCTACTTATACAGCCCAAAATGCCATTAATCTTCTTGGCAACAAGAGCACACTGTTGACTCATATCCAGCTTCTCGTCCACTGTAACCCCTACGTCCTTTTCTGCAGAACTGCTGCCTAGCCATTCAGTCCCTAGTCTGTAGCAGTGCATGGGATTCTTCTGTCCTAAGTGCAGGACTCTGCATTTGTCCTTGTTGAACCTCATCAGATTTCTTTTGGCCCAATCCTCTGATTTGTCTAGGTCCCTCTGTATCACTCAGATACTTCACTCAATAGGCAGAAGTAATGGGTGTCAAAGGCCAGTGAGTTGAGAGAGGGTAGGGACAGGTACATGTACCTGGTGGTGTGGTCCCTGCCTAAGTGTCCTAGACGTCATTTGGACCTTCCTCTCTCCACTGTGTAGTAACAGATATGATTAAGACCCAATTATCTTGTTGCAGACCAACAGCGACTGCCCATTCTGCACTAGCAGTGAAGGTCACCCACTAACAGCTGAAATCACTGAGAGCTTTGTTAAGTGATGGGACCTCAAGACATCCCAGTGGGTACAGAGCAGAGTGGTGAGCAGCAGGCAGAGCTGCAAGTGAGTAGCTGGTGTTGTGGAGCGGCAAGCAACCGGCCAAGCAGCTGATGCTGGAGCAAGCACCCAGACAGCAAAGCAAGCAAGGTGCACCCACCCAGGGTGGGAGGTGAACTCATAAAGATGCACCTCTTAACTCTGTGTTTTCACTGACCAAGCACAACTGTGAGTGGAGTGCAGTGGAGGAATAATGGAAGGGCACTGTACAAGGGTTCGCCGGGGCTCGACTCTTTCCAGGGCGATGGGGAGCCACACCAGCTCACTACCCACAGTTGATCTTGGGGAATTAGTCCAGCCATGGGGGTCTCCCTCGGCAGCCCTTGCTGTAACCGGAAGAAACACGATAAGCCAGCCCTGGCTCAGGGCGGGGCAACAATGCTAAGTCAGGGCTCTGGCCCTCAGTCAGGCCTGAGCAGTAGCAGTACAAAAGTACTAAGCCCAGGCCCTAGGTCAGGGCAGGGCAACAAACGCTGAGTCAGAAGCTCAGGCCCTCAGACAGGGCTGAGCAACAACAATAGGTCCCAGCCTCCTCAGGCCAGGGAGAGGGGGAGTCTGCCACCCACGAGTTGGGTGGCAGAGGGGACTCAGGCCCTCCCACTCCACTGCGTCCCAGCCCAGGGCCCAAGCAGCGGCAGAAGACCCGCTGCGTAGTCAGTGGGGTTCCTGGCCGCAACACACCGACACAGGCTCTGGCAGTGCTGCAGCCAGACTGGGGTCGGCTGCCCCCGGGCTACTTCTACACTCCCCCTCGGGCCCTACCTGGGTCCTGGTGTTGGCCTCTGGGGGATCCAGGACCATGCGTTCTTCAGGGCAAGGGTTGATCAGCAGGCCCGGCAACTTCTCTGGGTAATGAGCGCAGGGCAGGTCCAGCAACTCCTCCAGATAGCGGGCACAGGGCAGGTCCGGCAACTCCTCCGGGTAGCAGGCACTGGGCAGGCCCGGCAAGTCTGGGTGGCCACTTTGGGCCATGGGGTTTTCCCAGTCACAGGCTAGGCTAGAGACGTCTGATCTCTCCAGCGGCTGGGCCTCTACTTAGCTCTGAGGGCGAACCTTTATACTTCCGAGTCGCTGCCTGACCCTCTGAGGGGCGGGCTCAGAGCTCCCTAGCTCCACCCACTCCGGCCTCTGGATGGGCTCTTCCCCCTCCAGGGCAGCGAGGAGCCACATCGCCTCACTACAGGCACATTATAGGAACTTTTGGGTGCTAGACTTTAGACTTTGAGGCAAAGGGACACTGCCCAATGAACTCTAGGGTGGGTGTTTTGCTGATGAGTTTATGATTATGAATCTTTCTTGAGGTATTATCCCAACTTAATTCTGGGTTACTTTCTCCTTTTTTATTAAAAAAGTTTGTTTTCTACACTCTGTGCCTGCAAGAGGGGAAGTATTCGCACTTTTTAGAGGCACCCAAGCAGTGGTGTGTAATGATCCCAGGTTACTAGGCGGGGCTCAAGCTGGTTTTGTGGTGTATTGTTGAAAAGGAAACCCTAGACATTAAACCCAGCCCTTCTTGCTGCTGACTCCAACTGGCAGAACGGTTCCATTTATCGTTGCAAAATTCAGGCAGTGGCCACTAGCAAAACATGTTTCAAGCCCTCCAGCTTCCTTGCGCCCTCTCTTGTGTTCACAAAGCAGTATCCTCCAAATATGTGTGGAATAGTCAATCTTTAAGTAATAAAATACAAGCTTTCCATAATTTGCAGGTACTATTTGCAGGAAACAATGATGGTAGCACTCCAATGATTGAGAAGTTCAGGTCACATAAGTACCTGTGCATTTGTGCTTTGCCAAACCTCCAAATCCCTCTGGCCTGTAAAACTGAGCTGAAAGTTTCATTAAGTCAGCTTTGCAACCAGGGCTCCTAACAGGGAGTTTTGCAAGGGAGTTCTCCAGGTGAAGGAGGAGCAAATACAGCACCCTTGGGGTATGTGGCTGTCTGTAGTGTGTGTTTGTCTTTGGGGGTTACTTGCTGTGTGCTGACCTTGTGTTTGTTTGTATGTTTATTTGTTTGTTTGAAGGACCATGTGCTGTGGCTAGCAGTTGGAAGCTGTGAGCTTCAAAGTAAGGTTTGAAAGCTAGAAGCCTTGGTTAATTGGCTGAGCCTTAGTCAGTGGGCGAGGCTATCAAGAAGGCCAAGGCAGTGAGCAAGCGACCAGGGAGCTTTGTGAGTTTCGCAAGGGAGTTTGGAAGGGGAGTGGGAAGGGGGCAAGGTTCACTTGCCATTCTTTAAAACCTGTAAACTAAAATACATTCAAAACTTCTTGATTTAAACAAAAACCCTATCATTAACTTAGGTAGCTGTAGGAGAGAATGCAGGCAGAAGCCCAGCAGCAGAATGGGGGCTATCCAGTTTATTGCACTGAGTGCAGCATGTCTGATTACCTGCCTATGTGTGCATTCGGTGCAAGGAGCTCTTGGTCCTCAGAGACCGCGTATAGGCTTTGGAGGCCAGGGTGGCAGAACTGGAGGAACTAAGGGAGGCAGAGAGGTATGTTGATGAGGCTTTCTGTGACACTGTAGAATTGTCCCACCTCCGGTCAGACAGCCTCTGCGCTGTTGAGGAGGATGAAAGGCCCAGGGAAGCAGAGCAGTCAACGGGAGCAGAGGGAAACCTTCCCATAGTTGGGACCCTCCTTCCAGATCACTAGGAAAAGGCAGGTGTTAGTAATGGGAGATTCGATCATTAGAAACATAGATAGCTGGAAAGAGTCCTGTGGCACCTTACAGACTAACAGACATATTGGAGCATGAGCTTTCGTGGGTGCAGGGCCGGCTCCAGACCCCAGCGCGCCAAGCAGGCGCGTGGGGCGGCATTGTCAGGGCAGGGCGGCATTTGGCTCCGGCGGACCTTCCGCAGTCATGCCTGCGGGAGGTCCACCGGAGCCCCGGGACGAGCGGACCTGCCGCAGGCATGACTGCGGAGGGTCCCCTCTTCCCGCGGCTCCGCTTGAGCTCCCTCAGGCATGACTGCAGCGGGTGCGCTGGTCCCGCGGCTCGGACGGAGCTCACGCAGGCATGCCTGCGGATGCTTCACCGGAGCCGCGGGACCACGGGACCGTCCGCAGGCACTTCTGCCCCGGCCGCAGGACCGGGGAAGGGCGGCGCGAGCGGCGCAGCGCGCCACCCTGCTTGGGGCGGCAGAATTTCTAGAGCCGCCCCTGCGTGGGTGAATATCCACATGCATGCATCCGACGAAGCTCATGCTCCAATACATCTGCTAGTCTATAAGGTGCCACAGGACTCTTTGCTGCTTTTGCTGTTTTCTGTAGGCGTATCCATAAATGTGTTTTAATCTCCAAGTGTGGGAATTTTCTAGGTTTATTAACGAATGCCTTTGGCGAAAACAATTACCTTTTAAATCATTGTTTCTGATTATATCCATTGGATTAAATCCACACTTATGTATTCACTATAGACAGTACTTTGTAGATTCATTCATTAATGTTCTTAGTTCCTTTTGTCAGCATGGGTTAAGTGGTACTGGCACCTGTTCAGCAAGGGCAGAATGTACAATCCACAGTGTTCACACTCTGCAATTTAACGTTGAGTTTCCATCTAGTTAGGTGCTGGGAACACAGACAAATACAGCTGTCACAGCTCGTACCTTCAGAGAACACGAATCATAGGTGAAACACTTCCTTTTCTAATTTGTTTTTATTCCTAGGTAGAGTGTCCATTTATGTACTGTAGAACAGGCAAAATTCTGCCAACCCGCTGTTCTCTGTCCACTATAAGGACATGCTTTATTGTCATTTTGTTTAGAGTTCTCTCAAGATTTATCAGCAGACTCATCTGGAATATGCTCGAGTGAAAGAAGAAATTGCTAGAAGTAATTCTGTGTGTGTCATTCTGTTAGCCAAAAGGGCTCGTTTTCCCCCCGGAGCTTACCTAATTACACCAAGGAGGCACGGAAGACCAGGAAGACAAGTACCATAGCTTTATTGATCGGTCAGCTGAGCGGGTGCTCTCATCTCGGCTCATGCCAAAGAGAGAGACACACCCCACAAGCCCGAACGGGCCTTTTTATAATCAGTAACAAACAACTTAGCCTACGTTTGTCTACGTCATTTGGTTGACCTGTAGAACCTGTACATGTATCTGTTAGGGGATAATTGGGTACGCAGGATACATATATCATTTTGTGGGGGCTACAAGAGACATACAGCTGTTGAGGATACATTTGTCATTCTGAAGGGGAAACAAGGTACATCTGTTGACCCTTTGTACTAAATATCTTGAAGACATACATGGGAACACAGCTGCATAATCTTGGGGAGCCAACATATACTTGGGGAGCCAAACAAAACTGATAAGCAAAATAGCTGACATAGGTAGATACACGGCCTTCAGTCTAATGAGTTCTGTAAGCTTTCCAACACAGTTTGGACAAGCATAACATAACTTTGGTTTACTCAGGCCTAATACGGAAAGGCTTCATTAGCACTATGATTTTCCAACAATTCTTTTCTAAGAACTTACTCTTGTCTATCATTTCTATGGAAATGAACAAGCTACCTGTAAATTGTCAGTAGAGATTGTGTTTATTTGTATTTACTCTCTTTATATGCAAATATAATAGAGGGATCTGGCATCAACACCTATTGTTAAGGTTCCCTAATGCTTCCCATGGTAAGACCCTATTTTCAGTTGCTTCTGACTTGCTTGGTTTTAACAATTTTGTGCTGAAATTTTCCTTTATCCTGAAACATGGAAAACTGTAGTTTTATTTTGAAAGTTTCAACAAAGATGGTGCAGCATTTGAGAGTCAGAGCACGTAGCTGGCATACTGGAAATAGAAGTGTAGCTGTAGTGGTGTGCAGGGCCGGCTCTAGGTTTTTTGCTGCCCCAAGCGAAAAAGATTTTTGGCTCCTCCCCCACCCCCCGCACTCCCCTGCTGCCACAGCCCTGGGTTTCCCCCCACACACACACACACACCCTGCCACCCCAGCACTGGGCTCCCCCCTTTCCTCCCCAGCAGTGCCCTCCCCCCACCTCCTGCCACCCCAGCCCTGGGCTCTCCCCCCAACCTGCACCCTCCTGCTGTCCCAGCCCTGGGTCACTGATAACTTGCTCCCAGGGCGGGTCATTCAGCAGGAATTTTGGATGTGCACAGAACACAGACAGGATTGGTTCCCATATGGTTACAGAACTGCAGTAAAGTGGAACAATTTTCAGCTTGTGTGATTGGAGGATATCTGGATGCTTATTATAAGACTCAGAGGGGTAGCCGTGTTAGTCTGGATCTGTAAAAGCAACAAAGAATCCTGTGGCACCTTATAGACTAACAGACGTTTTGCAGCATGAGCTTTCGTGGGTGAATACCCACTTCTTCATACATAAATGAGGAAAAGTTGAGGTGCCTTTATTATTCTTTTGTTCCACTCTTCGTTTCGATGGGGAATTTGCCAATGCGATATTACTGTCTTCCGTTTAAACAAATAAAACTAAAGAAAAACGGTAATGGCTGTTGAAAATAGCAGTTCCAATCCTAGTTAGCACTAGGGAGATGCCAGCATTTGTTGCTCAATTTTATCCTACTTTTTCTACAACAAGTTACAGTGGATCAGCATATTTGATTTGGGAGAAATGAAGTAACAGCGGCCTAAATTGAGCTTAAGCACTCCTGAATTTTGAGAGTGTTCAAATCTGGAAGGCAGGTGCTAGATTCCCTTTCTGAATAGTAGATAACTCTGGAAAGGAAAAGCTAATTTCTGCTTCCATGGCTCAGATGTAGAAATCTTCCTACGTGCCTAGTACTGTATCTAAAACTGACCAGGTCCTCTAGTAGAGCCTCCCCTCCCTTACTTTTCATTTTAAATTCTAGTGGGATCCATGTACCTCCCTTGCTAGGCTTCAAATAGAGAGGACACTGTCCATTTAGTCCACCCAATTCCTTCTTTGGGGGCTGCAAGGTGAGGTCACATCAGTATCCCTAATCCAGTCTGGGGAAGTCTTCTGAAGGGGATATCTGGGGCAAAGCCTTCTACTCCTTGGGCACACTTGTTCCTCATTCACAGTGCCACCCCTTTGGACTCACAGCAAGCTGCCACATGGCTCAGCTACCTCACTCCCTACCCCTGCCTTTCCTGTTGATAGCTGCTAAGGGATTGCTGGGAAATGTAGTTCTTTCCCTGCTCTAGGGCTGGCTCTATAGGCAGGGAGCTAGGCAAGGAACTACAGCTCCCAGGGTCCCATGGGTTCTCAGCTCCCATGCTGGATCCCCAGCTGCTCCATGGCTCCACTTCTGCAGGGCTGTGAGAGGGGAGGAAGTGAGTAAAAAAAAAAAAAAAAGGATGGCCCGAATGCTGCCCCCTGCAAATGTGCCGCCCCAAGCACCTGCTTGTTTTGCTGGTGCCTAGAGCTGGCCCTGGTGGTGTGAGAGGCTAGCTGCCCTGAGTATGTACCTGTGGTCTCAGATGGGATCGTACTTGGGGTACTTGGGCTTGTTGCACTACCATAGCTGCACTTCTATTTTTAGTGATCTATCTCAGTCAGAGCTAACGTGGATATGTCTCCTCTAGCTGGAATTTACATCTTCCAGCTCCAGTGCAGATATACCCTTAATAAAACCTTAAGTTAATGTAACTAAAGTAAGATTTGTAAAAACAGCAAAAAGTCCTGTGGCACCTTATAGACTAACAGATGTATTGGAGCATGAGCTTTCGTGGGTGAATACATGCATGATATGCATCCGATGAAGTGGGTATTCACCCATGAAAGTTCATGCTCCAATACATCTGTTAGTCTATAAGGTGCCACAGGACTCTTTGCTGCTTTAACAGATCCAGACTAACACGGCTACCCCTCTGATACATAGCTCGGTTTTTGATGACTGGGAGAACTGTATGGTGACTTGCCTGCTTGGTGCGAAGGTTGTGGATCTCTAGAGGCATCTAGATAGACTTATGTGTAGTGCTGGGGAGGAGCTGGTGGTCATGTTACATGTAGGTACCAATGCCATAGGGAAGGGTAGGCGAAATGTCCTGGAGGCCAAATTTAGGCTGCTAGGGAAGAGACTGAAATCCTGGACCTCTATGGTGGCATTCTCAGAAATGCTTCCAGTTCCACACGCAGGGCCAGGTAGGCAGGCAGAACTTCAGAGTCTCAATGCGTGGATGAGACGATAGTGTAGAGAGGAGGGGGTTAGATTCATCAGGAACTGGGGAAACTTTTGGGATGGGGAAGGCTGTACAGGAGAGATGGGCTCCGCCTAAACCAAAGTGGAACCAGACTGCTGGCACTTAACATTAAAAAGGTTGCAGAGCAGTTTTTAAACTAGGAGATGGGGCAAAGCTGACTGCTGCACAGGAGCACGTGGATTGGACAGAGACTTCTCCTAGAAGACAGTCTATTGATAGAGATTCTCTAGGTTTTAGTCAGGAGGAGAGGATGGAAGAGGATAATGTAAAGGCCAGATCAGATGAGAAACATTCACATAAAAAAGAATCTGACACATGAGAAAAGGGCAGACAAATAAACAGTGACAAGTTTTTAAAGTGCTTGTACAAAAATGCTAGAAGTCTAAATAATAAGATGGATGAACTAGAGTGCCTTGTGATAAAGGAGGATATTGATATAATGGGCATCGCAGAAACTTGGTGGAATGAGGATAATCAAAGGGACACAATCATTCCGGGGTACAAAATATATCGGAAGGACAGAACAGGTCATGCGGGGGGCAGGGCAGGGGGGGAGTGGCACTAAATGTGAAAGAAAATGTTGAATCAAATGAAGTAAAAATCTTAAGTGAATCCACATGTTCCATAGAATCTCTATGGATAGTAATTGCATGCTCTAATAAGATTATAACATTAGGGATATATTATCAACCACCTGACCAGGACAGTGATAGTGACTATGAAATGCTAAGGGAAATTAGAGAGACTATCAAAATAAAGATATAATATAATATAATATAATAGTGGGGGATTTCAGTTATCCCCATATTGACTGGGTACATGTCACCTCAGGATGAAATGCAGAGACAAAATTTCTCAATACTTTAAATGACTGCTTCTTGGAGCAGCTGGTACGGGAACCCACAAGGGGAGAGGCAACCACTTGGCCCACTTGGATTTCCATAATAACAGGACCACTTGGATTTCCATAATATAATAACATTTAACATCCCTGTGCTGGGAAGAATATCTCAACAGCCCAACACTATGGCATTTAATTTCAGAAAAGGGAACTATGCAAAAATGAGGAGGTTAGTTAAACAGAAATTAAAAGGTACAGTGACTAAAGTGACACCATAATAGAGGCCCAAATTAAATGTATACCCCAAATTAAAAAACACAGTAAAAGAACTAAAAAAGAGCCACCGTGTCTTAACAACCATGTAAAAGTAGCAGTGAGAGATAAAAAGACATCTTTTAAAAAGTGGAAGTCAAATCCTAGTAAGGTATATAGAAAGGACCATAAATACTGCCAAATTAAGAGTAAAAATGTAATAAGAAAAGCCAAAGAGGCATTTGAAGAACGGCTAGCCAAAAACTCCAAAGGTAATAACAAAATGTTTTTTAAGTACATCAGAAGCAGGAAGTCTGCTAAACAACCAGTGGGGCCCCTGGATGATTGAGATACAAAAGGAGTGCTTAAAGATGATAGTCATTGTGGAGAAACTAAATGGATTCTTTGCTTCAGTCTTCACAGCTGAGTATGTTAGGGAGATTCCCAAACCTGAACTGGCTTTTGTAGGTGACAAATCTGAGGAATTGTCACAGATTGAAGTGTCACTAGAGGAGATTTTGGAATTAATTGATAAACTTAACAGTAACAAGTCACCAGGACCAGATGGCATTCACCCAAGAGTTCTGAAAGAACTCAAATGTGAAATTGCGGAACTATTAACTATGGTTTATAACCTGTCCTTTAAATCAGCTTCTGTACCTAATGACTGGAAGATAGCTAATGTAACACCAATATTTAAAAAGGGCTCTAGAAGTGATCCCGGCAATTACAGACAGGTAAGTCTAACATCAGTACCGGGCAAATTAGTTGAAACAATAGTAAAGAATAAAATTGTCAGACACATAGAAGAACATAAATTGTTGGGCAAAAGTCAACAGGATTTCTGTAAAGGGAAATCATGTCTTACTAATCTATTAAAGTTCTTTGAAGGGGTCAACAAACGTGTGGACAAGGGGGATCCAGTGGACATAGTGTACTTAGATTTCCAGAAAGCCTTTGACAAGGTCCTTCACCAAAGGCTCTTACATAAATTAAGTTGTCATGGGATAAGAGGGAAGACCTTTTCATGGATTGAGAACTGGTTAAAAGACAGGGAACAAAGAGTAGGAATAAATGGTAAATTTTCAGAATGGAGAGGGGTTAACTACTGGTGTTCCCTAAGGGTCAGTCCTAGGACCAATCCTCTTCAACTTATTCATAAATGATCTGGAGGAAGGGATCAACAGTGAGGTGGCAAAGTTTGCAGACGATACTAAACTGCTCAAGATAGTTAAGACCAAAGCAGACTGTGAAGAAACTTCATAACATCTCACAAAACTAAGTGATTGGGCAACAAAATGGCAAATGACATTTTATGTGGATAAATGTAAAGTAATGCACATTGGAAAAAAATAACCCCAACTATACATACAATATGATGGGGGCTAATTTAGCTACAGCTAATCAGGAAAGCGATCTTAGAGTCATCGAGGATAGTTCTCTGAAGACATCCATGCAGTGTGCAGCAGCAGTCAAAAAAAGCAAACAGGATGTTAGGAATCATTTAAAAAGGGATAGAGAATAAGACAGAGAATATCTTATTGCCCTTCTATAAATCCATGGTATGCCCACATCTTGAATACTGCATATAGATGTGGTCTCCGCATCTCAAAAAAGATATACTGGCATTAGAAAAGGTTCAGAGAAGGGCAACTAAAATGATTAGGGGGTTGGAATGGGTCCCATATGAGGAGATATTAAAGAGGCTAGGAATTTTCAGCTTGGAAAAGAGGAGACTAAGGGGGGATGTAAGAGAGGTATATAAAATCATGAGTGGTGCGGAGAAAGTAAATAAGGAAAAGTTATTTACTTTTTCCCATAAAACAAGAACTAGGGGCCACCAAATGAAATTAATGGGCAGCAGGTTTAAAACAAATAAAAGGAAGTTCTTCTTCACACAGCACACAGTCAACTTGTGGAAGTCCTTGCCTGAGGAGGTTGTGAAGGCTAGGACTATAACAGGGTTTAAAAGAGAACTAGATAAATTCATGGAGGTTAAGTCCATTAATGGCTATTAGCCAGGATGGGTAAGGAATGGTGTCCCTAGCTTCTGTCAGAGGATGGAGATGGATGTCAGGAGAGAGATCACATGATCATTACCTGTTAGGTTCACTTCCTCTGGGATACCTGGCATTGGTCACTGTCAATAGACAGGATACTGGGCTGGATGGACCTTTGGTCTGACCCAGTATGGCCATTCTTATGTTCTTATTACTGCAGCTCAGTTGCCAGGGAAGAAGTAGCCAGTCAATGGCTCAGGTCTCTCTGATCAAACTGGTACCAGGGAGCAGTGAGCCAAAGGGCACACTTTACTATTGGTACCTGCAGGGAGCCAGGGTGACTTCCCTCTGAACCTGAGAGTAAAGAGCCACTATCTCAGCCTGAGGGGGCGGGGCCAGACCAAGCTTACTCCACCCCCCAGAACGGGAGGGGTGGAACAGGAAGTACAGAGGGTGGGGCCTTTAGCCCAGTCAGGGCAGCACCAGGGAGGGAGGCAGACACAGACCGCTGGCTGCTCCCTTCAGACCCTGCTGCTGGACCAGGGGAGGCCCTGGACCAGGAGAAACCTGACCTGGAGGAAGGACTGGGGCTCAGTGGGCCAACCGACACATGTCACACTTAATCTATTGTATTGTAGAGTGCTTACAATAATATGTAAGTAGGATAGATGTGCTACAAAGTGCAAAAGGGATAAAATACACTGAACTTGCATCTTTTTGGGTAGCATTTTATCTCTAATTATCTATATTCTTATAGTAAACCAATCATTGAGCCAGATCATGGTTTGAATTTCACATCCCCCAAAGGGGATGTTTGAATCTGGGGTTTTGTTTCAGGAACATCTCTAATGTCTAAAGAAACAAGTCACAAAATCAGTCAATGGACCATATCAATATATCAGGTGCCATAGCAGCACTATTTAAAATATATCTGATGTTTTTAAAATCACTATAGACTAGTTTTCCCTTCTAGTCTTACTTTGCCTTTGCCAGGATATTATGATTAGAAAAGAAACTTCAAAGCCTATTGTCAGGATTTCCCGTCACTAATAACATGAGGAAATCCCAGTTGTTGCCATAAAGGGATTAATAGATGGAACCAAATGTTCTGGGGTTATTGTGTAATCTGATAATAACCTCTGAAAACTGGGCATATGCCTAAGGAGAAGCTAAGGGCTGGCAACACACCAATGCTAGCTATTATCTGATAATGAAAGTGACAGTGTTGGAGAATAGTATTAGGATTATAAATAGAAACACCAGACAGTGACTGAAGTAGAGGTTATAGTTGGCACTGTTGGTGCTGAGGAGAAAATCATAAGCATGGAGGGTTTTTTTTAAATAAAAGCTGGCAATTTTTAATAGCTCCTGTTATTTCATAAGCAGAATCAAAATGATAGTTGACTTCCATCCCAGCAGGAAATGCTGGTCTTCTTCAGATTTTAAACAAAGACAGAAATAAATGTGAACAAGTCTATTATGTGCTTCATAAAATGTTCTGAATCTAAGGGCAAATTCAAAATTCTGGTCTCTACTCCTTTCTCTAAATCATAGTTACCTGAAACTAGAAAAGGAGAGGAAAAACGCCAGGTCCAATCAATCACAGTACAAAAACAGCCCAAGATCATATTTCTGAAACAATATTCTCTTTTAAATTCCTGCATTGGATGCTGACTCATTTTTAAGATGAGCCTATTATACGTTCACAAAGTGTTAGATTATACAGCACCCGTCAATTTTGAAAATGGCCACAGTTTGTCAGTTTTGTGCATCCATAAACTCAGACTTGCTATGTCATAATAGCAAACTTGTTTGCACAGTTCTGAGGTTTCAGGTACTTGACACAGCATGGCCCCAGAACCTATTTTGGTATATTTGGAAAACCCATTCAGATGTTACTATGGAATCCACATCAATGCTCAATGTACTCATTTCTCAAAGCATGTTATATATATACCTATATATATAACCCAAGCAGAATCTGGGTTAACAGCTACCTCAGAGATTTAGGACCAAATTTTCAAAGGTGTCCCAACTTCCTCACAATTTTTGCACTTATTTTTTGTACACAAAAACTAAGATTTTAATATATAATTACAGCAGTTAACGACAACTTTCACAGGGTCTGGGCACCCAAAACTTCAATGAAGTACATAAAGGTGTGGGTATGCCACACCTCGGAAAAATAAACAATACCGTATTTTCTGGCGTATAAGGCGACTGGGCGTATAAGACGACCCCCTGATTTTCCAGTTAAAACATAGGTTTTGGCCTATACTCGCCGTATAAGACTACCCCCCATTCCGAGGCTACACCATTTAATAACATCAGATTTGATTTAAATAATTTTAATTAAAATGGTTTTGACTTACCGGTACTTAAAATCCTTCAAAATCCTCATCATGTTCATCCTCTGACATCATAAGTTCATCAAAGACTTACTTTGCCGTCGAGATCTGCAGGTAATTTTTGTGCAATTCTGGTCTTTTGCCTCAGTACCAGATTATGCCTTTCCAAGAACCTAGTACACCAGGATACAGTGGCCTTAAATCCTTTGCTGTGATCTGGGTTAGATTTGGCCCACTGAAGTGCAAACATACGTATTTTGTTTCGTGTCACTACATAACCATTTTGACGATGCTCATGCACCATGTCTGCTACGTGCTTTTCAAGTTCTGACCAATGTGGGGTGCCTCTTCTTAATGCACACTTACTCCTTGGCATACTCTTTAATGCATCTTCATTTGCTTTCCAGTCTCGGACCATCTTTTCTGTTACTCCATATTGACTTGCAGCAGCACAGTTATTATGTTCCTTGGCAAAGTTTACAACTTTCAGCTTGAAACTGGCTTCAAATTTCCTTCTTCTTGCTGGAGCCATGATGGGGTCTTTTCTACCAGCCATTTGTTGTACACCCACTTACAGAACGTCCCTAATCTTTTAGGCCGCTGGATGTGCGGTAATACAGTACTGTAGCTTCGGCTACATACAGAAAGTCCCTGTGCTGATACTGTATGTACTGTGCTGAGCCAATCCCGGCAAGCGGTGTATTCTATTAATGCATACAAAGCCTGCTTGGATTGGCAAAGGTTGTAATAGCCCGCCTCTCTGACTCAGCCAATCCGAGCAGGCTTTGTATGCATTAATAGAATACACCGCTTGCCGGGATTGGCTCAGCGCGGTACATACAGTATCAGCACAGGGACGTTCTGTATGTAGCCGAAGCTACAGTACTGTATTAGGGCACATCCAGCGGGCTAAAAGGTAATAATAGGGATGTTCTGTATGTAGCCGAAGCTACAGTATGTTTATACCCGGCGTATAAGACGACCCCCGATTTTTGGGGGTTGTTTTTTAGTATAAAAAGTCGTCTTATACGCCGGAAAATACTGTAAATGTTTAATATATGCATGTGCAAATGAAGCTTGGCATGGCATGCCAATCTGAATTTTTATATGCACAAAAACTTGGGACCAAAAAAATTGTGGCTTTAGTATTAGAAGCCTCTTTTCAATAGTTTGTTGTTGTGGTTTTTTTGTATGTTTTAATATATGGCAATGCAAAAACATTTGAAATCTGCCATGGATCTGCCTACTTCTTGGTCTTGAGTTCCCAATCCAAGGATTAGCATTAAAGAAAAAAAGTCCCTGTTTGCCATTTATAATAATTAATGTTGTGTGTGGTACATGCATGACTGAGCAAATATTTTCTGGGGAAGATGTATATCCTGAGTCCCTCATCGAATTTGTACGCTTTACCTCTGATGTAAGTTGATCCCATACAGTCTTGGCTGAAATGTGACAATTTCACAATTTCTTAACTTTATTAGGCTGTGGACCAGGCATCGATGGTATAAAAATGCTCCTAAGAAATCCCTAGCCTTTGCCATATCTCCAAATTGTGCTTTTTTAATATACTTAATAAATTTAGTGAACATGACAAGCAAGATAATTAAGCTTATCCATTCTGACCTTGCTTATCTTTAAATTGCTTTGCTCAACTTAGGTGTAAGAAACAAATTCAGATCATATTTAAAACAACAAAGTCCTATTTCATTCATGCTGTAGGAAAATAGGAATTGCTGTACCAGATCAGAGTCCTAGACCAGAATTCTGTATCTGAGTGGGTCTGTGCCAGCTGAGTCAAGAGATGGTACAGGAAATCCTGTAGTTGACAGTTATGGAATAACTTGCCCGTAGAAGAAGTTTCTTCCTAAACCCACCAGTCAGTAGTTGGCTATGCTTTGCAGCACAAGGGTTTATAGCTCTTAAATTGTTATCCCACCTAATATTGCTGTGGATGTCTTCATTATCCATGTAAATGTCTAATTCTCTTTTGAATCCTACTAAAGTTGTGGACTTTTGTGTCAGTGTGGTATCTTAACACACACAGGTGTTAAGTTTGAGTTTATGGTTTTACTAGGAATGATATAACCCTTTGATTTGTTTTAGTTTAGTGTGTTCCATGTAAGTCGTGGCTTCAAGAATAATGTGTTAGGTATAGATCAAAAGCAATATTCAGATTAGGCTATTTTATACCATAGCTGCAAATTAGGCCAGTAAAAGCTTTCACATCTTTTCACCTTGTTCTGTATTTGGATGAACTTCAATAAGCTTAGACATTTCTTTGTAATTCCTCAAGTCAGTACAGGATGGAGTTCATACACCAGATAACAGTCAAGTTAATTAACCTTTTGGAAAAATGCTTGGAGCCCTGTCATATTCTCTTTCTTCTAATTCATTAACTTTGGCCAGATAAGCAGCAAGAAGTGCATGAATTTAAGGAAATGATTAAATGTGGTTGTCTTATTACCTTGCTACATACTCCTCATATATGTAATGGCACAAGATCTCTACTGAAAAAGTTATCCTGTCTCTGAGATGTCTCTGTACACAGAGAAGAATTGGGAAGTGAGTTCCTCCAACATCAGGTTCACCCTTACTACTCACCACAATGAGTAAATAAATAAATAAAATCCACTCCTGTACAAATAT
This sequence comes from Mauremys mutica, assembly GCF_020497125.1. NCBI lineage: Eukaryota > Metazoa > Chordata > Testudines > Geoemydidae > Mauremys > Mauremys mutica. The sequence continues at coordinate 169,378,559 of NC_059073.1, forward strand.
AAACAATCTAATCTAAACTTGGGTGAATGACAACCTCCAAAATACCAAAGCAAAAAGTCAAACTTCATGGCTCAGCCTGCCTCTATTAGAAATTGCCATAGGAGTCGACCAGTGGTCCACATGTATCATGGTTAGGTACTTGTCTCCAATAGTACAGATAAATCAGAGGCCTATCTTGGCCTCAAATTGTGCAATACTATGCCATAGAGGGAAACTTCTTCCTTAACCTTCGGCTACTTATATTATGTAGTAAAGTTCATGCATTAACAGCTATGGCCATTTTTGTTCAAGCCAGTGTAACTGCTGATGCAATTCTCAGTCATATAAATGAGGATTACCTAAATAGTATTCTGTATAAATACAACTTAACTTTTTTTCATGTTTCTGAATGACCTGTTCTCCATTAAAGTGCTCAGAAGTACTTTTAATTACTGTACACTGGATTGTCTCACAAAATATAAATAATATGGTATGTATTTTAAACATTTTAATTATTATTAAATATGCAAACTATTTCCAGGAAATATATTACTCATTTTGCTATCTTTTGCATAAACCTAATTATAGGAGCTCCCCAGTTAAAAAAGAACACAAGTGAGCTGTAAATTTAATTTGATCTCACATCTGCTGTCATTTACAGCATGCCTTCCTGGGCCCAAGGGCTGACAAGGAATTGTATATTCTAACACTTTCTTTCTGAAGATTTTAATTTTAAAAAATAAAAAAAAATCATCCTACAAAATTTCACATGGAAAGGCAATTTTTGTAGCCAACTAGACCCCATGATGGGAAGTTGTGCAAATGATGACAATATTTGGAGATAATTCAGTTGAAATATTATTGTTTCCTTTATTTATTTTTCATGCTGTCATCTTCTGTCTTAACAGAAGTGTCATCATCATGCTTAAAGTAACAATGAAAGGAGTTAAGTGAACATTTGTATTAACTACATTACATTAAACTCACTTTCCCACTCTTCTCCCTCAGGGGTGGATGATAGTGATCCCAGATCCACCCACATATGACTCCCACACAAAAAAAATCCTTCTTCCAAAGAAAGCCAATGCTGAAATTAGGCACTAGGTGATGGGGTGTCATCCCACAATTGCCATGAAGGGGTTAATGGAGGCCAGATGGGCCAATTAACCTATTAAGCAGCAACAAGGCTGAGCTAAGAGCCTTGATTAGAAGGAAGCTCACCTGAGCAGAGTTGGGCTGGGCTAGTATAAACCCAGGATGCTGGCAGCAGTAATGGTGTCTGGAAGGAAGTCTGTGGTCACCCTCTATTTAGTAGCGAGGGAAGGAGGGAACTCAGGGAAAGAGTAGGACTCTGAGGAGTCGGGCTGGGCTACAGGCAGGTCATGCCCTGAAGAGAGCAGCATGGAGAAGATAGCCTGTGGGGTAGGGAGCAGTCGAGAGGGTAAGCAGCAAGGTTGGGGACTGAACAGAATGTGGCTGAGTAGAGGGCGGGCCTGGGTTCCCTGGTCCACCATTGGGGAAGTGACACTGGCAGGGCATGAACTAGAAGATGGCCTGGGTCACTGTGGGAATGACAGAGACTTTGAAGGACTATTCCCCGGAAGGGGGGAATACTGAGTGACCTAGCCAGAAGGCCGAGTCACGAAGAGGATGCTGCAGTTCCAGGAGTGAGAGAGGGACTGCAGGCTGACAGTGATGATAGCATGCATCTGCAGGAAGGGGCATTGGCCACACAGAGCTAATCCCCAGAACAGCTAAGAGGAACCATCCCTAAGGTGAGTGGAGCGCCCCATCACACACTACTGCAAAACAAATAATAAATAATATTAACAATGTGCTAATTGAATCAAAGTTCCAAAATGCTGCCTTCTCCATTCTCCTTCCCGCTCTTCTCTTTGTCTCAAGTCATATCATGTCAGCTGATGTGGGCACCAGAATCTGAGTGCTTTTCCTGCATCAGAAGCAGTCAGATGTGCATCTTCCCCATTACTAGTCCACTGAGGCATCCTATGACCAAGAAGCTCAGAACATAAGGATTCTGACTTAATCCTCTCAAAATATTAGTTGACCTCCTTTCAATTGTTACTATATTATTATTTATTTTAAATTACACTGACTGCTTAGACGTCTCATCTGAGATTGTGAGACTAGGGTGCCACCCTGATGGGTGCTGTATATACATATAGTCCCTGTCCCAAAAGACTTACAGTCTAAAAAAGTAAGACAAATGGTGGCAGAAAGTACCTTCATTTTACAGATAGGGAATAGAGTTAAGTGACTTTCCCAAAACCACACAAGAAATCTGTGGTAGAGTGAGGCCCAGAATCTCTAGCCAGTGCCTTAAACACAAGTCTATCTTTCAATGCTAAATTTTATCCTAAGGAAAAGCATGATCTAGTGCATTCAAAATATGCTCTTACTAAAGTACAGAGTTCTGCAATAATTTTCTATTTGCAGTTGTTGCTGTCATGGGAGTGAGAAAGAGCCTTGAAAATGTAAAGGATTATAGTGAATGATGGATGAAAGGTGTTGGAGAGAGACAAATGTCTAGGCACATTTGACCTTTTCCTGAATCAGCATGATTCTAATCAATAATGAATGACACACTCCATATAAGGAGCATGGGAATCACAAACCTTACAGAGCCTTTTATACTTGGATTGTCTTTCAGCATTTGATGGCACAGTTAGGGACACACAACTTCCTTCAGATGCATGTGTGTCTCCCACTGGTGTTCTCTAAGCCCCTTACACCTTCACTCCTTATGCTTCTCCTAGTTTGCTCTCCCATTAGTTTCACTCTTTTTCATACTTTCCTTTGCACTAGCAGCAAAGAATCCTGTGGCACCTTATAGACTAACAGACGTTTTGCAGCATGAGCTTTCGTGGGTGAATACCCACTTCTTGCATCTGAAGAAGTGGGTATTCACCCACGAAAGCTCATGCTGCAAAACGTCTGTTAGTCTATAAGGTGCCACAGGATTCTTTGCTGCTTCTACAGAACCAGACTAACACGGCTACCCCTCTGATACTTGTCTTCCTTTGCACTGACTCCCACTGTCGATACACAAAGCACCTCCCTCTCGCTTTTAAACCCACTTCTTTCACAAGCCTTCTTTATGTTGATCTCACTGATGATGTCTTCACATTAGAGCTGAGCGAATAATTGATCTTTTAGTTTGGTGGCCATTTCTAATCACCGTTTCATTTTGAAAATGTTTCTAAATGACATTTTCAAAATGGAACATTTCAACATTTCTGAAATTTGTTTTCAGCTTTTTCAGCTGAAACTATTTATCAAATTCATCCCAAATTTGCAAAAAGTTTTGGTGCTCCAAAAAATGTTGGGGTTTTTTGTGTGTGTGTCAAATTTGCTATTCACCAAAAAATGTCGCCCAACCATAGCTCATACCTTCCTGTATTTGAACTCTCATTCCATTTGCTGTATTTACTGGAATTAGTGTTTTAAAAAATTACCTATATAGACTTTTTTTTCCCAAACTTAGATGCATTGACTTGAATGTGCTCAGCAAAAGAAAATTAATAGATTTTTAAGGTCAGAAAAACTGAGTCTGACCACCTATATAAAACAGGCCATAGAACTACATCCAGTTACCCTGTACTGAGCCAGATAACTTATCTTTGACTAAAGCATATCTTCTAGGGAGGCATTCATCTGGATCTGAAGCCATCAAGAGCTGGAGAATCCATTACTTTCCATGGTAGTTTGTTCCAATTTTTAATCACCACCACTGCTAAAACGTTATGCTTTTATTTCTAATTTGAATTTGTTTAGCTTTAATTGATGGTCATTGATTCATGTTATGCCTTTCTCTGCTAAGTTAAAAGGCCTTCTAACCTGGTATTTTCTCCTCTTTAAGGTAGACAGACACTATAATCAAGCCACCTCACTCCTTTTTTGATAAGCTAAACAGATTGAGCTCTAAGTTTTTGGTTTTTTACTATAAAACACTTTTCCATAACCTTAAATCATTTTTGTTGTTCTGTACATTCTAGCCATTTTTTTCTGTAAAAATCAGACCATTTATTTCAGTGTCTATTGAGTTATGTAGATAATTTTAGGCATCTAAGTTTTAAAATACTGGTCTAAATGCTTATGCATAAAATGAGGTCATATAAACTGCTCCACTATTTTTGGGAGGTTCTGATTCTTAGAATTCCAAAGCTATCTGTACTTATGATCATTTTTATTCAGCTTCTAAGATCTAACAATAGTCTACTCAACAGATAAATTGAGAAGGATCACTCCATACATTGTGACTCCACAGCTGGCATTAGGAGTGGCATTAGTGTAGTCAAGTAAACTGTGCACAGAATTTGGCACCAGGAACCTCTTAGTTCTGATCCTGGCACTACTCCTAATTCACTGGAGGCCCATTCCTGCACTATTGAAGACCATGGGAGTTTTGCCATTGACTGTGAAAAGAGCAGGATTGGCTCTGCGTATCTTGGGGTAAATCTTGTAACATTCTATCCTGATCAATAAGATCAATAAAATACCTACTTTACAGGACTATCATGATGACTAAGCTGCTATGTATAAGGCACTATCATTAGGTTAGAAAAGGAAAACATGACTGTTTCAATAACTTTGGTTTGTAAGTCATGTGAGTCCTTGCAGGGGCGGCTCTAGCCATTTTGCCGCCCCAAGCAGGGCGGCACACCGCAGGGGGCGCTCTGCCGGTCCCGTGGCTCCAGTGGACCTCCCGCAGACGTACCTGCGGAGGGTCCACTGGTCCCGCGGCTCCACTGAAGCCACGGGACCAGCGGACCCGCCGCAGGCACGCCTGCGTGAGGTCCACCGGAGCTGCCTGCTGCCTTCCCGGCAACCGGCAGAGCACCCCCCGCGGCATGCCGCCCCAAGCACGCGCTTAGCGTGCTGGGGCCTGGAGCCGCCCCTGAGTCCTTGAACTGATACTAACTCACAGGATCCATCCTCATATATCAGTCAGAAATGCCCAGTTTCATGATCCTTTCTAATAGGGTTTTAGAAAAGGGTAATACTAATTGCTATTAATATGAACATTAAACTGCATGTTTTATTATCTACAGCTATTCTGGAAATGGTGTTAATTTCTACAATTCCTAATGAACTTATAAGAAATGTTTCATTCACCTTGTGTTTGGCAGGAACCAGAAGAGACTTAGAAATAGGACTGTCAATATACTGATATAAATTCAACTCCATGAGCTTAATTCACATCTGGCAAAAAAAAAAAAAAAGCTATCATCTGGGAACTTGCTACTCTCATGAAATGTCCAGTACTTTGTGGTTCTCTTCAGGTTGAACAGTACAAAATAGCCAGTTTCATGATATCCCAATACAACAAATTGTGACTGAAACTAAGAAACTGAAAGAGTTAGTTTTGAGATGCTCAGGAATATTGAGCCCCAGATAGGTCAGGAGGAATAATATAATAATGGCCTCAAAATAAACAACATTATTCCTCCAGAAAAGGCCTTTTAGACAGTAAGAGGCCAGGGCACAGGCTTCTACCAAATTTGGTTTCCTTTTTTCAACTACTTGAAAGAAAACCATCTGTGGTAAGAACCAAACCACTTGAATTTACCAAGCAGTTAAACAATGAATTTCAATAATTTATTCTCTTATAATGCAAACTATATAGCTTGTTGCATATTCTATAACAAACTCACATTTACTTATGGTATATTTCAGTTTTATTCTTTTATTGCTATGGAAGTTAGATCAGTGTTAGATATAAAAACTTTAATAAATTAAAAACAATCAGAAGTTCCTCAGATAAGTCTGGTTCAATTCAAGGTTTGGGCAGGTTATAATTTTGTCCAAATAGAATTACTCTTTCCTTACAATAAGTGTTTGAATTTTATTCATCTGATGAAGAATGCAACCGAGACTTTCACACCTATATTTCCTGTTCCATAAATGAACTGATGATTTCCTTACAATCCCTAATGGAAAGGTGTCCTCATTACAAAACAATCCAAGGCTCTGCGAGAAATACAAGGGTGAACGGTTGTGGAATCTGAATTATTGTCTTGCAGATTTCCCTCTCACAAGAAGTCCCTCTGGATCAGGATTCAGGCGCTTTGATGGTGTGGTGTAGTGTAGGGAAATTCTGTGCTAACATCCTACACCTGGTCTCTTGATAGACAATGGACTTTAAACTGCAATGTGCTGGCAGTCACAAGCACCAAATACACTGAAAAAAGTACAAAAAATTGACTATTAAAACAAACATATGCACTTTCTCTCAAGATAAAAAATAATAACTTATGTAGCTCCAGTGCAGGTAGGAAAAAAAAAAACAAGACTAGATCAACAGTAGTACAATTGAGTTGACTGTTTATGAATGGTAGACCTAGGCACCACTGTGTTCTCCCATAGATAAAGAATAGTCTCAACTATTTAAAATATGAAGATATTCATCTGCTTAGGAAATAAATGGCTAGAAATGAAATAGGCATGCTAACTTTGGAACAAATGGCTCTTCTTGGGGAGAAGAGAAGAATGAGGGGGGATTTGATAGCTGCTTCAACTACCTGAAAGGGGGTTCCAAAGAGGATGGATCTAGACTGTTCTCAGTGGTAGAAGATGACAGAACAAGGAGTAATGGTCTCAAGTTGCAGAGGGGGAGGTTTAGGTTGGATATTAGGAAAAACTTTTTCACTAGTAGGGTGGTGAAGAACTGGAATGGGTTACCTAGGGAGGTAGTGGAATCTCCTTCCTTAGAGGTTTTTAAGGTCAGGCTTGACAAAGCCCTGGCTGGGATGATTTAGTTGGGTTTGGTCCTGCTTTGAGCAGGGGGTTGGACTAGATGACCTCCTGAGGTCCCTTCCAACCCTGAGATTCTATGATTCTATGAAGAACATGTACTCCCTCAGAAACTGAATAATCCCAGTAAATGACATTCATATACCCCCAACCTAATGTTTGCCATGATAGCATACATTTATTACTGGCCAAATTCATTAAATATAGAACACTAACTTCTAATTTGTATCTGGAGACTATGAATTGTTTCTGTACAGTCAAAAAAAAATTCTTCAAATCCACCAGAGTTTTCACAACTGCAAGTCAGTGGGGCTGAGTGAATTCACTGAGCTGTAAGTTTACTGAGATGAAAATTCCTAAATTCCTTTCATTGTAAATGAAATGACTGAGGAATTTAAATGGCAGTGTCACAAAAGAGAGACTGAAAAGTGACCGAGTTTAAACATTCACAATGCAGAAGTCACTGAATACTAGGAATAAAAAATGGAGGCCATATTTAAACAATGGGGACTCTAGTTTAGGAAGCAGTGACTCTAAAAAAGATTTGGGGGTCCTGGTGGATAATCAACTAAACATAAGCTCCCAGTGGGACCAAAAGCAGTATTGTGCTCCTGGGATGCATCAACAGGGGAATCTCTAGAAAGGTTATTTTACCTCGATATTTGTCTGGCTATGCTGAAAGAATGACAGGAGACACTAGATATGGGTTTTATCAGGCTGCAACTTTATTATTAGATGTCCGGGACTAACACAGGAGATAAAATGTGCAGTGCAGGTGAAAACCCTCACAATACTCCGGAGGGGTTTTCAGCCTTCCCCTCATACCTTTCCATTCATGTCCCTCCAGCAGATCCACTTCCAGGAACCTCCAATTCCAGCCAATTCTGGGGGGGGGGGGCTTCCACCAGCTCCCCCCACTTTTTCATCCAGGTCCCTCCAGCAATTCCCTTGCCAGGAGGGGTTAAGGTGGACTATAATGATGGGGGGCTGGCTCCCTGCTGTACCAATCAGAGGAATCCCCAACTGCCCCCAGCTTGCTCAATTATCAAGCACCTCTCCTTAAGTCACAAAAGAATGGATAAATGGCTTGGAAAAGGAATTAATTTATGAAGTACCTGCACTGAACATCTGCCACAAGGAGGTGCTAGCTATTAGCTTGGCTGCCTCCTCCCCAGACCCAGCCGGGTTCCCAGACATCTTGCAAGGCCTTTTTTTATATCAGTCAATGACCGAACAGGGCAGACCCCAGGCTCACCACCCTCCCATGGGGTAACGAATGCACCCTGGCCAGCTTGATCAGTCTTTGACCTTCGCAAGAGTAATATCACTACATGCTTGTGCCAGCTTATGTCACGAAATTCCAAAGCCCTTCCCATAGAATCCCTGATGGACCCAGGCACTAGCTCACTGATCCTGAAAGCACCAAAAATGCTGTTAAGAATGCTGCTCTGAATAGGGACACCTCCTGTGTGCTATGACATATGACACTGAGGATGTGAAGGAGGGGGCTGAGCGTGGAAACCCTGATGGGACGATGGGAATCCTCCCTAGGTACACTGCTACGTGACCATCCCACCAAAAACCTTTGAACTAAGAAACCCCCACAAGGATCTGGGTAGCCATTTAGCCTACTAACAAATGTAAGAGCCGAAAGGTGATTCAAGATTGTGGAGGATGCCACTTGACAGGTTGCCAATGACAGCATGTATCGCACCACCTGTTCCTCTATAATGGGCCACATTGCCAACTGGCCTTCCCGCTCCTGAAATTGTATGAGTTCATTAAAACTTTTCTCATAGCTGTGCCACTGATCTCTGGAACACACTGACAACTGTCCTATGCCAAGGTTCCCTACCATGACCAGCATTTGTCTGGGTTCGTGGATGGTGATCCCTGCCCTGTGCGTGTGCTGTTGCTCCTGAAATCACCTGAGTGGGATGTCCTGGATCTGTGTGACCTGTTCCTCTTTGTACAGCCTGTAGTGCTGTGGAAACAACCTCATACGAAATACATTTAATTAATCATATCAGCTCCATACCGCTGTTGGGCAAGCGAGAGCTGCACCTGGAGCCCCCACTTCCCCAAGCCCGATAGGCCATCTGTGACAATCCAATGCACTCGGGTGAGCAAATGTTGCACCTGGTGCCCCCATTTCCCCAAACCTGATAGGCTGACTTTGATACTCCAGTGCACCACCCCAGGCTTCCCCAGCCACTTGCCCCTGCTGTATGGATTCTGCCCCTGGCTTGCCCTGGGGCCAACCAACTGCACTGGGTCTGCCCTGTGTGTGATGTGATTGCTTTCTGGGTTCCTGGGATAATGAAACTAACTGGGGTGGGGTTGATGCAAATTCCCCCCATTCCGTTGTGTTCTGGCTACAGCAGGGAAAAACTGCAACCTGATTCCCTAAACATCCATGTACACTGCAACTGCTATGGGAGGGCTCCACTCCAGCCCTCCTTCTCATAACTATACCTCCCTTTGTGAATCTGTTCTCCTATTGTGAACCCGTTCCACTGGTGCTAAAGGAAAAAGAGAATTAAGTCTTTCCTTTTGTGCACCCCTTCCTTTCTGTGTGTGTCCCCCCCTGGAGCCATGCTGAGACTGCTTACCAGCTCCTGCCCCTTCTCCCTCCTTGACTGAAACAGGAAATGGCTTGTAGCCCCCTATTCACCTCCTATCCCCCAGTCCAGCCCAACCACTGCTTTCCCAGACTGGAAAGGGGGGTGGGGGGGAAGGGGTTGTTTTTGGCCTCTTTCTGTTTCCTCCTCTTCCTTTCTCTTGTGGCACTCTATGGGGACTCCACTTGGGTCTGAGATAATTCCCCCCTTTAACTGTCTGGACTGCCTTTTGGGAATGAAATTAGCTGCCCACAGCCCTCTCGTACCTGCCAGAGGAGAGTGGGAGGTTTCTTCCCCACCCCCACCAGCCCCACTGTATGGGCTATATGCAAAATTTTATTGGTTGCAGTGCCTCTCTGTCCCTCCTGTAGTGATCTGGGCGGAGGGGTAAGGGTTCCTGCCTTCCCCTACCTGATGCTATCTGGCTCTATATGGCAGTGGATTGAGCACTATTTTTTTTAAACAGGTCTCTGAGCTGAACACATGGGGTTTCTGTGCCCCCTTGCCACCATGTCCCAACTCCACCCTGTTTATATGGTCTGAAATGGGGAGGGGGCTGCTCCCACCTTGCTGTTCCTTCTCACTGTCCAGACTGATTCCACGTAAGGGGTTCTATGGTGCAGGGAACCAGTGCCTGCTCCACTGTGTCCCAAATGCTGCCTGCTTTTATGCCCTGCAATGGGGTTGTTCCCCCTCGCTGATCATCTGGACTGCTTCCACATGGGGGGTTCTATGGAGCAGGGAACCTGTGCCCACTCCCCCCCTGCCACCGTGTCCAATTCCTGCCTGCTTTTATGTCCTGAAATGGGGAAGGGGTTTCCCCCCTTGCTATCCCTGCTCACCGTTTGACTGCACGTGGTCCTGCAGCAAGCCATGCAAGTGGTAAGGGGAGAGTCCAGGCCCAGGCTGACCTTTTTAAACCCCTCATTCCAGAAGTTTTACATCTCCCCTCCTCCCCCAAGCCAGAAAGCATTGCCCTCTTCTCCCAGCCAGCCAGACAACCTCCCTGCCTGACCACTGCTGGAATACTGTGCTGAGCTCTAGTGCCCACAATTCAAGAAGGATGTTGATAAATTGGAAAGGATTCAGAGAAGAGCCACAAGAATGATTAAAGGATTAGAAAACATGCCTTATAGTGACAGGCTCAAGTAGCTCAATCTATTTAGCTTAACAAAGAGAGAAGGTGAAGGATGACTTATTTCCCAAGTAGATACATATACACTGTAAACAAGAATTTAACAATAGGATCTTCAATCTAGCTGAGAAAGGCATAATATGATGAAATGGCTGAAAGGTTAACCTAGACAAATTCAAAGTGGAAATAAGGCATACATTTTATTCCAGTGATTAATTACCCTCACTGTTAATTTACCAACTGCCAGGGAAGATTCTCCATTGCTGGCAATTTTTAAATCAAATCTGGATGTTTTTCTAAGAGATCTGCTCTAGAAATTTGTGTGGGGGGGGGAGTTCTATGACCTGTGTTACACAGGAGGTCAGACTACATGATCACAATAGTCCCTTCTGGCCTTGAAATATATGAAAACCATGAGGTCCAGATCTCCATGAAATGTTTCCACAGTAAAAAGCCAAATAAATCCTCACAAAGCTGAATCTATCATTTATTAATGATGGTGCCCAAAGAACAAATATTCAGTTACACATTGCGGGGGAAATACGGAAAAAAACCAGGGTCTTTCTCTGCATTAGTGTTGGAACACTCCTTGAATATCCTATATCTCCTCACACCATATCCTGACACAGGAGCTGTTCTCACTCCTTTTTTCTGTTTGTTTTCTCTATCACATCTCCTTTTCTATATCTTTTTCCTTCTAGTCATCATTTTTCTACTCTGATATTTTTTCCTCTCACTTTTTGCTTTTACATGTTCTTTGCTGACTCTTCTCCTCCTGTCGCTCTTCTTCTTTTCTGGTAGCTATTCCTTCACTCATCCCAGGGCTAGGTGCCTCTGGGGTGAGACCAGAGAAGAAAACTTTGGACTGGTGCTGAGCTCTGTACATGAGCTGCTCTTACAAACCACTACATTACTGGGCACTGTGGAAGCAGGGAGGAAAGTGGGTGACTTTAAAAGAGCTGCCTGCAACTTCACTTGCAGATGCAGCAGCAGGTTTAAAGTACATATGGGAAGTGAAATTCTGGGGCAGAGGACAGGAGCAACATGTATGGGGAAAACTATAGGACCTTATATTGTTTGGTGCTCCTCAGACTGGAATCCACTGAAGTATTTATTTTTCACGTGCCAAACAATTGTGTTTATGCCTATTGGTTGTAGATCAAGCAGAGAACGAAAGAGATTTTTCAGGATGTTTCAATGGATTAACTACTTCCTCACATTACTGAGCCAAAGGTTCTCATAGATTTTCTTTGGGAGGAGAAATCATATTAATACATTTAAAATTTTCAGATTCTGAATGCCCAAAGATACCTTAAACAAGATTTTTTTTTTATTTGACAACATATCCTAAATAAACCTGAACTACCACAGACAGGAGCGACAAGGAAAAAACAAATCCCTTCTCCACATACACTAGAGGGTCACATACTTTGGGGAGATTTACTAAAAATACCAGTGATAAATCATAGCCTTACTAATCACTTTCAATAGTTGCTGGGCCCCAAACTACCCTTTGTAAAAGTCATGGACAGGTCACGGGCAATAAACAAAAATTCCACAATAAAGACTATAAATACCCTGACTAAACCTTGAGGGAGGGAGGCGCTGCTGCGTGGAACACCCAGGGGAGCTCTGCTGGGGGAGGAACCTGAGGGGCCACTGCTGGGTGTGGGATGAGGCCAGCAATGGGGTGTTACAGTTGCCATCTGTACCTTTGGAAACCTCCACCTCTATTTTTTCACTAAAACCATTTATCTCAACCCACACACATACACAAAATCAGACTACCTTTGAATTCAGTGAATGTTTTGCCAGAATCATGCCCTAAATATTTTAGATCAAAATTTTCAAAAACAGGAGCCTAGAATTAAGCTTCTAAATGTATATTAACATCATTTGACCTCAATGGAAGATATTATGTGTTCAGCACTTTTGAAAACAGGTGGATATCTAAATATCTTAAGTTGAAAAACTATTGGCTCCTAAACAGACAAAGGCAAAATAAGATCCCATGGCTGAAAGCTGAAGATAAACAAACTCAGACTAGAAATAAGGTTCAAGTTTTTAACAGGGAGGGCATTTAATGATTGGGGCATCTTACCTAGGAATATGGTGGATAGAACAGAGTGAATTTTTTTTTTTTGGCCAACAGTTTATTAATCAAAAATGCAGTTTCTGGTCAACCAAAACTATTCACAAATTCATGTTAAGTCAATGGAACTGAAAAGAAAATCAAATTGCTTCATTAAAGTCAAAATGAAATGTTTAGTTTCAACTCAATTTGAAAAATTTAATTTTGATTTAAGGCATTTTGATGAAAGCTGTGATTCCTAGATTCAATTCCCCCACCCTTCCCTATGCTTGGTAAATAAAAGGGATTTGCACTTGCATCTCTAACATTACAGGAGAGTGCCCGAGCCACTGGGCTATGGAATATTCTGGTATGCGGCTTTCTCAATCTCACCTGTTGAAGCTGTTCCACTTTGTATAAATAATTATTCATCAGACCAAGGTCTTGAACTTAGGTTTCACTCTAAAGTAAGTGCACTAACCATCAAGCTACAGCGTTACTCTCCCACGTTTTCCCTGGCCCAATAACTGCACACACTCACCATGAATTTCTATGGATTGTCACTTAGATGACATTGGTGGTGGTTATGATCTTGGGGGTAACTGGTGGTAATTGTTTTGAATCTAGTCCTCCTTTGCTTTGTTTTTGTCAAAATGCAGAAAACAGAAACAATTTTTTTTTAGTTAGGTCAATACAAAATGGTTTGTTTTGGCCCAATTTGAAATTTTGTTGATATTTCGAGTCACAAAAAAAATTAAAATGTTATTTTTGGTTTGACATAGAACAAAAAAATTTTCAGCTTTTTGGAATTGCCAGCAAAACAAAAAACTAATTATTCGCCCAGCTCAAGTGATGGACTCTGTATCACTTAAAGTATTTGAATTTGAGCTACAGCATATCTTTTAGAAAGATATCCAGTTCTAACAGAAATTATGGTCTTTCTACAGAAATTGTTGGTCTCTAATTACGATAATCTAGTCAGACCTGCATAACAATCAGTCCTTTTTAGACATAAACTCTCAATCTATGGATCTTTAGGCTCCTATTTTTAAAAAAAAATATGGTGGGTGGGTTTTTTCCTACATTGATTATCTCAGGAAAGAATAGTCAAGTTTACTGTGGAAGAAAATAAAATCTAGAAATGACTGAATGCAGGCAGCAGACCGGCATTGGGTAGGAAGGGAGGGAGAGAGGTCAGGACTAACTGGATGCCCAGGTCTTCCAACGACTCCAGGGGGACAAACACGCCCCCCCACCACCAGATCCTTCTCCATTGCCTCCTGGGCAGTGGCCTCCAAATCTAGAAAGAAGATGACCTTTCCGTACATCTTGGAGGCCGCCACGATGGCCGTGGGCCCCACCACCCTCGCCGACGCCTGCACATTGGTCTCCACGTGGGGCAAGGTGGGCACCAGGAGGCAATGGATTCCGTGTTTCCTGGTCAAGGTGGGAAAGGGGCCCCGGCCACTATAGATGGTAGCAGAGGCAGTGGTCGGGAAGGATGACACAGCAGCAGGTGCGGGGGGGGTCGCCGCCATCTGGGCGTATGCCCTGGGAGCCAGGGCAGGGGCACCTGCAGAGCTGGTGGAGGGATGCCACGGCCGGTAGCGGGGCCGCGGCGGTGGGAGCAGCCCCTACCATGGAGGGCCCGGTCTTTTTAGTAGAGCCCTTACCCTTCTTCTTTCCCTGGCCTTTCCTGCTGGCTGGGGGGGCTCCTCCAGAATCGGAAGGGGCGAGGGACGTGGCAGCAGCGAAGGTCTCCCCAGCAGTTGAGGTAGAGGCTGGGGGGTGGATGCAGGGGCAGGTGGAGGAGGGGCGATGGAGTCAGCTTGAGGGGTCTCACCTGCTGTGTCCCCCGCCATAATGAGAGGGGGGAGGATAAACAGCAAGGGAGGGTAGGGAAAGAGGGCAACCACTCCTCCCCATTAGGCTGTAGGCAGGAGAGGAGGGTGCTAGAAGGGGAGGGCTAAATGGGTTGGAGGGCTATCAAGGACTTGGGGAGGGAGGGTCAGTCACCAACTCGAGATAGAAATCCGGCTCCACTAGCTACACTAGGGAATCGGGGGATGTAACAACATGGGGGGTGCAGTGAAACAGGGGTCAAACTCAAATGGGGGAGGGGCACAAGCACATGGATGGGGGCATGGGCGCACGAAGGGAGGGGCTAATCAGGGCTGGAGGGACCGTGGGGGGAGGGGGACAAACAGGTTGGCAGCAGGACAGGGAGAGCCAGGGGCTGGCTTCAGGGCAGAGGTGGGGCAAACAAAGCTGTAGAGAGAAACGGGCAGGGCAGACAACAAACTGAAGCTGGGGCTGGGGAGGGGCAAAGGCTGCAAGAGCAAATGGGGAAGGCAGCAAGGGGTAAAGCTGTGGGGCCTGTTGCAAAGGGGAGAGGGTCAGTCCAGGGGGGGGTATGTGTGCCCACGAGCGCTTGCACAAAAGAGTCAATATTTAGCTGGCTGTTGCTTCAGGCTCAAATGGTGGAAACATGTGTGGCAGGCCAGGTGAGCAGCTCAGTCTCAGAGGCAGGAGTTCAAGGCAGATGGTAAACAGCCAGTGGGGGCGGTTGAGGGAGCGGCGGTGGTGGGGGGGGGGTGAAGAGGGACACAGATGGACCGGGGGCAGGCTCCACGCCACACCCCCAGTGTCCCTACAAACACAGTCCAGACCCCCACCACCAGAGCACAGTTCAAAAATTACTCAGTCCTGAAGCGTCCCCCTCCACAGTGGTCTTCAGAGTCTCTGTGCATTCCCCCAGCAGCAGATGTTCCTCTTCTTCTCCTCCTCCTCAGGGCTTCAGCAACTCCCCAGCAGCAAACAGCAGCTCCAGGTAGTAGTCCGGCAGCCACGCAGGAGAGACCCCGCTCAGATAGTGGTGATGGTGGTAACATCCACAGCAGCAACAGCAGCTTGGGCTGGGGTGCCTCACTCTCCTCCAGGGAACGAGCCTGCAGCCCCCGCCCCAGTGCTGTAGCTGGAACAACAGCAGCAACTGAGGGTCGGGGGTTCAGCAACCAGCCAGCAACTGGGTAGCAGAGAAGGGGGCGGGTGGTGGTGTCTAGCCCAGCCATGGGAGCAGCTGGAGCACCAGCAATAGCAAGGGCACAGCAGCAGCAGCCCCCTGCCAAGAAGGAGTGCTAGGCAGAGACGGGCTCCACCTAACGAAGAGAGGGAAGAGCATCTTCGCAAGCAGGCTGGCTAACCTAGTGAGCAGGGCTTTAAACTAGGTTCACCGGGGAAAGGAGACCAAAGCCCTGAGGTAAGTGGGGAAATGGGATATCAGGAGGAAGCAGGAGCAGGAGAGTGCAAGAGGGGAGGACTCCTGTCTCAGACTGGGAAAGCGGGACAATCAGTGAGTTATCATAAGTGCCTATACACAAATGCAAGAAGCCTGGGAAACAAGCAGAGGGAACTGGAAGTCCTGGCACAGTCAAGGAACTATGATGTGATTGGAATAACAGAGACTTGGTGGGATAACTCACATGACTGGAGTACTGCCATGGATGGATATAAACTGTTCAGGAAGGACAGAAAGGACAGAAAAGGTGGGGGACTTGCATTGTATGTAAGAGAGCAGTATGACTGCTCAGAGCTCCAGTATGAAGCTGCAGAAAAACCTGAGAGTCTCTGGATTAAGTTTAGAAGTGTGAGCAACAAGGGTGATGTGGTGGTGGTAGTCTGCTATAGACCACCAGACCAGGGGGATGAGGTGGACGAGGCTTTCTTCCAGCAACTAGCAGAAGTTACTAGATCACAGGCCCTGGTTCTCATGGGAGACTTTAATCACCCTGATATCTGCTGAGAGAGCAATACAGCAGTGCGCAGGCAATCCAGGAAGTTTCTGGAAAGTGTAGGGGACAATTTCCTAGTGCAAGTGCTGGAGGAACCAACTAGGGGAAAAGCTCTTCTAGACCTGCTGCTCACAAACAGGGAAGAATTAGTAGAGGAAGCAAAAGTGGATGGGAACCTGGGAGGCAGTGACCATGAGATGGTCGAGTTCAGGATCCTGACACAAGGAAGAAAGGAGAGCAGCAGAATATGGACCCTGGACTTCAGAAAAGCAGACTTTGACTCCCCCAGGGAACTGATGGGCAGGATCCCCTGGGAGAATAACATGAGGGGGAAAGGAGTCCAGGACAACTGGCTGTATTTTAAAGAATCCTTATTGAGGTTGCACGAAAAAAAATCCTGATGTGTAGAAAGAATAGTAAATATGGCAGGTGACCAGCTTGGCTTAACAGTGAAATCCTTGCTGATCTTAAACACAAAGAAGAAGCTTACAAGAAGTGTAAGATTGGATAAATGACCAGGGAGGAGTATAAAAATATTGCTCAGGCATGCAGGAGTGAAATCAGGAAGGCCAAATCACACTTGGAGTTGAAGCTAGCAAGAGATGTTAAGTATCAGAGGGGTAGCCGTGTTAGTCTAGATCTGTAAAAGCAGCAACGAGTTCTGTGGCACCTTATAGACTAACAGACGTATTGGAGTATGAGCTTTCGTGGGTGAATACCCACTTCATCGGATACATGAGATGTTAAGAGTAACAAGAAGGGTTTCTTCAGGTATGTTAGCAACAAGAAGAAAGTCAAAGAAAGTGTGGGCCCCTTACTGAATGATGGAGGCAACCTAGTGACAGAGGATGTGGAAAAAGCTAAGGTACTCAATGATTTTTTTGCCTCTGTCTTCACAAACAAGGTCAGCTCCCAGACTGCTGCACTGGGCAGCACAGTATAGGGAGAAGGTGACCAGCCCTTTGTGGAGAAAGAAGTGGTTCAGGACTATTTAGAAAAGCTGGATGAGCACAAGTCCAGGGGGCCAGATGCGCTCCATCTGAGGGTGCTAAAGAAGTTGGCAGATGTGATTGAAGAGCCATTGGCCATTATCTTTGAAAACTCATGGCTAATGTAGTGCCCATCTTTAAAAAAAGGAAGAAGGAGGATCCGGGGAACTACAGGCCAGTCAGCCTCACCTCAGTCCCTGGAAAAATCATGGAGCAGGTCCTCCAGGAATCAATTCTGAAGCACTTAGAAGAGAGGAAAGTGATCAGGAACAGTCAGCATGGATTCACCAAGGACAAGTCATACCTGACTAACCTAATTGCCTTCTATGAGGAGATAACTGGGTCTGTGGATGAGGGGAAAGCAGTGGATGTGTTATTCCTTGACTTTAGCAAAGCTTTTGATACGGTCTCCTACAGTATTCTTGCCAGAAGGTTAAAGAAGTATGGGCTGGATGAATGGACTATAAGGTGGATAGAAGACTGGCTAGATCGTCGGGCTCAACGGGTGATCAATGGCTCCATGTCTAGTTGGCAGCCGGTTTCAAGCGGAGTGCCCCAAGAGTCAGTGCTGGGGCCAGTTTTGTTCAATATCTTCATTAATGATCTGGAGGATGGTGTGGACTGCACTCTCAGCAAGTTTTCAGATGACACTAAACTTGGAGGAGTGGTAGATATGCTGGAGAGTAGGAATAGGATACAGAGGGACCTAGACAAATTGGAGGACTGGGCCAAAAGAAATCTGATGAGGTTCAATGAGGACAAGTACGGAGTCCTGCACTTAGGACAGAAGAATCCCATGCACTGCTACAGACTAAGGACCGAATGGCTAGGCAGCAGTTCTGCAGAAAAGGACCTGGGGGTTACAGTGGACAAGAAGCTGGATATGAGTCAACAGTGTGCCCTTGTTGCCAAGAAGGCTAACGGCATTTTGGGCTGTATAAGTAGGGGCACTGCCAACAGATCGAGGTACGTGATCATTCCCCTCTATTTGACATTGGTGAGGCCTCATCTGGAGTACTGTGTCCAGTTTTGGGCCCCACACTACAAGAAGGATGTGGAAAAATTGGAAAGAGTCCAGCGAAGGGCAACAAAAATGATTAGGGGGCTGGAGCACATGACTTCTGAGGAGAGGCTGAGGGAACTGGGATTGTTTAGTCTGCAGAAGAGAAGAATGAGGGGGGATTAATTAGCTCCTTTCAACTACCTGAAGTGGGGTTTCAAAGAGGATGGATCTAGACTGTTCTCAGTGGTAGCAGATGACAGAACAAGGAGTAATGGTCTCAACTTGCAGTGGGGGAGGTTTAGGTTGTATGACAAAGTTCCTCCTCTACCTTGGTGTGTCCTGCGCTTATTGGCAGATTTGCTCACCTCAGTGATCTTCCCCTCTGGTGGAACCCACAGTTTGGGTCAACTCCTCCTGTGTCTGATCAGGAGTTGGGAGGTTTGGGGGGAACCCAGGCCCGCCCTCTACTCCGGGTTCCAGGCCAGGACTCTGTGGATCGCAGCTGTCTATAGTGCCTCCTGTAACAGCTGCATGACAGCTACAACTCCCTGGGCTACTTCCCCATGGCCTCCTCCAAACACCTTCTTTATCCTCACCACAGGACCTTCTTCCTGGTGTCTGATAATGCTTGTACTCCTTAGTCATTCAGCAGCACACCCTTTCACTCTCAGCTCCTTGAACCTCTTGCTCCCAGCTCCTCAAACACAAAATATTTGTGAGGAGCCGGAATAGGGGCTGCAACTTGGCACACTCCAAGTAAATGTGAGCCAGGGTCTCCCTCACACCACAGAAGGGGCAAGTGTCCAGGATGGGGGTAAATGGCACCAAATACACGCACGTGCTTACGGCCCCATGAAGGAACCACCAACTGATATCCCTGGGGGGCCTCAGGGCAGAGTATAGACTGGCCCACCAGGGCTCCTCACCCTCTAGAGGTGGCAGGAGGTCCCGCCACTTTGTGTCAGGGCAGGATGCGAGGGTGAGGAAGTGAAGGGTGTGGAGCATGAGCATGTACAGATGTTTTCCTGGCATGGTCTGGAAACGAACTGGCTGCAAGTCTTGCATCCGGCTCATGGTGAAGGGCCGGTTCAGTCCACGGGGCAGGGGCCCGATGAAAAGGTGCCCAATGAAAGGGGCTGAGGTGGAGGGTGTGTGGGGCATGCCCTCTCGCAAGACCCAGTCGAGGTAGGCCCGAGCAGTGGGCAGCAAAGCGGCCCTCACCTCCTGAAGTACACGCTGGGGAGTACGAGGTCTGGAGAGCCCCATGCGCTGAGCGAGTGTCAGGGGTCCAGCCAGTCTCCCTGGTCGTAGTCTAGGAGGTCTCCGACTCTGGTGACTTCTGCCAGGACCAACCTCTGGCGCACCGCGAGGGACTCTGCCACCTGCACACGGAGCTGGGGGTTGTGTAGCAGGGGCTCTGCGAGGAGATCCGCCCCCTCGGTGGCTGCAACGGACCTGGTCACTGAGAACAGCTTCCAGGTCTGGAGGAGGTCCTGGTAGAAGACCAGCAGCCCGGAGAGGTCTCGCGGAAGACCTCTCAGATGGAGATAAAGGAGCTGCCGGTCGTATCGGAGCCCTCAGAAGTGGCACAGGAAGGCGTGCGCCAGCACTCTCCACGCCGGACTACCTGCACCATACAGGAGCCTCTGCAGGGCCTGTAGGCGGAAGACATGGACCTGTGTGTGTAGACACTTCAGGCCCTGCCCTCCCTCCTCCAGGGGAAGGCGGAGGAGCCCTGCAGACACCCAATGCAGTCCTGGCCAAAAGAACTCCAGAATCACGTCTGGAGGTGGGCCAGGAAGCCCAGGGCTGGGACCAGGGTGTTGAGTCGGTACCAGAGCATGGACAGGGCTAATTGATTACGCACTAGTGCCCTCTCTCGGAGGAAGAGGCACCGGAGTAGTTCTGTCCATTTCCGGAGCCGCTCCGTCACCCTGCCCATTAAACCGTAGCAGTTTTCCAGTGGAGACGGATGCGTGGCAGAAAGGTAAATGCCGTGATAGAGCAGCTCCACTGGATGGCCTGAAGACCGTCCCCGATCACCAGGCCAGAGCTCTTGACCCAGTTGACCCAGGTGGAGGAGGCTGCCGAATAGACAGCCTGGCAAGCCTTCACCCATGCAAAGTCACCTGGGTCCTGGACCACGAGGAGCACATCGTTGGCATATGGCAACAGGACCAGCTCTCGCAGCACCAACCCCGTCAACCTCCTGCGGAGGAGGCAGAGGAAGGGCTCGATTGCCAGAGCGTACAGCTGGCCCAAGAGGGGGCACTCCTGCTGTACTCCTCGCCCGAAGCTGACCAGTTCGGTCAGGGTCCAGTTGAGCCTGACCAGACACTCTGCGGAAGCGTACAGCACCTGGAGAAAACCCACAAACTGGAGTCTGAAGCCAAACGCTCGCAGAGTGCCCAGGAGATACCCTGGTCCACCCTGTTGAATGCCTTCTCCTGATCCAGGGACAGGAGGGAGAACGACAGGCCATCCTTACACCCAAGCTCCAAGAGATCCTGGACCAGATACAGATTATCGAATATGGTGCGGCCTGGGACGGTGTAGGTCTGGTCTGGATGGACCACATCCACCAGCACGGACCCTAGCCACAGCGAGATGGCCTTGGCTATGATTTTGTAGTCCGTGCTGAGGAACGAGACAGGACACCAATTCTGTAAGTCGCAGAGGTCTCCCTTCTTCAGCAATAAAAGAAGAGGGAGATGACAGAGCACCAGCATACAAATTTACCTATAAGAACAATAATCCACTTAATAAACTGACCACCACGTTCTGCACCATCTTAAGTCTCCAATTGGTTTTAGGATGTAGCCCCACATACAGTGTGTCACAGTAGACTAACCTCAAGGTTGCAGAGGCATGGACAGTGGAAATGAGATCCATATCCAAAAGAAAGGAGCACAATCTCCTAGACACTAGAAAAGCACTCTTGGCCATTTCTTGCACTTGATCAGCTAAAAACAGCTATGGCTCTAATAAATCACTCAAATTTCAAAATCAAGTAACAAATGGTGGATGTACCCCTCAGTCATAAGGACCAGTATAAGTCTCTGTCATATCTTCTAATTGCTCTCCATAACCTACCACCTCAGTCTTATCTGGACTGTGTAGTGTGGCTGAATTACAGTTGCTGTAGGAGCCCAAACTTTGAATTTTCTGACACTTGTGCATACATGAAACTGTAAATAGTACAACATTACCTATACCTATATGTACTTCACAATGGGAAGGGACTTTCTGCTTTTAACTGAAATCTTGTTCCATTTTATCATATATTTAGGCAATGTTGAATAATGAATTCTATGCCTCCATAATTTCATATTAATGAAGGCTATTCATTCGCATACAACCATCTCCAAGTTTCAGAAATTCAAAAATGTAAGTGAGGAACAGTATTGTATTTTCTTACAGATCAGATAATCTACATTATCATATGAAAAGGAAAAGAATACTGAAGAAACAGCTTTTAAAGGCATTAACTTTTATCATACATTACTGTATGCAGTGGCACTGCCATGTGATTGCACAAGTGAATCCTTTATAGCTGGCCTGAGTGTGGTGTTGAGGGAAGTATGAAAATATACTTCTCTTCCCTATACTTGACAAAATTGTAACTTGACTTACTTCACAGTGATACTTCTGATAGACAGTGGCATAAGTAAGATCAGATTTGGGTTCTTTATGTGCTATTCTCTATCTCAGATCTGCTTCATCACATAAGTGTCCTCACTTTTTTCTTCCTACTTTAGCATTGCTTCTGCTGATCTCATCCCTAGTGGAAATTGCAGTAGGCTTTGCCAGAATCTCTAACTGGTCTCTACTGGTTTTCTCAGATCTCTATTGATTTCTTTTGGAGAATCTGTAGCCACTAGACCAGTTGCTCTGTTTGAAAACTTAGCTATTCAGCTGGAACCAGATGAAACTTTCAACAGGAATTTCTACTAAAGATATTAGACTGTAAAAACTGTATTGTGCAATCATACAGTATAGCAGATATATATGTAAACATTAACACAAGCATTGATGTGATTGTGTATTTTACTAATGCTTAGCATATGAGCAAAGTTGAGTACTATTAAATCAGAACATGTGTTCTGATAAAACAGTGTATGTTCTCTTACAGGATAGCTTCCCTAGTAGGTATTCATCTTGTATTAAAAGAGAAAATGTCACTTAGGGACTCAAGTACAGTATAATAGCCTGTTGCTCACAACTCTTTATATTCTATATCAGAACTGCTTAATTATAACTTGTTATCATAGAACCAGAATAGGTCAAGATAAAAGGTTTACAACAAAAACACATCTCCTTAGTTCAATATTAGTTCAGCTATAGGTTAGCATTAGATAAAGCTTAATTCAAAACCAATATATGAGATCAACTGAATGCAATGTGAACTGTTCATTTTGCTATTCCTTACCCTTCATTCTCTCTCTACAGACAGCCTATGGTATTAAATACAGACTACTATGATGTTTGCAAAGGCTTTCGATGTTGTGGGCAATTAATATAAAGCAGTCTTGAACAGAGATTGTCTTATAGTGAGTACATTTTTAAGTGAATGTTTTTTAAAAATAAATTCATTGTTATAGTTAACTGTGGAAATTAGGTGAACTGAATGAACAGGGGGTCATAAAGACTTCTGCTGACAGTAGTTGTAGGGACATTGAACAAATAGGAACATGGGTCTCCTGACAATTACTGCCATAGAATGTTTTTTGTTTCATGGCTGTGTAATAGTCCGGTGTTGGGGCCGTGCCCTTTCAGGGGCCGTCGGGAGCCAGGCCGCCTCACTACACAGCCCAAATCAGTCTCCGGGTTCTGAAGGTCTCGGGGTTCGGCCCCTCAGGCAGGGGCCGAACCAAAGGCACACGGTCACTGCAATGAGCCCCAGCTCTCAGTCAGGGCGGGCAGCAAACACTAGTTCTAGGCTCAGATCCTTCCTGCAGGCTGAGCACCAATAAAGTCAATAAACCCCAGCCCTCAGTCAGGGCGGGGCAGCAAACCAGTTCTAAACTCCGGTCCTTGCAGCCGGAGCTGAGCAAGCCCAAAGTCAGTAATCCCAAGCCCTAGCTCAGGGCGGGGCAGCAAACCAGTTCTAAGCTCCGGTCCTTGCAGCCGGAGCTGAGCAAGCCCAAAGTCAGTAAGCCCAAGCCCTAGCTCAGGGCGGGGCAGCCCGCAAGAGTCCAGGGGGCTCAGAGCCTTCCTGCAGGCTGAGCAGTAACAAAGTTAAACAGCTAAGCCCAGGCCCTCAATCAGGGTGGGGCAGCCACACAGCAGTCCTGAGCTCTGATCCTCTCAGCAGGAGCTGAACACACAGGGGCACTAGCAAGCCCAGGCCCTCAGTCAGGGCGGGGCACCAAACACTTAGTACGAGGTTTAGGGCTCCGGTCTTTGCCTCAGGAGCTGAGCAGTAGCAACAGTCTCAGAGCTCAGGTCCTTGTTGCAGGAGCTGAACCGCAGCAATAGTTCAGGAAGCCCAGGCCCTTAGTCAGGGCGGGGCAGTACAATAGTTCAAGGCTCAGGTCCTTGTAGCAGGAGCTGAGCTACAGCAATAGTTCAAGGAGCCCAGGCCCTTAGGCAGGGCGGGGCAATAAACAATAGTTCAAGGCTCAGGTCCTTGTAGCAGGAGCTGAGCTACAGCAATAGTTCAAGAGCCCAGGCCCTTAGTCAGGGTGGGGCAATAAACAATAGTTCAAGGCTCAGGCCCTTGTAGCAGGAGCTGAGCTACAACAGGTACGGTTCAGGGCTCAGGTCCTTGTACCAGGGGCTGAGCAGTCACAACAATACAGGGCCTCAGGTCCTTGTGTCAGGTGCTGAGCCACAGCAGGTAAGTGCAGGCTTCTCTGCCTGAACGCTGGTAGGAGGGGGAGTCTGCCACCCGCAAGTGGGGTGGCAGGGGGGACACAGGCCCACCCACTCCACTGTGTCCCAGCCCGGGGCCCTAGCAGCGGCGTGGATCCGCTGCAGTCAGTGGGGATCCTGGCCGCAACACACTGACATGGGCACGTCAGTGCCCTCAGCCAGACAGGGTTCGGCTACCCCCGGGCTACACTCCATCTCCCCCTCCTCGGGTACCTGCTCGTCACTGGGCTCGGCAGCGGGGTCCCACACCATGGGCTCCTCGGCGTGCTGAAGGCGGTCTAGGTCGGGCTGCTCCTCCGGACTCGGGTCAGGGGGACGCTCGGGCCGCTCCTCGGGGTACCGGGCTCGGGGCAGGCTCGGCCAGTCCACCTCGGGGTACCTGGCTCGAGGGAGGCTCGGTCGGTCTACGTCAGGATACCTGGCTCGAGGGAGGCTCGGTCCGTCCGCATCAGGGTACCTGGCTCGGGGCAGGCTCGGTCCAGCAGGAGCCCAATCAGGAACGTCTGTCCTCTCCGGCCGCTAGGCTCCAACTGAGCGCTGAGGCCGGGCTTTTATACTTCCTGTCCTGCCCCTTGACTTCCGGGGGGCGGGAACAGGTGGCAGTGGCTCCGCCCACTGAGGTGGCTGTTCCGGTTCCTCCCTCTCTGGGGCCGTCGGGAGCCAGGCCGCCTCACTACAGGCTGCAAGACAGGGATAGAGGAATTTAGTAGTTGGCAAGTAAAGCATTTATCCATCACAAAATTACATTCCTCAGTGGAACTCAGAATTGACTGTAGACAGTTTTTCCTATTGTATCTTTCAAAGTCATTTCAATGTATTGGAACATTTTGTGTGTATTTACATAGGGGAGAAAGCCAGAAGGACACAGTGACTCCTCTGAAAATGATAATTTTTCAAGATTTTTGATCCATGGCTATTTCTGCCTCTTATACCTCTTACAAATAAAGGAATAGTTTTAACATGAAATTATTAACGTGCATAGTTGGACACCCTGGCACCCCAGTATTCACCACTACCATGTCATCCAGATAGGTTGTATACCAAGTATGCCTTGTTAGGTGTCATTCTAAAAGTCTTAATCTGCTAGACAGTCATATCTCATTGGATTGTATGTGCATCATCATACGTGAAGTTATGAAGTTTGGCTATGTATGTGTTACTGAAACATGTCATGAGGTTGAAAACATCCACAAGCAGCCTTTCAGGTACAACAGTAAAAAGGCCAAACAATTTTAATGGCTTATTGAGGAAATGCACACAAGGATTACCCCAGGAACTGTGTACAATAGAAACCTTTCAGAGATAGCATTACACAATGAGAACTGTTTGACCCAGTTCACAGCAAAAGAGCTTTCCAGAAAGTGGGAAGAAGATATAATAGGGGGACAATGACATCATGTAGGTACCATACTCCCTATAACACCTCTGGAAACACCTGAGGAATAAAAACTGAACTGGGGGAAGTGATGGTCCCAGGCTGAAAGGGATTGCTGGCCTGTGTATGAAAACCTGGGAAAGATAAGCTGCAAAGCCAAGGCAGCTTGTGCCGTAAGAATCTGTCAGCCTGTTTATCACTCAGGGTGAGAATTTGCTAATTCATATCCTATCTATCTAGTAGGTTAAGCTCAGTTTGCAGTTTTGTTTCTTTACTAGGTAATCTCTTTACTACATGTTCCATTCTATGCATCTGAAGAAGTGGGCTGTAGCCCATGAAAGCTTATGCTCAAATACATTTGTTAGTCTCTACGGTGCCACAAGTACTCCTGTTCTTTTTGCTTTGATTTGTTTGCTATCCCTTATAATCAAATGATGGAGTTGCATGCTACACAGAGTTTCTAGTTACCCTAGATAGAGGCCCTGGTATGTAGAAGGGGGTGATTTCTATGAACACCCAGTGATGGGCTGAATATCAGAGAGGAACCCTTCAAGGAGCACAGGGACTGGAAGCACACTTATTGTTAACCTGGAAAGCATAGTGAGGGCTGGCATTGCCCAAAGGAGATTCCTTGGGTGGCTGGAGACTGGAGGTATAAAGGAGCAGGCACCAAGTTAAGCACAAGCAATCCTCCTTTTAGCTGAAGGCATGGGGAGTAACAATGTGACTCACAACAATCCTGGGAACTCTGAGCGTATGTCTACACTACAAGAGTAGTTCGATTTAACTTAGGTCGAATTTGTGGATTCGACCTTATGAAGTCGAATTTGTGTATCCACACTAAGGACACTAATTCGACTTTGTGAGTCCACACTAACGGGGCAAGCATTGACATTGGAAGCGGTGCATTCTGGGCAGCTATCCCACAGTTCCCGCAGTCCCCGCTTCCCATTGGAATGCTGGGTAGAGCCCCCAATGCCTGCTGGGGGAAAAATGTGTCGAGGGTGGTTTTGGGTAACTGTCGTCATTCAACCGTCACTCCCGCCCTCCCTCCCTGAAAGCGCTGGCGGGAAATCTGTTTGCGCACTTTTCTGGTCAGTGACAGCGCGGACGCCACAGCACTGCGAGCATGGAGCCCGCTGCGATCATCGCTGCACTTATGGCCGTTGTCAACTCCTCGCACCTTATCGTCCACCTCTTCCACAGTCAGCTGCTGAGAAATCGGGCGAGGAGGCTCCGGCAGCGCGGTGAGGACATGAAGTGTCAGAGTGGCACAGACCTCTCACAAAGCACGGGACCCCGCGCCGTGGAGATCATGGTGGCAATGGGTCACGTTCATGCTATGGGACGGCGATTCTGGGCCCGGGAAACAAGCACGGACTGGTGGGACCGCATAGTGCTGCAGGTCTGGGATGAATCACAGTGGCTGTGAAACTTCAGGATGCGTAAGGGCACTTTCCTTGAACTGTGTGACTTGCTGTCCCCTGCCCTGAAGCGCCAGGACACCCGGATGCGAGTAGCCCTGAGTGTGCAGAAGCGAGTGGCCATAGCCCTCTGGAAACTTGCAACGCCAGACAGCTACCGGTCAGTAGCGAACCACTTTGGCGTGGGCAAATTTACTGTGGGGGTTGCTGTGATGCAAGTAGCCCACGCAGTCGTTGACCTACTGCTCTCAAAGGTAGTTACCCTGGGAAACGTCCAGGTCGTCATAGATGGCTTCGCCGCGATGGGATTCCCAAACTGCGGTGGGGCTATAGATGGGACTCACATCCCTATCCTGGGACCGGCCCACTAGGCCAGCCAGTATATTAACCGAAAGGGCTACTTTTCAATGGTGCTGCAAGCACTGGTGGACCATAGGGGACGTTTTACCAACATCTACGTCGGGTGGCCGGGCAAGGTTCATGACGCGCGTGTTTTCAGGAACTCTTGTCTGTTTAGATGCCTGCAGGAAGGTAGTTTCTTCCCGGACCACAAAATAACTGTTGGGGATGTGGAGATGCCTACAGTGATCCTCGGGGACCCAGCCTACCCGCTAATGCCCTGGCTCATGAAGCCCTATACAGGCGCCCTGGACAGTGACAAAGAACTCTTCAACTACCGGCTGAGCAAGTGCAGAATGGTGGTGGAGTGTGCTTTCGGACGTCTCAAGGGGAGATGGAGGAGCTTACTGACTCGCTCAGATCTCAGCGAAACCAATATCCCCATTGTTATTGCAGCTTGCTGTGTGCTCCACAATCTCTGTGAGAGCAAGGGGGAGACCTTTATGGCGGGATGGGAGGTTGAGGCAAATCGCCTGGCTGCTGATTACGCTCAGCCAGACAGCCGTGCGATTAGAAGAGCCCAGCGGGAAGCGCTGTGCATCCGGGAGGCTTTGAAAGCTAGGTTCCTCAGCGAGCAGGGTAACCTATGACTGTCCAGTCTCTTTACAGAGAAGCTGAACCTGCCCCTGTTTCAGTTACTATTGACTTTTTTCAGTGGTTACATACCCCGTTCACCAGGTTTCCCCCCTTCCAACAGACGTTTAAAAATAAAGTTATTGGAACATTTTTAATTAACAAAGTTTTCTTTACTAACGAATTCGCGTTAAAGGGTTCAAACAGGGACGCAGACTGTGGTGGGTACGGTGTGCAGTGATGTACAGACCGCTTCTACACTCGAGGAATGACAGGCTCCTGCTCCTACAGCGGTCTCTGGTGGGAGGACGGTTACAGGAGGGTGTGCAGGAAGGGGTGGGTTTGCAGGAAGGGGTGAGGGGTGTGTGGGAAGGGTGAGTAGGTGTAGGGGGATGATGGCTCTGGCTGGGGCTCAGGGCATCGGAGAGGCTCATGGCTAGGGTGGAAGGGCATGGTAAGGGCAGCCTGCCTTGCCATTTGTGGATGCCAGGCGCTCGGACCCTGGGGCAGCATACACCTCCCAGACTGACCTGGGGCAGCAGACACCTCCCAGAGTGACCCAGGTGCCTAGTGACTGCACTCTGTGTGTGACCTGCTGTTGATCCTGCCCCCATGTCTGTACCCTGGTAATGGTGGCTGTCCTATGCAATTAACAAACCCCTATCTCCCCTTCACACAAAGTCTTCTGCAAAGAAACATGACGGAAACAGTAATTAACAGCAAACTATTTTTAATACTCAACTACACAGTTGGGGGATGAAACTGAGATCTGGGATTGGGTGAGCCAGGAAGGGAAGCAATTCTCATACTTTAGGGAATGAGAGCTGTTTGTTACATGAGCGCTCTGCTGGGGTGGAGTGACAGTTTTCATGGCCCCTAGAACTCCTCCTTCTTGTTATTTTGGGTGAGGGGGGGAAAGGACTTTGTGGCGGTTGCAGATACAGTTCAGGGGGGCTCTCTCCTCCTGCCTGCAGTCCTGCAGAACATCCACAAGGCGCCGGAGCGTGTCCGTTTGCTCCCTCATTAGGCCAAGCAGCGTTTGAGTCGCCTGCTGGTCTTCCTGCTGCCACCTGTCCTCCCGTTCGCTGTGTGAGCGCTGCTGCTGAGAGAGGGTCTCCCTCCACTAGCTCTGCTGGGCCGCCTCGGCTCTGGAGCAGGCCATCAGTTCAGCGAACATCTCGTCCCGAGTCTTTTTCTTTCGCCGCCTAATCTGCGCCAGCCTCTGTGAGGGGGATGCTGGGGCAGGTCGGGAAACAGCCGCAGCTGTGTGATGGGAAAAAGGAAGTGATTTCCTTGCAAAGATACATGTTTGCGAACACTGAACACAGTCTAGTCTGTTTCTGTGAACAAGACCATACACGGCACCTATCTCATGCGCTCTCAGGACAAGTTCGAATTTTCGGCATTCGCTTTCATTGCCTGGGGTCTTGCACTGGAGATCAGACAAGCGGGGCAGGACAGCAGAATCCGTGTAGCAGCCAGGCCTGGTAAGCCGTAAACTTTAGGCTGCTTAAAAGTTAATGTATAGCAGTGCCCTCCTGCTGCAGGCAATCTGGAAAGCATAAACTCTGACCCTGTTCCACCCCCTCGCGGCTGTCCCCGGGAAAGATCCCTGTATGCTTCCCCTCTGCAGCCTCCACCACGTGGCTGTTAAATGACGCTTATTGTTATGCAAAGGAAAAGTGAAGCATTCCCAATAGTAACATTACACTAATTCCCCTAATTAGATGCAGCAGTCGCCGAGCGAGATCACCCTGAGGCGGGTCACTAAGAGAGACAGAGAGCGCATGCTGCGTGAAACCCTGCACAGACCAGGGCCCTATGCTGCCATGCTCGTCGAGGCAATGCTCCCACTGTACGTGAGGACAGCCTGGCGCGGAAGAGTGTGCTTCCACGGAGCACCCAATAAGGCACCTCTCCCCAGGAACCTCCTGCGGAGGCTTTTCGAGTACCTCTACGAGAGCTTCGTGGAACTCTCCCAAGAGGATTTCTGTTCTATCCCCATATGTATTGACCTTCTTTTCATATAGTTTTTATTCCTGTTTTTTAAAAAATAAATGTTTACATGTTTATAGCACTTACCGACTGATTCTTCCCCTGATTCAGAGTCCGGGTTAACGGCCAGGGAGGGTTGGTAGGGGATCTCTGTGAGGCTGATGAAGAGATCCTGGCTGTCGGGGAAAGCAGTATTGTAAGTGCTGTCGCCTGCCTCGTCCTCCACAAACCCTTCCTCATCTTCCCCATCCGCGAACATCGCCGAGAAACTGCCCGTCAACACTATCCCATCCTCAGAGTCCACGGTCACTGGTGGGGCAGTGGTGGCAGACCCACCGAGAATGGCATGCAGTGCCTCGTAGAAGCGGCATGTCTGGGGCTGGGCTCCGGAGCGTCCGTTTGCCGCTTTGATTTTCTGGTAGCCTTGTCTCAGGTCCTTGATTTTCACGCGGCACTGCATTGCATCCCGGCTGTATCTTCTGAGTGCCATGGCTTTGGAGACCTTCTCGTAGGTCTTTGCATTCCGTTTTTTGGAGCGCAGCTCCGAAAGCACAGACTCATCGCCCCACACAGCGATCAGATCCAAGACTTCCCGGTCAGTCCATGCTGGGGCCCTCTTTCTACTCTGAGATTGCATGGACCCCTCTGCTGGAGAGCTCTGCATCGTTGCTGGTGCTGCTGAGCTCGCCCCGATGTCCAACCAGGAATTGAGATTCAAACTGGCCAGACAGGAAAAGGAATTCAAATTTTCCCGGGGCTTTTCCTGTATGGCTGATCAGAACATCTGAGCTCGGACTGCTGTCCAGAGCATCAACACAGTGGTGCACTGTGGGATAGCTCCCGGAGCTACTAAGGTCGATTTCCGTCCACACATAGGCTAACTCGACATAGCCATGTCGAATTTAGCGCTACTCCCCTCGTCAGGGTGGAGTACCGAATTCGAACTAAAGAGCCCTCTAGGTCGAACTAATTAGCTTCCTGGTGTGGACGGTTGCACGGTTAAATCGAATTACCCCTGCTAAATTCGACATAAACTCCTAGTGTAGACCAGGCCTGAGAGAGCATCACACTAATCGTTAGTTTGCATTTCGTATCTGCTACCTTGGCATTCAGGCAAGATAACCCAGTCTACTTTAATATTTACCTCAAATAGGAAAAAAAAAACCTTCCCATATTTTTGTCTAAACATACTGCAGCTATATAGAACTACAATGAGTCATAGACAACATTAACATGAAATAATATAGAAAATTTAGAGTGATATGGTATGCATATTTTTAAATTATTTAGATAACGTGAGAACACAGGATGGTATAAATTTTAGCTGCATGAGGTAGGGATGGCTGCATTAATCAAATACATAAGTGATTCATAATTGTTGCTACATGCCTACAAACACATGTACAGCATTGTCTAGGAACCACAAGACTTGTGATTGTACACAATGCTCCTCTGATTCTTGAAAATCTATCTAATTTCTCCTCTCTCCATGCAGTATCGCTCGTGAAATACAATCCCAACTGTGTATGCAATATGCAATTTTAGGCCAGAACAATTAACATGAGAGCTGAATCTTGAAAGTTCGATGAAATCTCATAAACATTTCTTATTTTGATGAAAACTGGCAAAAATAATTGAACAATTTTTTCCAACTTTTTTAACCTCTTTTGATCTGCTCTTATTTAGACATTTAGCCACTATTTTTGTATTCCTCTGCTTATAAAGTCAAACTGACAGGCTTGTTATAGATGTCAGTTGAACTATTCATCCTGATAAGCTGATCTCAGTATCATGAGTCCAATTCTTCATAGATTCTAAGGGACCATCTAGTCATAAGTAAGAGAGAATATTATAACTAGTGCATTTTAGAATCCTCTGAAAATAATCAAGGATAGTGCTTCTATAAAAAATGGATAAGCTATTAGACTTTAAATCTGTCACTGATCTGGGACTGTCGGGCTCAATGGGTAGTGATCAATGGTTCAATGTCTAGTTGGCAGCCGGCATCAAGCGGAGTGACCCAGGGGGTCGGTCCTGGGGCCGGTTTTGTTCAACATCTTTATTAATTATCTGGCTGATGGGATGAATTGCACCCTCAGCAAATTCGCAGATGACACTAAACTGGGGAGAGAGGTAGATATGCTGGAGGGTAGGGATAGGGTCCAGAGTGACCTAGACAAATCGGAGGATTGGGCCAAAAGAAATCTGATGAGGTTCAACAAGGACAAGTGCAGAGTCCTGCACTTAGGAAGGAAGAATCCCATGCACTGCTACAGGCTGGGGACTGACTGGCTAAGCAGCAGTTCAGCAGAAAAGGACCTGGGGATTACAGTGGATGAGAAGCTGGATATGAGTCAACAGTGTGCCCTTGTTGCCAAGAAGGCCAACGGCATATTGGGCTGTATTAGTAGGAGCATGGCCAGCAAGTCGGGGGAAGTGATTATTCTCCTCTATTCAGCACTGTTGAGGCCACACCTGGAGTTTTGTGTCCAGTTTTGGTTCCCCCCACTACAGAAGGGATGTGGACAAATTGGAGATAGTCCAGTGGAGGGCAACGAAAATGATTAGGGGGCTCGGACACATGACTTATGAGGACAGGTTGAGGGAACTGGGCTTATTTAGTCTGCAGAAGAGAAGAGTGAGGGGGGATTTGATAGCAGCCTTCAACTACCAGAAAAGGGGGTTCCAAAGAGGATGGAGCTAGGCTGTTCTCAGTGGTGGCAGATGACAGAGCAAGAAGCAATGGTTGGATATTAGGAAACACTATTTCACTAGGAGGGTGGTGAAGCACTGGAATGGGTTACTTAGGGAGGTGCTGGAATATCTATCCTTACAGATTTTTAAGGCCTGGCTTGACAAAGCCCTGGCTGGAATGATTTAGTTGGGGATTGTACTAGATGACCTCCTGAGGTCTCCTCCAACCCTAATAATCTATGGTTCTATGGTTGCATACTGCCTATCCTGCAAGCTTAAGAACATAGATAGACCCTGCAGTGTCCCCTGAGAGCCAACAAACTCAGCAAGCTCTATCAGTTTTCACTGAGAACCCCATTCCAGACCAGCTCTCTTTAAAGACCAAATCCTGCTCTCAGTGAAAGCAGTGTCTAAAATGTCCAGTGAATTGAATAGGAGCAGAATCTTGGTAAATCTGGGAACGCTTCTAGCTCAAATATAAAGGGAGAAGATTGGTCCTGCTTTGAGCAGGGGGCTGGACTAGACCTCCTGAGGTCCCTTCCAACTCTGATATTCTATGATTCTATGAGGTGAGACTCTCCAAAGAGATAAGGACACAAATGATAAGGGTTCCATAGATCAAAATACTCATCTTGAATTGCACAAAGGTAATATTAGGGGCCAAATCCAAAGTCCATTACAATTAATGGGAGTATTTCCATTGACTTTGGATCAGATCCTAGAAAAGCAGTAATTACAATGCAATAAGAAAACAAATCAAGTGTTATACAACAAATGAAAAGGGAAATGTTAAGCAGACCCATAGTGCACTGTAAAGCACAACTGAGAAGCAAGGAACTGCACTAATGGGAGCCACAGACTTGTTCAGATTTATTTCTGTCATCTGTGTTATTATGTTACAGTAGTTTAAAAGTAAGCACTGATCAAAACTAGTGATAAATTAATGGCTATAAATGGTTAAAGTAGTCCATGAAAATTATTTCCCCCTTTTTTTTTATTTAAAAATGTGTTATAATTAAAATTTGCAGCCTAAACATTTTTCTGCAAACCTGGAAAATAGTGAACAAAGGAACAAAAAGGTAAGGATACTGCAAAAGAAATGAAATGCCACCGTATTTTGGGAAACTGCATTAGCAAAGCTAAATTTAGCATTAGGTACACTTTTTTATGTGCTGGCTGAATGATATTTTCATCAGTCATTACTTCAGCCTCTAAGCCCTGTGTCAAAAACAGAAATTTATCAGCGGCTGGTCCAGGACTGTGGAATGAACTTCCACAGGAACTAAGGACCACTGCAAACCTCTCCACCTTTAACTCCAAGTCCAAGGCACATTTCTTTGATCTTGCTTTATTTTAACAAATACATAGCAAAATATGTATTAAACAAAAATTCCCTACCAAAACAAGACTCTCTCTGGGGAGAAGAAAAGAGAAGAATACTTGCCATTGTTTAATCATAGAAATATACGGCTGAAAGGGGCCTTGTTTGGTCAGCTAAATCAATTCTCTCCCCCCCACACACACACACACAATGAGGTAGGACCAAGTATACAACAAGAAGAACCCAAGACAAAATAGGGAAAGAACAGGTTAAAGAATTTTTAAATAAGTTAGATGTATTCAAGTCAGCAGGGCATGACGACATTCATCCTAGGGTATATAAAGAATTAGCTGAAGCAATCTTGGCACCATTAGCAATTACCTTTGAGAACTCATGGAAGATTGATGAAGTCTCAGGTACATTTGTCCTTCTCCAGTCCTCTATCTTTAAAAAAGGGAAACTAAGAGAACCCTGGAAAGTCAGCCTAATTTCAATACCTGGAAAGATACTGGAACAAATTAGTATACAATCAATTTGTTACCACCTAGATGATTATAGGGTTATAAGGAATAGCCCACATGGATTTGTCAAGAACAAATCATGTCAAACTAATCTAATTTCGTTCTCAGACATGGTTACTGACCTCCTGGATAGGGGAGAAGCAGTAGATATATCTTCCTTTTAGTAAGGCTTTTGACACAGTCCCACATGACATTCTCATAAGCAAATTAGGGTCTAGATGAAATGTGATCTAGGTGAAATTATATAAGGTGGGTGCACAACTGGTTGAAAGACTATACTCAGAGAGTAGTTATCAATGGTTGCTGTCAAAATGGGAAGGCATATCTAGTGGGGTCCCTGTCCCTCAGGGGTCAGTCAGGATCTGGTACTATTCAGTATTTTCAATAATGAATTGAAGAACAAAGTGGGGAGTATGCTTATAAAATTTGATCATGACACTAAGCTCAAAAGGTTGCAAGCACTTTGGAGGACAGGATTAGAATTCAAAATGATCTTGATAAATTGGAGAATCAGTTGTAAATCAACAATATGAAATTCAATAAAGATAAGAAAGAAAAAAATCAAATGCACAACCACACAATGGGTTGGTTCGTGGTAGTTCTGCTGGGGGTTATAGTAGATCATAAATTGAATATGAGCCAACAATATTAGGTAGTTGCAAAAAAAGCGAATATTCTGGGGGATATTAACAGGCGTGTCATATGTAAGACATGGGAGGTAATTGTCCCATTCTACTCTGCACTGGTGAGGCCTCAGCTGGAGTACTACATCCAATTCTGGGCATTATCCTTTAGGAAAGATGTGGAGAAATTGGAGAGAACCCAGAGGAGAACAACAAAAATGATAACTAGAAAACCTGACCTATAAGATCCTTTACAACCAGTCTCATCAAATAATAGGTTCTTCTGATCCCAAAGGACCAGCCATACACCCAGGTCAATATATAACTTAGATCTTAACCAAAAATCATGCTGATGCTAATCCTTTAGTGTCTAAAATCTAAAGGTTTATTTATAAAAAGAAAGAAAGGTGAGAGTTAAAATTGCTTTAAGGAATCAATTACACACAGTAATGGGAAAGTTCTTGGTTCAGGCTTGTAGCAGTGATGGAATAAACTGCTGGCTTAAGTCAAATCTCTGGAGTACATCCACAGCTTGGATGGATCATTCAGTCCATTGTTGAGAGCTTCAGTTTGTAGCAAAGTTCCTCCAGAGGTAAGAAGCAGGGCCTTTTATAGCTTTTGCCATGTGGAAGGCATCCCATTGTTCTTACTGTGGAAAATTACAGCAACAAGATGGAGTTTGGAGTCACATGGGCAAGTCGCATGTTCATGCCCAAGTTCAGCACTACACTCCAGACAGCACGTTTACATGACAGTCCACTCAGACAGTCCACTTAACTAGTCTTATAGTTGGAAATTTTTTCCCAATATCCAACCTAAATCACCCTTGTTTCAAACTAAGTTAAGTACTTCTTGTTCTCCCCTGAGTGAATATGGGAGCCATAGATCACTGTCTTCTGTATACAGACGCTTCCCGGGTTATGCAGGACCCGACTTACGCAAATTCAACCTTATGCAAAAAGTTCCATCCGGAATAAATAACATTTTTCAGTTGCGGAAAATATTGTGTAGCATACGGAAATGCAAAGTACTGTACTGTAGTGCGGTGTGCAGAGGAATACAGCAATAGCATCTCCTACAAGGGAAGGCTTTGTGCTCTCACAGCCTCTCAGTCTCTTGTTATTTCAGTGATACTGTATTTCTGTTATTTCACCCTATTATTTCGTTCAAATCATGCCTGGAAAGTGACCAAGTGATAGCAAGAGTGCAGGACCAGTTCGTAAGTGAAAGAAGATTGATTTAGAGCAGAAAATGTTGTAATTGTTTGTTTTTTTATGCTTGCACAATATGTATTTCCGACTTATGTAAATTTCGAGTTACGCAAGGTTTTCCAGAACAGAACGATTGAGTAAGTCGGGGAGCGTCTGTAACTATCTTTTACATATTAGAAGTCTGTTATGTTCCCTTTCAGCCTTCTCTCTTCTAAAATAAAATGTCCAGTTGTTTCAATCTTTCCCACATTTTCTAACCCTCTAATCAGTTTTGGTGCTATCCTCTTGATTCCATTTATCCACATCCTTCCTTAAAGTGCAGTACCCACAACTGGACACAGTACTCCAGATGAGACCTCACCAGTTCGAAGCAGAGCAGCACAGTGGCCTCCCATAGGACACGTCTGTTAATTAATACATTCAAGAATGACATTGCCTTTCT
The DNA here is from genome assembly GCF_020497125.1 of Mauremys mutica. Lineage (NCBI taxonomy): Eukaryota > Metazoa > Chordata > Testudines > Geoemydidae > Mauremys > Mauremys mutica. The sequence goes on from NC_059073.1 coordinate 169,415,374, forward strand.
CACACCACCACCACACTATTGACTCACATTCAATTTGTGATCTACAGATTCTTTTCTGCAGTATGGCTGCCTAGCCAGTTATTCTCCATTTTCTATACAGGCCTTCCTACGTGTAGTACTTTGCACTTGGACTTTATTAAACTTCATCTTATTGATTTCAGATCAATTTATCAAGATCATTTTGAAATCTAATCCTGTCCTTCAATGTGTTTTCAACCCCTTCCAGGTTGGTATCATCTGCAAATTTTATAAATATACTCACCACTCCATCATCTAAGTCCTTAATGACAATATTGAACAGCCCAAAACCCAGGACAGGCCTCTGAAAAATTACACTTGTTATATCCTCCCAGTTTGACAAGCATGGAATAAAACTATATGGAATAGAACCTGAGGCCATGTATACACTATAAAGTCCAGTCAATGCAAGTTATGTCAGTGTACAGCTGCCAATTTTTGCATATCACTCAGGTGCACACACACCTGATTGTTTGTGTTGGTGTTGCATGTACAGTAGAACCTCAGAGTTATGAACACCAGCATTATGAACTGACCAGTCAACCACACACCTCATTTGGAACCATAAGAACACAATCAGGCAGCAGCAGAAAAAAACAAGAACAAGCAAGCAAATACAGTATAATACTGTGTTAAATGCTGCTTTCCCTTTTTTTAAAAGTAGTTTGCATTTTTCTTCTGCATAGTTAAGTTTCAAAGTTGTATTAAGTCAATACTCAGTTTTAAACTTTCGAAAGAACCATAATGTTTTGTTCAGAGTTATAAACATTTCAGAGTTGCGAACAACTTCCATTCCCAAGGTGTTTATAATTCTGAGGTTCCTCTGTACTCACCAGGAATGTTTACATTGATTTAAAGTGAGGTGCACATAGAATATCAGGGTTGGAAGGGACCTCAGGAGGTCATCTAGTCCAACCCTCCTGCTCAAAGCAGAACCAATCCCCAACTACCCAATCACCATGGGTAAGTATCCCAATGTGCCCCATACCACCATTCAGCACAATACATTTTGGGACATTTTTGCAGTGCTTTGTACAACAGTAGTGTTTTGTCCAGGGATTTCTGGGAGCTGGGGGGGTCAAGTTCCCACCCTACCACTTTCTCCGCCCTGTAATACTTTCCAGATCCCATACTTTTGTACTGTTTTTTAAAACTACCTTGATCCCAAGCAGTGCTTTTCAGTCTCCACCGTCTCTCTGACAGAAGAATGGACCTTTTAGACTCAGCAGTTCTCAGATGCATTGCTGATACAGATCCACAATTCTGCAGTATTTGCAGAGTTTGAGGAGTACTGCTACAGTCAGGATTGTGATGAGGAAGACTCAGAGATGATTGAGCACAATAATTGGATATTGCTGGACTGCTCCTGGGCCTGAGAAATGAGCAATGACTGTTGCAGCTGTATCATGATGCACATCTGGGATGATGAAAAGTGACTGCAGAACTTCCAGATGTCAAAAGGGCACATTCATGGATCTGTGTGCTGAGATCACTCCAGCCCTCCTTGCAACACCAGATTCCTACCAGTCAGTACACAATCATTTTGGAGTTGGAAAATCCAGACTGGGGGCTATTGTCATCCAAGTGTGCTAAGACATTAAACATCTCCTGCTATACAGAACTGTGACTCTAAGTAATGTGCAGGAAATAGTGATGGATTTGCAGCAACGGGGTTCCCAAACTGCAGTGGGGCGATATACAGTATGCATATCGCTATTTTGGCACCAGCCTACTTAGCCACTGAGTACATTTACCAAAAGTGGTACTTTTTCCACAGTTATGCAAGCTAGTGGATTACTGGGAACACTTCATTGATATCAATGTGGGCAGGTCAGGGAACGTGCATGACACTCACATCTTTAAGAACACAGGACGTTTCAAAAAAGCTGCAAGCAGTGACATTCTTTCCCAGCCAGTGGAATACCATTGACTATGCTAAAATACCAGCAGTGATTCTGAGGGACCCAGCCTAACTCTTGCTCCCTGACCTCATGAAGTTGGGTACTGGCTCCTGAACAGGATCAAGGAAAGATGCAACTACCAGCTCAATATTTGCAGGATGACTGTTGAATGTGCAGGTGAAAATGGAAGTATACAGTAAACATTTATGTCCATGTATGTAATCAGTATTTCAATGTGGTCTTCTGTGGATATATATACACCAACCTGTGGTTGTCACAGGTATATGATGTAGCTACAGCTCTCCTTGTTTTTGCCTGGTGTAAGGGTAAGGGTAAGGATGTACAGGGGGATGCCACATAGTATGTTGGAGGGTGTAGAAAGCAGCAACTATGGCATTCTTCAAGGACTGCAAAGACTGCTGGGATCTTTGGGCCTGAAGGTCAAGCATGCTCCACAGCATTTGCATTTGTTAACTAAGTAACCCCATTATATCTTGGTGCATTCCCTGATGCTCCTCTCAGTCCTTTGGCCTCTTGTGAAGCAACCACTCTCTCCATTCTCCATTGCCATCTGATGAGCCCTCCAAGTATGGTCCAAGGCAATAGTGGTTTGGAGATCTATCCGAACATATCCTCTTCCTTCTCCTCCTGATCAAGGTCAAATGTTCAGCAGGCTTGGAGGGTACACTTCTCAAAACCACCATACCAGAATTTGCTCATAAAATCAGACAGATATACCATTAGATTTACAGTTACAGTGGAAAGGAAAACATAAGTCTCAAAATTCCCTATATTATTCCCATAATAACCCTTAATAAGAAATGCTTTTTGGCACTTCAGCAATAGCATCACTCACCATCTCCAATCTTGGTGAATACAGCCAGGCAGGGAGGAGCAAGGTGTTCTGTTACATGTTGCTATTAAAGTTTGGTAGCCACCCACCCCAGTATGGGTATAGGGAAACAGTGAATATACTGGCAAAGTTTTCACAGGCAGTAGTGATTTTGGCTGATACCTAACTCCTGAGGGTGATAAAGGCAGAGAGAACCTAGCTACTACTGGTGTTCTGAAGCCACCCAGGCCTGTATGCTGCTACTCTTGTTTACTAGAATGGTGCTAGCCATTGTTGTGGTGTCAGAAAGTCTCCTGTTGTGGAGGTAGAAACAAGGCTGCCATCCCTAAAAGTCTTCAGGGGAGGACTGCAGAGTACCTCCATGAAAATTTCATTGAGCTCTCTCAAGAGGCTAAACAGAGTACTCCACATGGCCACCTGGCTTAGCCCAAACAAACAAAAAGCAGATGCCAACTCTACCTTTGTTTTACCTCTACCCAAGAACAGACACTGATCTGATGTGGATTGTGTAACAGGACTGCCATATAACCCTTTTAGAATGCATTCCCTAACCTATTTTGTAACATTATGCCAGTAAAAGTTGATATGTTTATCTTAACTTGCAAATGGGTTGGGTGCCAAGTTTAAGTGGAAAACAAAGGTGGGGGGAAGGGAGGAGAAGAGGGAGATGAAGCTTGAGGGAATGGAAAAAATTGTACATACTTACCCCAGTTCCCTTCCCCTTCATTGTCGGCTCATCTGGGCTCACCTGGTGGCACTGGCTAGCCTCCTGTGCACATACCTCTCAACCCCCAGACCCTGAAATGAGGGACAGTAATCCTCAAGATGAGGAACAATGAGACAACACCACACCTTGAAATGAGGAAGACAATGAAGGGCTTTTTTTACTTGAACACACTATTTTATTTTAAAAAATAGGTACGTGCATTCAAATAGCCTGGAACTTATTACAATTAAACTAAACAATGATTCTGTGTACTAAAAGCATATTTTATGTAGAAAGCTGTACCTTCACATGGTGGCTGGCCTTGTTCCACATGTTTGTAGCGAGGCAGTGATTGATTGTAAGCATGGGACATGATAGCATGCATCCAGCAGCTTTGATAGCTCAGTGGTTTGAACATTGGCCTGCTAATAAATGCAGAGTTGTGAGTTTGATCCTTGAGGGGGCCATTTATGGATCGGGGGTGGGAATCTGTCAGGGACACTACTGGGTCCTGCTTTGAACAAGGGGTTGGACTAGATGACCTCCTGAGGTCCCTTCCAACCCTGATATTCTATGATACAATGAAGACATGTGGCTAGCAATCAGGAAAACTTTGCTGTGTGGGAAGAGAGGAAATAAGACAGTCAACTTAAAAATCACAATTCTATTAGGGTAAAAAATACCACCTATTGTACCAGCAAACCCCTCAGATTTCTATAACTTAATGATTATCAAAAATGTCTTGTTTCAATTTACTCTATGCATTTGACAGCACTGCCATTTTTATCATAACCCCATATAATTGGATTGTGTTGTTCATGTGGGAGCTGCATTCAAAGAAGGGAAGAAATAAAATATTCAGTATGAAAAAAATTATTGTATTTCATTAGCACGTCATTATCTGGGGCCCAAGAGCAGCTATACAACCTGAAATGACCAACTCATTTTTTAAACTGACTAGATTTAAACTGACAATCTTTTGCTGTCCCCATGAAAATCCACCTGAATTCTGCCAAGTTATGAGCCTACGAAAAGTGCAGTTTGCACTTGCTCAGTAGCAATTTGGCAGATAAACTCTCTAGAGATTCCATATGTATTGGGAATGCTCCAACACCAGGGATATAGGACTGAGCAATTGCTCCTGCTGGGCAACGGGGGTCTGTAGCACTGGGCACAGGTAGACAGCAAAGAGGGGTTAGCCTGACTGCAATGCAGAGGGGTGAGGAGAGATGCCTGGAATGTGGACACAGACTGCCTGGGAATGCTAGAAGTGGTCATGTGTGGAGCGAGAAGGCAGATGGGGCAGAAGAGTCTTTGACCTCTAGAAAACACTCCCCATAGAACCTGAACAAAACCCAAGATTCCTGAGACTCAACATGTCTCTGCTGTCAACAAATAACTGAAATACACTGGAAAATCATGTGCATCATCTCTCTAATGCTCTCAGTAACTTTTTAGCTTATGATAAAGGTGTGTGCTGTCAATTTAAGGGTTTTAACCCTTCTGAACCACCAGGTGAGAGTCAATATGCTCTTTCTAGATGGGATTTTATTAGCATTCATTTATTACCCATCCTGGCTAATATAGCCATTGATGGACCTATCCTCCATGAACTTATGTAGTTCTTTTTAAAACCCTGTTATACTCTTGGCCTTCACAACATCCTCTGGCAAAGAGTTCCACAGGTTGAGTGTGCACTGTGTGAAGAAATACTTCCTTTTGTTTGTTTTAAACCTGCTGCCTATTCATTTCATTTGGTAACCCCTAGTGCTTGTATTATGAGGAGTAAATAGCACTTCCTTATTTACTTTCTCTACACCAGTCATGATTTTATAGTCCTCTATCATATCCTCCCTTAGTTGTCTCTTTTCCAAGCTGAAAAGTCTCAGTATTATTAATCTCTCCTCATATGGAAGCCATTCCATACCCCATATAATTTTTGTTGTCCTTGTCTGAACCCTTTCCAATTCCAATATATTTTTTTGAGATGGGTCAACCACATCTGCACACAGTATTCAAGATATGGGCATACCATGGATTTATACAGAGGCAATATATTTTCTGTCTTATTAGCTATACCTTTCTTAATATCAGAGGGGTAGCCGTGTTAGTCTGGATCTGTAAAAGCAGCAAAGAATCCTGTGGCACCTTATAGACTAACAGACGTTTGGAAGCATGAGCTTTCGTGGGTGAATACCCACTTCGTCGGTGTATTCTTAATGATTCCCAATATTTTGTTTGGTTTTTTTGCCTGTTGCTGCACATTGAGTGTATGTTTTCAGAGAACTATCCACAATGTCGCCAAGATCTCTTTCTTGTGTGGTAACAGCTAATTTACAACCCACCATTTTATATGTATAGTTGGGATTATGTTTTCCAGTGTGCATTACTTTGCATTTATCAACATTACATTTTATCTGCCATTTTGTTGCCCAGTCACCCAGTTTTGAGAGATCCTTTTGTAGGTCTTTGCAGTCTGCCTGGGATTTAACTATCTTGAGTAGTTTTGTATCATCTGCAAATGTTCCCACCTCTCTGTTTACCCCTTTTTCCAGAACATTTATGAATATGTTGAATAGGACTGGTCCCAGTACAGAGCCCTGGGGGACACCACTATTTACTTCTCTCCATTCTGAAAACTGACCATTTATACCTACCATTTGTTTCCTATCTTTAAACCAGTTACCAATCCATGTGGCCATGACAGCTTACTTTGCTTAAGAGCTTGTCAAAGGCTTTCTGAAAATCTACACTATATCCACTGGATCCTCCTTGTTCACATGCTTGTTGACCCCCCTCAAAGAATTCTAGTAGATTGGTGAGGTATGATCTCCCTTTAAAAAAACCACATTGACTCTTCCCCCAACAAATTATGTTCATCTATATGTCTGAGAATACTGTTCTTTACTATAGTTTCAACCAGTTTGCCCAGAACTGAAGTCAGGCTTACCGGCCTGTAATTGCCAGGATCACCTCTAGAGCCCCTGCATCACATTAGCTATCTTCTAGTTATTTGGCACAGAAGCTGATTTAAATGATAGGTTACAGATGACAGTTAGTAGTTCTGCAATTTCACATTTGAGTTCCTTCAGGACTCTTGGGTGAATACGATCTGGTCCTGGTGACTCATTACTGTTAAATTTATCAATTTGTTCCAGAACCTCCTTAAATGACACCTCAATCTGGGACAGTTCCTCAGATTTGTCACCTAAAAAGAATGGCTCAGGTTTGGGAATCTCCCTCACATCCTCCACCAGGAAGACTGATGCAAAGAATTCATTTAGTTTCTCCGCAATGGCCTTATGATCCTTGAGTGCTCATTTAGCATATCAATCATCCAGTGGCCTCTCTGGTTGTTTAGCAGGCTTCCTGCTTCTGATGTACTTTCAATTTTTTTTGCTATTATTTTTTTAGTCTTTGGCTAGCTGTTCGTCAGATTCTTTTTTGGGCTTCCTAATTGTATTTTTACACTTCATTTGCCAGAGTTTATACTCCTATTTTCCTCACTAGGATTTAACTTCCACTTTGTAAAGGATGCCTGTTTGCTCTCACTGCTTCTTTTACTTTGCTGTTTAGCCACAGTGGCACTTTTTTGGTTCTCTTATTGTGTTTTTTAATTTGGGGTATACATTTAAGTTGATCCTCTATTATGGTGTCTTTAAAAAGTTTCCATGCAGCTTGCAGAGATTTCACTTTTGGCACTGTACTTTTTAATTTCTGTTAAACTAACCTCCTCATTTTTGTGTAGTTCCCCTGTCTGAAATTAAATGTTACAGTATTGGGCTGCTGTGATTTTTCCCGCCACAGAGATGTTAAATTAAATTATATTATGGTGACTATTACCAAGCGGTCCAGCTATATTCACCTCTTGGACAGATCCTGTGTTCCATTTAGGACTAAATCAAGAATTGCCTCTCTTTTTGTGGACTAGGACTAGTTCTAGGACTAGCTGCTCCAAGAAGCAGTCATTTAAGGTGTCAAGAAACTTTATCTCTGCATCCCCGTCCTGAGGACATGGGTACCCAGTCAGTATGGGGATAGTTGAAATCCCCCATTATTTTTTAGTTTATTTTAATAGCCTCGCTAATCTCCCTGAGCATTTCACAGTCACTATCACCATCCTGGTCAAGTGGTCAGTAACATATCCCTACCGCTACATTTTTATTATTAGCGCACGGAATTTCTATCCATAGAGATTCTATGGTACAGTTTGGTTCATTTAAAATTTTTACTTCATTTGATTCTACGCTTTCTTTCACATATAATGCCACTCCCCCACCAGCACGACCTGTTCTGTCCTTCCGATATATTTTGTACCCTGGTATTACTGTGTTTCTGTGATGCCTATTATATCAATATCCTCATTTAATACGAGGCACTCTAGATTACCCATATTATTTAGACTTCTAGCATTGGTATATAAGCACTTTAAAAACTTGTCTCTTTTTAGCTGTCTGCCATTACATGATGTAATTGAATGGGACTCTTCTTCATTTGATTGTTTCTGATCAGATCCTACCTCTATTTTATCATTTTCCATCCTCTCCTCTTTACTAGGACATAGAGAATCTCTGTTAATAGATCCTCCCCTTAGGGATGTCTCTGTCCGAACCACGTGCTCTTCTGCACCTCTTGGCTTTCTCCCAGCCCTTAAAACTGCTCTACAACCTTTTTAATTTTAAGTGCCAGCAATCTGGTTCCATTTTGGTTTAGGTGGAGCCCATCCTTCTTGTATAGGCTCCCTCTTTCCCCAAAGTTTTCCCAGTTTCTAATAAATCTAAACCCATCCTCCCTACACCATCATCTCATCCACGCATTGACAGCCTGCAGTTCTGCCTGTCTAACTGGCCCTGCGGATGGAACTGGAATCATCTCAGAGAATGCTCCCATGGAGGTCCTAGACTTCAATCTCTTACTTAGCAGCCTAAATTTGGCCTACAGGACCTCTCCCTTATCCTTCCCTATGTCATTGGTACCTATATGTACCACGACCACTGGCTTCTCCCCAGCACTACACAAAAGTCTATCTAGATGTCTCTAGAGAGCTGCAAACTTTGTACCAGACAGGTAAGTCACCATGCAGTTCTAGGTTTCTAATGATTGAATCTCCCATAACTATTACCTGTCTCTTCCTAATAACTGTGGAGTTCCCTCCCCCGGCGAGGTATTCTCAATGTGAGAGGATACCACATCATCTGGAAGGAAGGTCCCAACTATGGGATCTTTTCCCTCTGCTCCCATTGGATGTTCTCCTTCCCCGAGACTTCCTTCCACAGAAGCTGTCAGACCAGGGGGTGGGAGGGACTGTTCTAGAGTGTCCCAGAAAGTCTCATTTATGTACCTCTCTGTCTCCCTTAGCTCCTCCAGTTCAGCCACTCAGGTCTCCAAAGCCCTGTCATAGACCCAGGCCAGTTGGGAACAGCAGAGTAGTCTTATTGGTAGCCAGGAAGTGGGAGGGCAAAGCCCACTGCCAAAGGACCTCCCTGCCCCCGAGCCTAAGGGGAGGATCCAGAGGACCTGGATAACCAAGAAATTCCAGGAGACAACTAATGAAATAACAGGGATTGGAGGGAGGTCACAGGGCTCAACGAAGGGAACCTGATGGGGACACTGAGAAGAGAACCCCAGACAGCACCCACTGCTCCTCGAAGGCATCAAGGGAATCAGTGAACACCGCCCAGAGGAACTCTGCCAGGATGCGTGAACGGACTGAGGAGCGGAAATAGGCCCCACAATCACAGGAGACCCCATTGGCCAACCTCCTCTCCCTCGTTTTGTAGATGGCCAGTTTGGCCAGGGCCAAGAGGAGGTTGAAAAGGAGGTCCTGTGACTTTGTGGGGCCTCGGATGGGGAATGCATAAATGAACAGGTGAGAGGAAAAGTGTAACCAAAAATGTAATAATATATCTAAGAGGAGCCGGAACAGGGACTGCAACCTGGCGCACTCCATATAAACGTGCGCCAGGGTTTCCCTCATGCTGCAGAAGGGGCAGGTGTCCGGGATAGGGGTGAACCGCACCAAGTACACACCCATGCTTACGGCCCCATGAAGGAGCCACCAACTGATATCCCCGGAGGGCCTTGGAACCAGGGTGGAGTATAGGCTGGTCCACCGGGGCTCCTCATCCTTGAGAGGTGGCAGGAGGTCCTGCCACTTTGTGTCAGGGCGGGACGCAAGGGTGAGGAAGTGAAGGGTGTGCAGCATGAGCGTGTACAGATGGCGCGGTCTGGAAACGAACCGGCTGCAAATTGTGCAGCCGGCTCATGGTGAAAGTGTGGGGGGCTGGTTGGGTCCACTGGGCAGGGGCCCAATGAAGAGGTCCGGAGGGCTAGGTGTGGAGGGTGGGTGGGGCGTGCCCTCTCATAGGACCTGGTCAAGGTAGGCCCGAGCAGCGGCCGGCAAAGCGGCTTTCACCTCCTGAAGTACGCGCTGGGGAGTACGAGGTCTGGAGAGCCCCATGCGCTGAGCGAGCGTCAGGGGATCCAGCCGGTCTCCCCGGTCATAGTCCAGGAGGTCTCCGACTCTGGTGACTTCTGCCAGGACCAACCTCTGGCACACCCAGGGGGACTCCACCACCTGCACATGGAGCTGGGGGTTGTGTAGCAGGGGCTCAGCGAGGAGATCAGCCCCCATGGACCTGGTAATTGAAAACAACTTCCAGGTCCAGAGGAGGTCTTGGTAGAAGACTGGCAGCCCGGAGAGGTCTCGTGGAAGACCTCTCGGATGGAGATAAAAGAGATGCCAGTCGTATCAGAGCCCTCGGAAGCAGTGCAGGAAGGCGTGCGCCAGTACTATCTACGCCGGACTACCTGCACCATACAGGAGCCTCTGCAGGACCTAGAGGTGGAAGACATGGACCTGAGTGTGTAAGCACTTCAGGCCCTGCCCTCTTTCTTCCAGGGGCAAGTGGAGGACCCCTGCAGAGACCCAGTGCAATCCTGGCCAAAAGAACTCCAGAACTGACTTCCGGAGGTTGGCCAGGAAATCCAGGGTTGGGACCAGGGTGTTGAGCCAGTACCAGAACATGGACAGGACTAGTTGATTGAGCACCAGTGCCCTCCCTTGGAGGGAGAGGCACCAGAGTAGTCCCATCCATTTCCGGAGCCCCTCCATCACCCTGCCCTCTAAACCATGCCAGTTCTCCAGCGGAGATGGCTGCGTGGCAGAAAGGTAAACACCGAGATAGAGCAGCGGACCCGCTCTCCACCGGATGGCCTGAAGCGCGGGTGGGAGGGAGCTCGCCTGCCACTCGTCCCAAACCACCAGGCCAGAGCTCTTGACTCAGCTGACTCGGGTGGAGGAGACTGCCAAGTAGATGGCCTGGCAAGCCTCCATCCACACCAAGTGGCCCAGGTCCTGGACCATAAGGAGCACATTGTTGGCATATGCCAGCAGGACCAGCCACAGCTCTGGCTCTCGAAGCACCAACCCCATCAACTTCCGGCAGAGGAGTCAGAGGAAGGGCTCGATCGCCAGAGCGTACAGCTGGCCCAAGAGGGGGCACCCCTGCCGCATTCCTTGCCCGAAGCTGACCGGTTCGGTCAGGGTCCAGTTGAGCCTGACCAGACACTCTGCGGAAGCATACAGCATCTGGAGAAAATCCACAAACTGGGTTCTGAAGCCAAACGCTTACAGAGTGCTCAGGAGATACCCGTGGTCCACCCTGTCGAACACCTTCTCCTGATCCAGGGACAGGAGGGCGAATGACAGATCATCCCTACACCCAAGCTTCAAGAGGTCCTGGACCAGATATAGGTTATTGAAGATGGTGCGACCCAGTATGGTGAAAGTCAGGTCTGGGTGGACCATGTCCATCAGCACGGACCCTAGCCGCAGCGAGATGGCCTTGGCTACGATTTTGTAGTCCGTGCTGAGAAGCGAGACGGGATGCCAATTCCATAAGTTGCAGAAGTTCTCCTTCTTCGGCAATAAGGTGAGCACGGCTCGCCTGCACGAAAGAGGGAGGACCCCACTCTGCAAGGACTCAGCCCAGACGGTGACTAGGTCTGGGCCAAGGATGTCCCAGAACACGCGGTAGAACTCCATGGTCAGCCCGTCCATGCCCGGAGATTTATTGGTGGGCATGCGATGGAGGGCTTCCGAGAACTCGGCCAGAGTGAGAGGTAGCTCTAGCCGGTCATGGTCGCCCACGCTGACCGTCGGAAGTCCGTCTCAGAGCACTCTGCAAGCATTAGGATCAGTTGGATCTGGGGAGAAAAGATTTGTGTAGAAGGCCCTGGCCCTCCTGCTCATCTCCGCTAGATCTGTAAGGGGGGTGCCGTCCTCCACCAAGAGGCAGGTGACATGCTTCTTAGCCCTGCTCTTTTTCTCCAGGGCTTAGAAGAAGTGGGAGTTGCGATCCATCTCCCGAAGGAGGCGGATGCAGGATCGAACAAAGGCACCCCGGGCCCAATGGTCCTCGAGGGCCCGGAGCACCTCCCGCTTCTCCCGGCACGCTCCGCAGAGGGATGGATCCTTGGAACTGGCAGCCAGATGCCTCTCCAGCTCTAAGACCTCCCGTTTCAACTGCTCTATTGCCACATCCTTCTATCAGCTGGTGCCCCAGGTGTAGTCGCGGCAGAAGAGCCGGGCGTGCACCTTCCCCAGGTCCCACCACCGCCGCACCAAGGGAAAGGCGCGCCATTGGCCTTGCCAAGCCAACCAGAACTCCTGGAAGGACACCACGAAGCTTGCATCCTCCAGCAAACTGTTATTAAAGTGCCAATAGGCTGGCCCCGGCCTCTCCGCACAGAGAGAGGCCATCACAGTGGCAAGATGGTGATCTGAAAATGGGGCCAGGCAAATGCTGGAGGAGTGGGCCAATGAAAGGTGGAAACGTGACAAGTAAATACAGTCCAACCGGGAGTGGTGCGACCGATGGGCCTCCATCTGGATGAAGGTGAACATCGAGATGTTGTCCTGGTGGTGGTCGCGCCAAACATCCACCAGGGAGTGATGTTCGACAATCTCCCGGAGGACATCCGCGGCGGCCGGGCTCTGCTTGGTCCCCGAGCAGTCCCGCTCCTCGAGGGTGGTGTTAAAGTCCCCGCCCAGGACCAGACACTCGCGAGGATCCAAAGAGCCGAGGAAGGCGGATGCCTGCTGATAGAAATGCAAGCGTTCCGGGCCTGATGTCGGGGCGTAAACGTTGACGAGATTCACCACAAGCCCCTCCATGCGGACTCAGAGGTGCAGCAGGCGGCCCGGCACAGCCTCGGCGACCCCCAGCACCTCGGGCCATAGGTTGGGGGAGAACAGGGTCGCCCCTTCAGCCGTACGAACTGTGAGGTGGATAAAGTAGACCCTGTCCCCCCATTCCAGCTGCCAGCTAGCTTCAGCGGCCGGATCCGTATGGGTCTCCTGCAGGAAAACCACAGAGTACCCCCGCTCCCGAAGGAAGGAGAGCACCTGGCTCCTGTGGAGACCCAGCCTATAGCCCCGGGTGTTCAATGTTGTGAAGATGAAAGGTGCCATGAGAAGGGCTATGGGGGATCCTCACCGGCAGAGTCACCCACGGCCGCCATCGGGCTGTGCAGCAAACTGTGACCTACCCCGTAGGTGAGTAAGGAGTCACGGAACAGGTGGACCCGCTGGTAGGCCACGGCGGCCTGCTTCCCGGTCCTTTTACCCTCCCCCATGAGGGCCCTCGCAGCCTGAAAGATTTGATGAAAATCCCCCCATCGCTGGAGAGCGAGCTGCACCTTGTTGCGAGAGCCACGAAAGTCTTCAAGGAACTCCCGCAGCTCTTCTCGCAGCATATGGGGGGCCGAGGTCACTGGCCCCTGGCTATCCTCTTGAGGGGCCTCTGACACAGCCCCATGGCCAACTAAGGTGGGCAGGCAAGGGGCGGACCCCTGACTTGGCATCTGATGGGCTGGTGCCATGAGGCCTGCCTCAAACCCCAGCTCAATAGGGGGTGGCAGAGGGAAGCTAGCAGCTTCTGGTGGATCGGGACAGGGAAATACAAAGGCCGCTTCCTTGGAGTCATCCTCCGGGATATGGAAGGAGTCGGCCCCAGGGGCGGCAATAGCATTACTGGAAGTGGAGGGGATAAGGACAGGGTTGGCATCAGCGACAGGGCAGGGATCAAGAGTAGGGGCAGGGCAGGGGGCAGAAGCAGAGTCAGGGAGCGGGACAGTAGCAGGATCCGGAGCCCTAAGAGTTGGGCCGCTGGAAGGTGGCCCCTCTCAGTTTGGCTCAGGGATCTGGGGGGTGGGAAGGGGACCATCAATGATGCCAGGCTCAGATTCTATGGCCGGTGTGGCAGCCACGGCATCGGGAGATGGACAGTCTTCAGTGGGGTCCCTGCCTGGGAAGGCGGACGGTTGCCCCACACCTAAGAGGGAAACCCCCTGGGTATCGGGTCCCAGCCTCATGGCACCGGCCATCGCCTCAGTAGGCTCGGCAGCCATCAGCGGGGTGCCACCTGCGGCCGGGCAGATGGAAAAGCCCTGGGGACCCTCGAAGGTGGGAGCAGAAGCAGCAGTTAGGGGGACAGAGCACACAGAAAGGGGGGCCAGAGTGAGGTCACCTATATCAAGGCCCCTGGCACAGGGTTGTCCTCCCCCAGGGTGACTGGGGTCAGACCCAGGGCCTCAATTTCCTCATAAATAGAGGAGAGATCACCTTCCACCACCCTGGGGTTCACCCTGCCAAGACCCGAAGTGATGCTCACTTCAGGGCTCGCTGGGGCCTCAATTGTGAAGGGGCCAGGAGGGGCTCCAATGGGGGCCTCTGATGGGAGGGACTCCAGGGGAGGGACAGCGCTACCCTCCAATGCTGCCATGTCTTCCCTAGCCCATCATTAAATGGGAGGTGCCAGAGGGCAAAGCAGAAGGCTCAGCATTGGTGCCCCCCTTCCTGATCTTCCAGGGGGCTTCCGCATCGGTGGAAAGGAGCGAAGCTCAAGCCTTCTGCTTGCCCCGCTTCCCCTGTACTAGGGCCCAGCCCTCCATGGCATCACCTGGGGGCTGGTTAACAGGGGTCAGGTCAGGGAGCAAGGGCAATGGCTCAGGGACTTGGCGAGGCAATGGTGGGGAAGAATTCTCCCTAGGGCAGGCCCTCTCCCATGTCCGGTGGTATCCCCACCGCATCCTCCTCCACAGGCCCCAAAGGATCGCAGAGGCGGGGCTCTCCCGCTTGTCTGGGCACGCTGGGGGCGGTACCCCTTGGATCCGAGTGGGAGCAGTGGTGTACTGGGAAGGAGGAGGGGCAGCTCCGGGTGGATCGGAGTTGCCCAGGGGCACCGGCGATGACGGGGCCGGCGCCCTGCCGGAGCTCGGGGGTCCCGGATGCACCTCCATGCCGGGCCAAGGGGCAGTCCCTCTGGACGTGTCCCATTGCCCAACAGAGGTAGCACCGGGCCTGCCCTGAAGAATAATGTACCCGGTAGCGGGCCCCTTGATGAGGACCAGGAAGGACCCCTTGAGCACCTCTCCGTCACGCCCCGCCGGTGGCAGTTGAAGCTGCACCTGCAAGCGGAACGAGAGGACATGACGGAGGGCGGGGTGTTTGCAGCCCAGTGGGAGAGGGCTAATAACAGAGATTGGTCGCCCCAGGGTAGAAAGGGCGGGTAGCAGGGCGGCATTGGGCAGGAAGGGAGGGATGGAGGTCAGGACTAACCGGACACCCAGGTCTTCTAACTGCTCCAGGTGGGACAAACATCCCCTACCGCCAGGCCCTTCTCCATCGCCTCCTGAGCGGCGGCCTCCGAAGCTAAGAAGAAGACTACCTTTCCATACATTTTGGAGGCTGCCATGATGGCCGTGGGCCCCACCACCCTTTGCCAACGCCCGCACATAGGTCTCCACGTGGGGCGAGGCAAGCACCAGGAGGCAACGGACACTGTGCTTCCTGGTCAAGATGGGAAAGGGGCCCCAGATGCTATAGATGGTAGCAGAGGGGGTGGTCAGGAGAGATGACATTGCAGTGGGCAGGGGGGATGCCGCCACCTGGGCGTATGTCCTGGGGGCTGGGGGAGGGGCACCCGCAGAGCTGGTGGAGGGAGCAGTGGGGAGGGAGGCCACAGCTGGTGGCAGGGCCGTGGCAGTGGGGGCAGCCTCTGCCATGGAGGGCCCAGTCTTTTTAGCGGGGCCCTTACCCTTCTTCTTTCCCTGACCTTTCCTGCCCGCTGGGGTGACTCTGCCAGAATCGGAAGGAGCAAGGGATGTGGCAGCAGTGGAGGTCTCCCCGGTACTCGCCGCTGCTGGTGCCCCAGCAGATGTGGTGGCAGGCGGTTTGGCAGCGGCGGTTGAGGTAGAGGCTGGAGGGGTGGACGCGGGGGCAGGTGGAGGAGGGGTAGCAGGGTCTGCCTGCGAGGTCTCTCCCGCTGTGCCCCCGCCATAATGAGAGCAGGAAGGGGGACAAACAGCAAAGGGGGGTAGGGAAGGGAGGCAACCACTCCTCCCTTCTAGGCTGCAGGCAGGGGAGGGCGCCAGAAGGGGAGTTCTCAACGGGCGGGGGGGAGGGGATCAGTCACCAACTTGAGGTGGAAATCCAGCTCCTCTAGCTGCACTAGGGGATCGGGGGATACAACAACATTGGGGGGGTGCAGTGAACAGGGGTAAATTCAAATGGGGAGGGGCACAAGCACATGGGAGGGGGCATGGGTGTATGAGGGGAGGGGCTAATCAGGGCTGGGGGATCATGGGGGTAGGGGAAACAGCCAGGCTGGAAGTGGTGCAGAGGAAACAAGGGGCTGGCTTCAAGGCTGGGGCGGGACAATCAAGGCTGCAGAGGGAAACAGGCAGGGCAGACAAACTAACTGAAGCTGGGGCTGGGGAGGGGCAAAGGCTGCAGGGGTAAATGGGGTAGGTAGCAAGGGGTAAAGCTGGGGGACATATAGCAAAGGGGAAGGGGGTCAGTTCAAGGGTGGGGGTGCACCCACGAGCACTTGCACTTAAAGTCAAGGTTCAGCTGGCTGCTGCTGCAGGCTCAAATGGTGGAAACGGATATGGCAGGCCAGACAAGCAGCTCAGTCCCAGAGGCAGGAGCTCAAGGCAGATGGAAACAGGCAGTGGGGGCGGTGGAGGGGGCAGTGGTGGTGGGTGAAGTGGAATACGGATAGA
Organism: Mauremys mutica; assembly: GCF_020497125.1. Lineage (NCBI taxonomy): Eukaryota > Metazoa > Chordata > Testudines > Geoemydidae > Mauremys > Mauremys mutica. The sequence continues at coordinate 169,431,920 of NC_059073.1, forward strand.
CCAGGGGCAGGCTCCACGCCACACCCCCCGGTGTCTCCACAAACACAGTCCAGACCCCCACGCCAAGAGCAGTTTGAAAATTACTCAGTCCTTAAGTGCCCCCTCCACGTGGTCTTCAGAACCTCTGTGCATTCCCCCTAGCAGCAGGCGATCCTCTTCTTCCCCTCCTCAGGGCTCCAGCAGGCAGTCTGGTGGCCAGGCAGGAGGGACCCTGCTCAGACGGTGGTGGTGGTGTCCTCAGCACCAAGGACTGGAGCTGGGGTCCCTCACTCCCCTCTGGGGAGCAGGCCAGCAATCCCACCACACCAAAGGGCTGTAGTTGGAGTGACAGCAGCAACCGAGGGTGGTGGTGGGGGTCCACTAGCCAGCCAGCAAACAGTAGCAGAGAAAGGGGGTGGGTGGTGGTGTCTAGCCCAGCCAGGAGAGCAGCAACAAGCTTTTGATACAGTCTCCCACAGTATTCTTGCCAGAAAGTTAAAGAAGTATGGGCTGGATGAAAGGACGGTAAGGTGGATAGAAAACTGGCTAGATGGTCGGGTTCAACGGGTAGTGATCAATGGTCCCAGCCGGTATCAAGTGGAGTGCCCCAAGGGTCGGTGCTGGGGCCGGTTTTATTCAATATCTTCATTAACGATCTGGAGGATGGTGTGGACTGCACCCTTAGCAAGTTTGCAGATGACACTAAACTGGGAGGAGTGGTTGATACGCTGGAGAGTAGGTATAGGATACAGAGGGACCTAGACAAATTAGAGGATTGGGCCAAAAGAAATATGATGAGGTCCAACAAGGACAAGTGCAGAGTCCTGCACTTAGGACGGAAGAATCCCATGCACTGCTACAGACTAGGGACCGAATGGCTGGGCAGCAGTTCTGCAGAAAAGGACCTAGGGGTTACGGTGGACGAAAAGCTGAATATGAGTCAACAGTGTGCCCTTATTGCCAAGAAGGCTAATGGCATTTTGGGTTGTATAAGTAGGGGCATTTCCAGCAGATCAAGGGATGTGATCATTCCCCTCTACTCAGCACTGGTGAGGCCTCATTTGGAGTACTGTGTCCAGTTTTGGGCCCCACACTACAAGAAGGATGTGGATAAATTGGAAAGAGTCCAGCAGAGGGCAACAAAAATGATTAGGGGGCTGGAGCACATGACTTATGAGGAGAGGCTGAGGGAACTGGGATTGTTTAGCCTGCAGAAGAGAAGAATGAGGGGGGATTTGATAGCTGCTTTCAACTACCTGAAAGGGGGTTCCAAAGAGGATGGATCTAGACTGTTCTCAGTGGTAGAAGATGACAGAACAAGGAGTAATGGTCTCAAGTTGCAGAGGGGGAGGTTTAGGTTGGATATTAGGAAAAACTTTTTCACTAGTAGGGTGGTGAAGAACTGGAATGGGTTACCTAGGGAGGTAGTGGAATCTCCTTCCTTAGAGGTTTTTAAGGTCAGGCTTGACAAAGCCCTGGCTGGGATGATTTAGTTGGGTTTGGTCCTGCTTTGAGCAGGGGGTTGGACTAGATGACCTCCTGAGGTCCCTTCCAACCCTGAGATTCTATGATTCTAAGAGCAGCAGTAGCAAGGGCCCAATTCCCAACAAGAGCAGCAGCAGCCGCCCTCTCCCTCCTTCCCTCTACAGCAGAGTAGGAGAAGGGAGATACACTACTGGCCCCTGGAGAAGCAGTTTTCTGTTCCCTGAGTGACCAGAGCAGGGGCTGCTCCAGGCTAATGAGAACACCTGACTCCAATTAACCTGCTAAGAGTCAGGTGAGACTGTTAAGCACCTGACTCTAATTAAGGCCCCTCTGATGGTATAAAAGGGCTCACTCCAGTCAGGCCAGAGGAGAGGAAGTGTGTGAGAGGAAGAGGGAGCAAGAGGCATGCAAGAAGCTGAGAGTGAGTAGGCATACTACTGGAAGACTAAGAAGTACAAGCATTATTAGACATCAGGAGGAAGGCCCAGTGGTGAGGACAAAGAAGGTGTTGGGAGGAGGTCATGGGGAAGTAGCCTAGGGAGTTGTAGCTGTCACGCAACTGTACCAGGAGGCACTCTAGTCAGCTGCAGTCCACAGGGCCCTGGGCTGGAACCCGGAGTAGAGGGCGGGCCTGGGTTCCCCCCAAACCTCTCAACTCCTGATCAAACACAGGAGGAATTGACCTGGACTGTGGCTTCTACCAGAGGGGAAGGTCTCTGGGCTGTTTCCCGATCCACAGGGTGAATCTGCGAGGTGTGCAAATCTGCCAATAAGCGCAGGATCCACCAAGGTAGACGAGGAACTTGGTCACAGCCCATACACTGTCTGAAGGCCAGGAGCTCCTTGCATCGAATGAACACACATAGCACCTGCGAACAGAGCAGGTAACCATACATGCTACATTGGGTGCAATAAACTGGATATCACCCACTCTGTTGCTGGCCTTCTGTCTGCATTATCTTTTCACTCCTGAAGCTTGTTCCTTTGTTGTTGTTTTGTTTTTAAATCCCTCGCAAAACTCCTATTAGCCGCTCCTGTTCATGGGCAGCAATGGTCCCCCAAACAAACCACATGGTATATTTCAGTCAAGCAGCAAGCATACCACATACACACACACACACGACAAACTTACCCCAAGGGTCACGTAATCATAAGGGTCCCTTGCAAATCTCCCGTTAACCCCTTCTGTTGGCTAGCTAAAAGCAGTGAATCCTGCCAGAGGGTGCATCATTGGGCTTTTACTGACATACTTTCCAGATGAAAGAAGTTGCTTCGTCTGCCCTCATCTGAGGTCTGCACCACAACCTTCCTAATGCACACCACACATTGGTACTTATTGTTATATTGGTTTAAAGTACTGGCTCTCAAACTGGCCAATGGACTACTGATAGGCTGCTGAGCCGTTGCTTTTAAACTTTTTAAGGATTGATCACTCCAGTGGTGTTTCCAAACAGCTGTAGCCCACTCCAGGACTCAAGAATGATCAGGGAGGCTTTTTCTTTTTTTGAGCCCACCATAAAAACATCCACCACTAGTACCTGCACTTACCCAGGTTTTCCTTTTTTTTTTTTAAACTGGTGACTTTTTAATATAAATTTGACCACGATTAAAGCTGTAGAAGATAAAAATAATGTTAGTAACACACATAGGTAAACAGAACCACACTGCAAATTTACTTAAAAAGTTAAGAGCAGTGTGAGGGCTGCGGGGGACAAAGGGAGATTTGTTACTTATAAATGTAAAATAGGGCTAATCAAGTGTACAGAATTTCATTTTGAATGGCATTTCAGTTTTAGGCAAATGAAAGAATCAGTCAAAAATATCCAAACCCTGCTGTGTGTCTTCAATTAACACACTGACATCAGTTGTTCAGGCTAGTTGCTATTTATTCCCTCCCCTCTCCACCCCCATTTGCCAATGTTTATCTACACCCAAAATTCAGTTCCAAAGTCGCTACAGTCCAAGAGAGAAAATAAATGCATAAATGAAAACGAAGGACCATGAATAGATGTGAAAGTAAACATTTTCATTCTGTCATATTAGCACTATTATATTTTCACTATAGTTACTACATGAAAGGTGTAGATTAGGGATTGGGACGAGAACTGGGCCAGGAGAGGGTCATTTCCATATAGAACCAGCATCTTAATACAATTTAAAATATGCAATAGTAGCGAATAGTTTATGTACATGTAGCAAGTTCTCTTATATGTCTATTATATTTATCTGAAATTCTTATCTGGAAAGTCAAAATACAGGTTCTTTGCCTATACAGTATTTTACTTCTCATTAAGGCATCTAATTTAATTCAAACCTGATCAAAACCCATTAACTAGAGGGGTCTCCAGGTTCTGTATCACAGCCCCTTCCATTTTAGTGATAAGAATTTCAGTTGTACAAGCATCTGCTGTCTCAATACATACCCATTATACTGAATTGTAAGTTGCTTTACTGTGGTGTACAGCATGACTATGACACAGCTGAAAAAAAAATGTAAGTAATTTGAGATTAAAAGCACATTTCAACCTGAAAATCATTTAGGGATACTAAAAAACTGATCTTACTGACAAGAGGAGAAATGAAATTTCCCCTGCCTGTAGCACAAGGTCTCATCTCAATGTTCCACTGAGGAAGCTCATGGGAGCAAGTCGAAGTTTAATTGTGCTTAATAGTAGCAACCTTTTCTTTCCAAAGAAGAATTTTTCTGAACATCTGGAACAAACATGGAATATACAGCTTGGATATAGAAGAAAATGTGTACATTAAAGCAATTTTAGTGCTCTGATTGATGCAACTAAAAACGACTGTTCGTGTTCTCTCTTACCCACTATTTAACAAGCACAGACATTAGCAGTCCTAGTACCACACTATTCCACTAATATGCCTCAACTGTTTAGGTCCAAGTGGGTGGTTTATAATCCCCCCCCCACACACACACACACATTTTGGTCAATAACTTACCAAAGTGTTGGCTCTAAGTATTACAATTGTCCAAATTATGTTTTACCATATGGTTATAGATACAAAAGGACAAATCTTGAAGTCCAGTAGCCACATCAGCAAACCAGTATTCAGTATCAGTTTTACATTTCTTGAACAAAACCCTGTTTTAACTAATTTTATTGTTAATTCTGCACTGGAGTGCCCTCTAGTGGCAGTCTTCCACTTTGGACATTCTGGTCCAAAAATGACCAGGATTTCTCATTTCTACTCACAAGAATTAGTTGTTTTAGAAAAAGACTTTGATACAAAACTAAATGAATCCATCTTAATTTACATTTAAATATCTTTAGAAAAGGAGTATCAACAAGAGGGTAAGATTACAAAAGGAGTTCCTTTATATGAAAGTTGCATGGCTCCATGAGAGTTATTAGCAGAACTCGTTTTAAACACTATGCCATTAAATTTTTTAACATGTTTTGCCTTGCCAGAGTAGGCTAAAGTATAGGTTTTTTAAACAATGTTGAAATGGTTATGTCTGGTGTACAACAGTCAAGTAAAAGAAAGTAACTTATAACTAAGAATTTTATTTTAAGGTTGATGGGAAAGCAGCCTGTTAACTCTGCACTTCATATGGATAAAAGCAAAATGGAAACATTAATAACTTAGTTTTCCCCATGGCAATCAAAAGTTACTAAACAAACTTATTGGGCAATTTTTCCAAATACAGTAACTATCTTGGAAATTTATCTCAACTACTTTTTTTTTTTTAATTAGTTACCAACTGAGGTTGAAGTATTTAAATGACCACTACAGACATATGAATGGTTCACTTTTGTTTTTTATTATAAAAACATTGAGACAATTTTAAAAAATGCTGTGTACAAGTGAAACTATATAAGAAGTTTAAACAATGTAAGTTTTTAAACCAGTTTTCTATATACACACACTAAAATTCCCAAAGTGGAACAACATCAAATGTGAAACACATTATAGGCATATACCATATATACAAACTTACAGAGATTTGTTATCTCTGAATCTTTTTTACTGTACATATAATTGTCTGATATAAGTAGTTTCATTAAGTTAATGAGACTAAGTAAAGTTGGATCAGGTCCAACAAATCTTTTCAGTTTTTACTGCTGAGAAGCCATCTTCCACATAAAATATGATGTAGATGAATAGTTTAGTTTATAAACCGTTTCCCAGTCTTCTGCTATAGCAAGTAGTCCACCAAAAAGACAAGAGATTTGGTAGCCTGAGGTTCAACCAGTGGAAGGCCTATCAAGACAGATCCTTTCCACTTTCATAAGGAAGAGATTTTTCTAATTTAAACAGCCAATAGCACTCATGTAACCTATGAGTTACACCAGAACACACACACACACAAAATGATTTCATGTCTTTCTGCAGCAGAGGGCAAACAAAATACTTCAGAGCCTATTTTGTTTTAAACCTGTCTGACCAGAAAACACCTACATAAACTATGGATGCATAAGCTTCCCACCTTACCCAAAAGGAAAGCATATGGCTCTTTTCCTGTTTTTTTCTCTTTGTACTGTTTGTAACTTTCATCCTAAAAGGCATCACCTAGTTTTCATCTAATAAAAGGCACTTTTTCTGTAGATGAGGCTACCTTCCCTCATCTTAGTGTAATTCTACTATGCACAGAGAGCTGACTTCAGATATGCCACTTGTGACTGCAGATGGGATGCTGTTACTAGTCGTAGTTCTCCAAGCTTGGATGGCCTCAACAACTTCTAATGGATTGCTTGGACCCAAGTCACAGAGTGCATACACTGCTGCCAACTGCACTCCCCAAGGCATATCTGCAAAGATTTGGTAAGTTAGTAATCATGAAGGAAATCTACAGGGAAAAAAAATCAGTATTTAAGAAGATATCTTACATGGAATATAATTTTCATCAATTAACCTGATCTCAGAAGACTATTACTGGTCAAGAATTAAAATTAAAAGCATCTATGAGGAAAAAAAATTAAAAGGCGGCCTATGAAAAGTACAAGTGTTACTTCAAAAAATAGGATTAATATATTTGCTGTATTCCAAAGATACCTTCACACTGTGTGCAGTTTAAAATCCATGACATCTGATTTCTCGTTAGAAAAAAATATTTTTCAATGTTTTAAATAAACTTCTGAATTCAATGTGGCTAGGACTTTCAAAGGAGCACCTAAGGGAGCTAAACACTTATTTTCTTAGTCCCCTTTAAAAATCCAGACCTACAAGTATAATTACTCTATTTCCACTTTGACTATAAGGGAGACATTTATTTCCTATACCAAGGGATCTCATACCTTTAGGATAGTCATGTCTACCTCCAAAGTGAATGTCACCTCATAAATGAGTCAGATACGTAATGGAAGAGTGATAGAAGGACTTCCAGACAGTTATTGCAGGAGCTAGGAATCTAGGGACTGAGGCCTATATAGCACTATTCTAAATAAAATCAGTCAAATACTTGTTCAGTTTTAGCTCCTCAGGACAAACAACTGAATAAAATCAATTCCTTGTCTGCCATATTTAGAAGCCATTTTGTATTGCTAACTGATCTATATTAGGCTAAACTAGGTACTGAGTGGGGAAGCTATTACATGGCATGATCCTGCAAACCTTTACAAAAGTAACTTGTGGCACCTTGGAGACTAACAAATTTATTTCAGCATGAGCTTTTGTGAGCTATAGCTCACTTCTTCGGATGCATCCGAAGAAGTGAGCTGTAGCTCACGAAAGCTCATGCTGAAATAAATTTGTTAGTCTCCAAGGTGCCACAAGTACTCCTGTTCTTTTTGCGGATACAGGCTAACACGGCTGCTACTCTGAAACTTTACAAAAGTGAGTAACTTTCCTCATGTGATTAGTTTCCTACCTCAATGGGACTATCCATGTATATACAGAAGTGTTTGAAGGACTGAATTCATAGCTCCCATCCCTCATGAACAAACTGGCAAAAAAACCCTTGATTTAAGAATCTGCAGTAAAACAGTTATCTACAGAAACATTACCTTCTTCTTTTGCGTGCTGTATAAAGCGTCCAATAATAGAACTGATATTTTTCACAGCAGAAAAAAATCCTTCCTTCAAACCTATTTGGCCTAAGCGACCTAAAAGAGGAGAAAAGGATTACCATGTATCTGTATAACTGATCATTAAAGCAGCTTTATTTTTAGCCATAACCTTCCTTACATACAACAGAAAGTACAGCAGAGCCTCAGAGTTATGAACACCAGAGTTATGAATTGACCAGTCAGTCAGAGACCCCATTTGGAACCGGAAGTATGCAATTAGGCACGCGCACACGTGCACACACACACACACACACACACACACACACACACTTAAACTACTAAAAAAAGGGAAATTTTAAAAAAGATTTGATGAAGTAAGGAAACTGTTTCTGTGCTTACATTAAAATTAAGATGGTTAAAAGCAGCATTTTCTTTTGCATTGTAAATTTTCAAACTGTATTAAGTCAATGTTCAGTTGTAAACTTTTGAAAGAACAACCATAATGTTTGTTCGGAGTTACAAACAACCTTCATTCCTGAGGTGTTCGTAACTCTGAGGTTCTGCTGTTGGAACCAATGTCTTGACTAATATGTATACAATGAACAATCCTATTTCAAATATGAAGCCACAGAACATTGGACTGGTTTCTGTATTTATTTTAGGAAACAAGTGACTATATCAATATACAACTTATGACTAAGAATCTCAAAGCACTTTTCAAATTTACCAAAATTTGCAGGAAATCACACACCTATCAAGGTAAAGTTCCTGTTAGGAATGTGGCAATTGTTTAACAATGCACAGCAACACTACATAATAGTTTAAGATGTAGGAAAAGAGGAAGTTACTTACCTGTAACTAAAGATTCTTTGAGATGTGTGGTCCCTATCTGTTTTCCACGTGAGAGTGTGCATGCACACCACATACTTGATCCGGAAGGATTTCTTAGCAGTGTCCGTTAACCTGCATGTGTATAGTGCATCTCCTCATGCTCCCAGCTGAGAGTATAAGAGGTAGTGTGGGTCAATGCCACCCCAGTCTGTCTTACCATAATGGAATCCAGTCAGAAGCAGAGGAGATGGAGGGTGGGGTACTGGAATACAGATTGGAGCTTCTTCAAGAAGCTGCTAAGAAATGCTTCTGGACAACAGATAGGGACCACACATCTCAAAGATGTGTAAGTAACCTCCACCTCTTCTTCGAGTGATGGTCCCCATGTGTATTCCACACATACATGATTTGCAAACAGTGATCAGCGCAGCAGTGGGTGCAAGGATTCCAATGAAAGTGAAATCTACAGTTCGGCCTGACCCACAGTGGCATCTGTCGCTGCTGCTTGTGCAATGGCATAGTGTGTTGTGAACATGTAAATGGAGCGTCACATTGCTGCGCGGCATTAGTCTTGCCAGGACATGTCCGCCAATGAGGCTGATGTGGCAACTTGTGCTTGGGTATGTTGGACTGGTTGTAGCATTCATGGATGCACCCCAAGACCCATTTGGAGATGAGTTGGGATGAGAGGGCTTGACTTATGGACCATTCAGCCATGGGCACATTTTTGGCAATGTGCAAAAGCGGGTACCTATGGAGGTAGAATGCCAGTGCATGATGATGTCAAGGGGGTGCAAGGCTCTGTCAGTGGAGAAGGCATGTGGTTTGGGGCAGAAAACTGGCAGGTGGATGGACTGATTGAGGTGGAACTCAGACACCACTTTTGGGAGAAATTTAGAGTGCAGGGAGGAATTTAGGGTGCAGCCATAAGGACAGCTTGTCCTTGTGGAATATCATGTGGGGAGGCTCTGCCATCATGACCACAAGTTCACGGACTTGTCTGGCTCAGGCAGTGGCTACTAAGGAAGTCATTTTCAATGAGAGGTGGGAGAGGGAGCATATTGCTAGTGGCTCAAAGGCTCATGGGCTTCAGTACTGGTGGAAGGGCGTTAGTAAAGCTTTCATGAAGCGGACAGTGGTGGGCGCGTAAACACCGAGATGCTGTCCATGGGAAGGAGAAAGGCATTGAGTGCTGCATGTGCACTTGAATAGGACTGAGGGCCAGGACCGACATCTTAATGGCAAGAAGGTAGTCGAGGATCGCTGGAAGAGACAGCATGCTCAGTGAGTAGTGGTGGCGGTGGGCCCATGCCATAAAGTGTCTCCATTTAGCTTGGTAGCAGGATCTGGTGGATCTCCTGTTGTGGGTAAGGATGTGTCAAACGGGGGTAGAGTATGCATGGCCTACCCTTAACTCCCATCCAAATACCAGGCTGTGAGGTGAAGAGGGCCTGGATTGGGATGATGGAGCCTCCCCGCATCCTGTGTTAGCAGATTCAGGAACGTGTGCAGGCGGAGTCGTGTGTGGGCGGAGAATCTGAGGAGGTCCGTGAACCAGAACTGATGGGGCCAGAAGGGGGCTATGAGTATGATGGTGGCTCTGTTCCAATGAATCTTGCATAGCACCTGCAGCAGGAAGGGAATGGGGGAAAGGCACAGTGAAGGTCGCCTGTCCAGGGGAGGAGGAAAGCCCTCCCAGTGCTCCTCTTGAGCAATAGAGGGGCAAGCTTTCTGTTCTTGTGAGTAGCAATGGGGGAGGAGGGGAAGGTGTGTGCCCCACTTCACAAAGAGGTAGAGGAGCGTGTTGTCATATAGCTCCCAGTTGTGATTGAGGCAGGGAGTCCTGCTGAGTGTTGGCCAGAGAATTCTGGATGCCAGTAGACAGGCAGTTTAAAGCACCACATGGTTCTTGATGCACCAGTTCCAGAGCCGGACTGACTCAGAGGAGAGGGAGGAAGACCTGGCACCATCCTGCTTGCTGATGTATACTACTGCTGTAATGTTGTGGGAGAGCAGTTGAATGTGGAGGGACTGAATGAGCAGGAGGAAAACCTGGCATGCTAAATGGACTGCCTGCAGTTTTAGCACATTTATACGCATCCTGGCTTCCTGTGGTGTCCACACTCCCTAAGCTCTGTGGTGGCCTAAGTGGGCCCCCCCCCCAACCAACGAGAGAGGCATCTGTTGTGATGGTGGCCTGTGGTGTGAGAGGGGCGAAGGCAGTGCCAATCATGATTTTGGAGGGATCAGACCACCACCGTGTGAGGAAGGACAGCACATTCCTGGGTACAATGACCTTGGAGTCTCTATGGTCTCTGCTGGGTCTGTGGATGGAGAGGAGCCAAACTTGAGGAAAACACAAATGAAGGTGTGTGTGCAGTGTCATGTAGGTGCAGGCTACCATATGTCCAAAGACGGAGAGAGAACTGCAGACTGTGGTGAGTGGTCTGTGACGCACATCCATGGTGAGAACTGTCAGTGCTGCAAAGCGATCTGTTGGGAGAAAAGCCCATGCTATGATGGAGTCGAGTTGCACCCTAATGAAGTGTATAGTCTTTGTAGGTGTCAACACTGATTTTTCCTCGTTGACGCAGATACTTAGAGGTGCAAGGAGACCGAGAAGACAGAAGATCACAGAGATTGCTTCCTGTCATCATAGCGCCACTAGAAGCCAGTCATTGAGGTAAAGGAATACCAAGTAGCTGAGGTGGCGCATCTGGGCCGAAAACTTATGTGAATATTCATGGTGCTATGCTGAATCAGAGGACCTGAAATTGGTAGTCTTGGAGCTCTACCTGAAAATGAGGGAACTTGTGATGGGCTGGGTGAATGTCGATGTGGAAGTAAGTGTCTTTCATGTCCAGAGCTGTGAATCAGGCTTTCCGAAGTAGTGAGGGGATAACAGATGCTAGCGTGACCATACGGAATTTGGACTTTTGTATAAACATGTTTGATACCTGAAGATCGAAAATAGGGCAGTGCCCTCTGCCCCTCTTCAGGATGAGGAAGTAAGGTGAGTGGAAGCCTCGCTTCTGGTAATGAGACAGGACAGGCTCTCTTGCTCCCCACCCATTAAAAGAACAGATCGTCTGCTTCTTGTTAGAGGATCAGTTGATAGGATGAGTCCACAGGGGAGTCTGGTCGGGGGAAGGGGCAGTGCAGCGGGAGTGAGAGGAACTCGATGGAGTATCCATGGTGGATGATCTCCAGTACCCAACTGGATCCGTGGTGATCTTGTCCAATTGTGGCCCCCAAAGATATGGGGTGCCACAGGTGGCATTGATGGAGACTGGCAGGTCTCGACCTGCAGGTGAAAACTGATTTGGTCTGCTGCTGCTGGGAGTGGGCTGAGAAGGCGGCTGTGGCAAAGGTGGGGAAGCAAGCCCACTGTGATTGGTGTCATTGATGTGAGGGCTTCTGCTGGCACTGGTATAAGGCTGGGTAGGGTATATGTGGACATGGGCAGTATGGTTGTTTCTGCTGCCTGCATCATGGGGCCATGGTATATATACCAAGTGACCGTAGTGTGACTCTGGAATCCTTCAGCAAGTGGAGGTATTCGTCCATATTATCATGGAACATATTGTTCTCTCCAAATAGGCAACCAGTCCCCATTCGTCTAGGAACACCTGGAATTGCTGCTGATACTCTGGTGGCGGCTTGTCCTTCAACTCTGCTAGCCTGTTGCAGTTGTTCAAGTCATATTTGGCTAGCACAACCTGTTAGTTGGTGATGCGGAACTGCAACCCCACAGAAGAACAGACCTTCCTGCCCAGCAGGTCCAGTCTCTTAGCTGCCTTGTCTGGAGAAGCAGACTTTTGTGGTTGCTGCTTTGCCTGCTCTGCATCCTCTTGGACAACCGGGGACCTAAGGGTAGATGGGAGAAAAGAAAATCCACCCCTTTAAAAGGCACAAAATATCTCCTCTCCACACGCTTACGTGTGGGGACACATGATGTAGGGGTATGCCACACTGCTCGTGACATTTGGAAGATGTGCTCGTTGATGGGTAAGGCTACCCTAGATGGCTCCTGGGGTTGGAGGCTGTCCAGGAGTTGATGTCATGGGTCCTGAACCTCCTCCAAGGGGATGCCCAGGTCTGCTGCTACCCTCTGTAGCAAGTCCTGGTACTGACAGTGGCCATCTGATGGAGAGTGTGGGAGGGGGATGATCGCCACATCCAGTGAGGAGGATGCTCTGTCAGAACCAGTTTGATGTCTCCCTCTTTTTTGTATACCGACAGCACGGGTGAATGTACGGGGGATGGCCGGTAGGATGCCTGAGATAGTGACTGGTATCTGTGGTAGGGATCCCAGGGTCCCCAGTATGGCCAAAGGGAAGGGTCCCTCAGATGTGGTGGGCCCCATAGGAAGCGGTATCAGGCCGCTGTTGTCAGGTCATATGCGAGAGAGGAAGCGAGAGAGAGTGTGTGTGTGTGTGTGAGGGGGGGGAATAGTCACCAAATGGGAAAAGAAGAACTACACTAATTATACTTACTTAGCTAATTAACACTGAAAAAAAAAAACCCACCAACTATGTACCACTGTTTATAATGAAGCAGAAGTGAGTCACTCTCTTAGAAAACTAAGATTGCAAAGGAACAGGGGGTTCCAACTCAGGCATGTGGCAGTAAGACGGAACTGGAGAGGTGTTGACTGACACTAGCTCTTATACTTTTGGCTGAGAGCATGAGGAGATGCACTACACACATGCAGGTCAATCGACACTGCTAAAAACTGCCTCCGGACTCAGATACATGGCGTACATGCACACCCGCGTGTGTGGAATACACATAAGGACCATTACTCAAAAAAGAACCAATAATACTGTATGTGCAATTGAAACTGGAGAGTGAATGTTTAGGTAGGAAGATTCCTGTGTAAATTGTAAATTAAGTATACGGGGACATCATCATTTCTCTTTCAAAAGCAGCATCTCTTTACTGACCACAAATGGGTTAGACATCTGACGTGAAAGAGAGCACCTCCAAAAATTCAGTGCCTCTCGTTAGTGTGTTGTTTTAGTACTTAGCCAGGAAAGAGAGCCACCTACAGAATTAACAGCTTTCCACAGCACCTGTGTGTTCTTTGGAGATCTCTCGTCCACATACTGCACAGGAGCAATCCTGCTTAGTTTCTAAGATCAAACTAAAACAGTCTGAGATGGTATAGCATGCTAATGAAGGATATACTTTTATCTGATCCTCTTTATGGCAGTTACTACTGTATCTATACACTGTACTACAACTTTCATTAAAAAGAGATTAAGCAAGCATCTCACACAGTCCATCCTATGAACAATGACATTTACGGTTTATTTTACCAGAATAATCAAATGTAGCAGCAGCTGTTTTTCTTCCCTTTGTTGCTTGTTTGAACTTTAAGGAACTCTTGTAGTTAGTCAAATACATACTGAAGAAATAGTTAAAATTCGAAAGAAGAACTTGATGATCCAAAGGATTTATGGAAATAACCAAATGTAATGTTTATCTAAAAAGCTTGCTTCTTCCTTCATGTGAGAGGTGCATGAAAAGACCAGAAATCAGCTAGAATCACCATATCCTCTGAGTAATGTTATTCCAAACAGTTAAATCAAAACTTGCTCCCCTACTTCAAAATTCTGCTGATTAAAAACTAAATGACTTTAAGACAGTTGGGAAGACAAGGTGGGTGAGGTAATATTTTATTGGACCAACTTCTGTTGGTGAGAGAGAGAAGCTTTGAATCTTACATAAAGCTCACTTAGGGAGACAAGGCAGGTGAGGGTAATCTCTCTTCCTGGAACAACTTAAGTTGGGCCCAATAAAAGATATTACCCTTACTTACCTTGTCTCCCCAAATGTCTTGATGTCATTTAGTTTTTAATTAGCAGAATTTTAATTTTCTACATTCACTTTTAATATGCTCTATACACTAACTGCTAAACTACCCTAGAAAAAGTTTCAAGATAATTAAAAGGAGAGTTACTGAAATTAGACTTTTTAAATAAATTATATTCAGTTGGTGTTTTCATTCTTCAGAGACTACAGGTCTTGTTTTCTGACGGTCTGCCTGGAGATAAACACTCACAGTTGTGAGCCACTCCAGATAGCGTGAGAGACACAAAAACCTAATTTAAGTTTCACGTGAAATACAGCTCCTTCTGCAACACCATGCCCTTTACCAATATGCTAGAGTAATGGTTCTTAACCTGTAGTCCACGGATCCCTTGGGGTTCACAGACTATGTCTAAGGGGCTTACAAAAGGTGGTTGTTACTATAGAACAGTGGTTTTCAACCTGGGCATCCATGGACCCTGGAGGTCTGCAGACTATGTCTAAGATTTCCAAAGTGGTCCATCTGAAATTTTTTAGGGATCTGAAATGAAAAAAGGTTTAAAGCCACTGTGCTAGAGAATTTGTTCTTTAGTAACTCAGAGGGGAGAGTGTCACCTATTGGAATCAATGGTATTAATACAAAATGTAAGTGTATAATGAAATTTTTGTGGGATGAGCAAACCTACAGAAAATATTTTAATTTGTACAGAGATTCCCAAGCCATGGTTCACAAAGAGCTGGCTAGTCAAATAGTACTGGGTTCTTCTAATTTTCAGCTTCAAAAATGTTTTACAAGACAATTAAGATACATTAAAATACTCTCCCAAAAGAAATTCCTTTTGTGGTCACAGTGATGTGCAATCATGATAGGAGGGAGAGATGGCTTATGAAAGGTTAGGAATCTACTAGAAATTCTGAGGAAAGTTTGAAGAACCCTAAAATATAGGGACACCAGAATTTTCCCCTTGTGGAAAAGGTATACATTAAGAACTATTTACTTTCTACTAACAGACATAGATAGTAATTGAGTCATTACAAATCTCCTATACAGCCTTGCGTAAAGCCATAGTAATCTCTCCTCACAAGACTGCAATACATATTGCTGTCAAGCGATTAAAAAATTAATCACGATTAATCACGCAATTAATCATGTTGTTAAACAGAATACCATTTATTTTAAATATTTTGGATACTTACATTTTCAAATATATTAATTTTAATTGCAACACAGAATACAAAGTGTACAGTGCTCACTTTATATTTATTTTTTATTACAAATATTTGCACCGTAAAAGAAATTGTATTTTCCAATTCACCTCATACAAGTACTGTATTGCAATCTCTTTATCATGAAAGTTGAACTTACAAATGTAGAATTATATACAAAAAACTGCACTCAAAAACAAAACAGTGTAAAACTTTAGAGCCTGCAAGTCCACTCAGTCCTACTTCTTATTCTGCCAATCGCTAAGACAAACAAGTTTGTTTACATTGACAGGAGATACTGCTGCCTACTTCTTATTAACAATGTCACCTGAAAGTGAGAACGGGCGATTGCATAGCACTGTTGTAGATAGCGTTGCAAGGTATTAACATGCCAGATGAGCTAAAGATTCATATGTCCCTTCATGCTTCAACCATCATTCCAGAGGACATGCTTCCATGCTGATGAGTTCTGCTTGATAATGATCCAAAGCAGTGGGGACTGACGCATGTTCATTTTCATCATCTGAGTCAGATGTGACCAGCAGAAGGTGGATTTTCTTTTTTGGTGGGTTGGGTTCTGTAGTTCCCACATCAGAGTGTTGCTCTTTTAACACTTCTAAAAGCATGCATTTTGTCAAATCTGCTGTGAAAGTGTTTTTAAACCAACATGTGCTGGATCATCATCCGAAACTGCTCTAACATGAAATATATTCAGAATGCAGGTAAAACAGAGCAGGAGACATACAATTCTCCCCCCGAGGAGTACAGTCACAAATTTAATTGACACATTTTAACAATGAGTATAGAAGCATGTCCTCTGGAATGGTGGCCGAAGCATGAAGGGACATATCAATCTTTAGCGCATCTGGCACGTAAATACCTTGCAACGCCAGCTACAAAAGTACCATGCAAACGCCTGTTCTCATGTTCAGGTGACGTAAATAAGAAGCAGGCAGCAGTATCTCCTGTCAATGTAAACAAACTTGTCTGTCTTAGTGATTGGCAGAATAAGTAGGACTGAGTGGGCCTGCAGGCTCTAAAGTTTTACACTGTTTTGTTTTTGAGTGCAGTTATGCAACCAAAAAAAAATCTGCATTTGTAAATTACACTTTCACGATAAAGAGATTGCACTTCAGTACTTGTATGAGGTGAATTGAAAAATACTAGTTCTTTTATCATTTTTACAGTGTATATATTCCTAATAAAAATAATATAAAGTGAGCACTGTGCACTTTGTAGTCTGTATTGTAATTGAAATCAATACTGAAAACGTAGAGAAAAAGCCAAAAATATGTAATAAATTTCAATTGGTATTCTATTGTTATAAGTGCGATTAATCGCAATTAATTTTTTTGAGTTAATCGTGTGAGTTAACTGTGATTAACTGACAGCCCTAATATCAATATAACTCATCCTCAGAGGCAGAGAAGGCATGGAAATCTTCACAGCAAAGAAATCTTTGCTAAAAATTGTTGACTTAATGGTGATATATCACATTTAAAGTAACAATTTAATTCAAAAGCAAAAAAGTGTGAGTACCTCAATTTCAGCTTCCAGAAGTCATCCAGGCATTTTCAGAGGGTTTATTTATACAAAGCAGGAGTTCAACCCAAACTTATGTTACTCACCAATTAGCCTAAGTGTTGATGCTACAATAATATCTGGAATAGATGGAACAGTCTCATGTCCTTTCCTATGCTTTACCCACTGATCCATGACAGGCCAAAGCTCTTTACTGTGAAAGAAAACTGGAGTTGAAAACATAAGACTGGACAGAGTATGTACAGGTATGGTGTTGACAATCATAGGATAAAATTAAATTGAAAAGCTGTGTGATAAATTATCATGCATCTTTTATAATCTCACTTGCTCAATAATTCATCTACTTGAAACCTGTATATTCCCAATCCCTGAGCAGCTGTTTGTTTGTTTAAATTAACCTGTTAGAGAAATGACTTGCCACCTGAAGCAGAAACTCAAAATATTAGACTTGTCACAGTGTGGCTGGGTTACAGCTATTCAATACTGGAGCAGTTTTGGATACAATGCATTTAAATTTTTAGTTGCATTTTCTAGTCACACTTATGTTTGTTGGAAACTAACCATTGTCTTCAGAAGATGATCAAGCATTTTGCCTACACTTATACATTGGGCTGAACCAAGAGTCCCAGAGGTGCTCCTAAATTTACAAAGCAAACCATTCTGGTAACATACTGTTTTGACACTGATGTTTTCTTGCTATAGTACCAGAAATAGTTTTGTAAATCATTGTTGACCAGTTACTGTTGCTGTTCTAGTATGGCTTGATACTACCAAAAACAGTAGCCATTTTATAGCCTGGATTGTCATCAGTTAGAGAAAAATAGAATGATCAATACAGGATTTTGTTTTTAAAGATCATAGGTTAAAAGCAAAATAATTGGCTTTTGAATATAACGAACAGGAAAAAATTGTTAACATTTTGAAGTAAGGAGTAAGTAGCACAATACCTTATGATATTGTCATGGGTCCAACTCCATTTCAGGTGACAGCAGAGGAGATCAATAGCAAGTATACATTCCCAAATGCTGTCACTCAGATCTTCTCCATATCGCTCACTCAACTGGAATTCCATTTTTGGACACAACTGTATTGCTAAAAGCAGACTTGAGACCATAATGCCTGGATCCAAAGGTGGACTCTGGAAAATTATAATCAATTTATCTTAAAACAGGAAAAGGCAACTATCCAGAACTGAGCATACTTTTCTGAGTATTCGATCCTAAAAATGGCCAGCAGGCAAAACCATCATCCACTATTCTTACAGGAGTTTATTTGGTACAAATACTATAATTTGATTACTTTTGGAGTTATAACCCCCATTTGTATATAGTCAATATTTTCCTTTTCTATACCGTGATGTCATTCCAAACATGATTTTTTTTGGCAGTTAGAACATTTTCATTTGAATTATGCTACGGTGATAAAACATTTTCCACTGCCAAAAGGCTCATAACTCACATTAGTGAATTTCTGAAATTAAAATTTTGTGATTGTCTAATCCTTACTAGAGGCTAGTTTCCAAGCAAGTGTGTCAAAAATATTTTAAACTAGCTAAGTAATAAGTGATTAAAAACTATTTTGCACATCCAAACTAAAGCTAGAATAATCAGGGGATTTAAATGCAGATATATTTTTTGAACATCCAAAATATTTAAATGCTGCTCTCACAGCACAAACTGAGCAGGTGCAGAACTAATTTTCTCAGGACAGACATTGGTACAACAGTATAGCAGTAAATTCTGGAATGCTTATGCATTACACCAAACTGATACTGTGACCTTGAATGAAATTGAGAGATTTAATACGTTCATAGACAGGGTGAATATGGATCTTTATACAGGAGCTGTTACTTACCAGGACCTCTTCTTCCAAAGTTGCCTCTGTGTATTTCCACTTATGGAATATGATGTCCTCCACACAGAGATGGAACTGCTTTGAAAAGCCACATCCATTGGGGAAGAAAGGGTGATCATGAGAGATCTCACATGAGGGTAACGTCTTCACCCTACTCCACATAAAGGAGTGCCACCACTGCCTCAGTTCCTTCCTTCTACCTACAGCACCCTGATATTTTATAGAACTCCAAGGCAGAGGGGTAGATAGGCAAGTAGCGTGAATGCACACAGGTGACTTCAAAGAAAAAACAGTTACCTACCTTTTTGTAACTACTGTTCTTCAAGATGCGTTGCTCATGTCCATTCCATTCTAGGTGTGTGTGCACCCATGTGCACAGTTGTTGGAGATTTTTGCCTTAGCGATATCTGTAGGGTTGGCTATGGCGCCCCTTTGAGTGCCGTGCTCATGCGTTGGTATATTAGGCGCCGCCGACCCTATATCCTCTCAGTTCCTTCTTGCCAGCAACTACAACAGAAGAGTAAGAAGGGCGGGTAATGGAATGGACATGAGCAACATATCTCGAAGAACAGCAGTTACGAAGAGGTAGGTAACCGTTTTTCTTCTTCAAGTGCTTGCTCATGTAGATTCCATTCTAGGTGACTTGGAGGTAGGCTCGGAGTTCACAGTCTAGCGGCTTGCAGCACTACTCTACCAAAGCTAGCATTGTCCTGGGCCTGCTGGTTTAAGTGCTCAATGGGACATAAACATGTGGACGAATAACCAGGTGGTCGCCCTACAGATGTCCTGGATAGGCACCTGAGCTTGGAAAGCTGCCAAAGAGGCTTACACCCCGATTGAGTGGGCGGTTACAATCGCTGGAGGGGGCACCTTTGCCTGACTGTAGCAGCAGTGAATGCAGGCAGCGATCCAAGAAGAAATTCTTCGAGTGGACACTGGACAACTTTTTATCCTGTTGGCCACCGCGACGAACATTGTGTCAACTTGCAGAATGGCTTGGTCCTTTCAATGTAGAAGGCTAGCACCCTCCTGATGTCTAAGGAAGGCAACCCATGCTCCTCTTCTGACTTATGCAGCTTTGGAAAAAAGACAGGTAAGTAAATGTCCTGTCCTGTATGAAACAGAGATCTTAGACAGGAAAGCCAGGTGTGGTCGCAGCTGGACCTTATCTTTGTAAAAAGACTGCATAGGGCAGTTCCGAGGTAAGCACCCTAATCTCAGAGACTGAGCGGGCAGATATTATTGAAACCAGGATCACAACCTTCCAGGAAAGGAGGAGAGAGCAGGAAGTCAGAGGTTCAAAGGGGGGTCCCGTGAGCCGAGACAGCACAAGATTCAGATCTCTTGGACGAACGGGGTCCCTGACATGTGGGTAGAGGTGCACGAGGCCCTTGAAGAACTTGGCAATCATGTACTGGGTGAAAACTGATGTTCCCTAGAGCAGTGGATGGAAGGCTGAGATAGCGGCCAAGTGGATCTTTTTAGAAGAAAGGGTCGGGCCTTGAAGCTTGAGATGCAGAAGATAGTCCAGGATTACCTGGAGAAGGCCCACTCTGGCAGAATGTATTTATCCAAGATCCAACAACCACTTCCATTTGGCCATGGAGCCCACTCTGGTTGAGGGCTTTCTGCTGCCCAACAGGACCTGATGGACAGCAGCTGAGCACTCCTGCTCCCCCACATTTAACAATGCAGCTGCCAAGTCGTCAGGTGCAATGCTGCCAGGTTCGGCTGCAGAAGACTGCCGGGGTTTGGGGACAGCAGGTCCGGCCTGAGCTGTAGCAGTAATGGTGCAGCCACTGAAAGCCAGTGATATGAGGCTATGAGGTCCAGCAGCATCCCAAAGCCAGTGATATGAGGATCACCTTCTCCCTGTCCTGCTTGATCTTCATGAGGACTCTCTGAATTAGCAGCACTGGGGGGAAGGCATACAACCAAGCCCCCAACCACGAGAGCAGAAAAGCATCTGAAAGGGAGCATTTGTCAATCCCCCAAATTGAGCCGAAATGTGGCATTTCCTGTTCTGCCTGGACACGAACATGTCCACCTGGAGAATCCCCCACCTCTGGAAGATGATGCTGGTCACTTCCGGATGGAGGGACCACTCATGATGAGATGAGAAGGTCCTGCTGAGGCGATCTGCCAAAGCATTCCTGGCCTCGGAGAGGTGTGTGGCTACAAGATAGACGATGTGTTGTACACAGAAGTCCCAGAGCCTCAGGGATTCCTGGCCAAGGGCAGATGAGCTGGCTCTGCCTTGTTTCTTGATATAGAACATAGCTGTTGTACTGTCCAACAGGACTTGGACCACCCTGCTTTTTATGAGGTAGGAAGGCTTGGCAGGTCAGGCAAACTGCTTTGAGCTCCCTGACGCTGATGTGTAGGGAGCGATCTTGACTTGACCAAGACATGGTGTGCTGAGATTGCCCAGGTGGGCTCCTCACCCCAGATCTGAAGCATCAAAGATTAGGGTCATCAACAGGGACAGACCCACCATGTGAGTGACAAAAGTACGTGGTCTGGGACCCTGATCACAGGGTCCATGCTATGTCTGTTGGGGACATAGACTGACGCCAGCCATGCCTGCAGGGGCTGGAGGCGGAGCCACGTGTGCCGGACCACATAAGTGCAGGCCGCCATGTGGCCTAACAATTTCAGGCATGTGTGAGGAGTGGTGGGAGGGTAGGCTTGCATGCATAAGATCAGGTCCACCATGGCTTGGAACCAAGCCTGAGGGAGGAAGGCTCAAGCCTAAGTAGAGTCGAGGACCACTCCAATGAACTCTGTGTTGCACTGGAATAAAGACAGACTTTTTCTCGTTTATTAACAGCTGCAGGTCGCGACAGGTGGAGCAAACCAAGTCAAGATGATATCGCACCTGATTCTGGGATCGATCCTTTATTAACCAGTCGAAGTATGGATAAATTTGAGCCCCTCGGTGCCTCTGGCCACTGGCGCTATGCACTCTGTCAACACTCTCGGGGCTGACGAGCAACTGAAGGGCAGCAGTGTAAACTGAAAATGGTGGTGGACCAACACAAAACGGAGGAAACACCTGTGCCCTGGGAAAATGGGAATATGCATCCTTTAAGTCGAGGGCAGCATACCCAGTCTCCCGGATGCAGGGACCATGCAAAACTTGAACTTCTTGAGAGACTTGTTGAGGCGGCACAGGTCCAGAATGGGTCTGAGACCCCCTTTTGCTTTGAGGATTAGGAAATAGCAGGAGTAGAACCCTTTCCCTTTCAAGTCCGGAGGGACATCCTCTACTGTCCCCAACATAGGAGGTTCTCAACCTCTTGAATGAGTAGTTGCTCGTGAGAAGGGTCCCTGAGGAGGAACAGGGAAAGGGAGTGGAAGGGAGGGTCGGCCACGAACTATAGGGTGTAGCCCGAAGATGATATATTGAGCACCCAACGATCCAAGGTCAACCACGACCAGAAGAGGCACAGGAGGTTGAGGAAAGAGCGGGGGGGAGTGTTATCCTGAGAAGTGACTGGGGCACCGTCCTCGAGTGCATCCTTAAAATGCCAGCTTCTGGCTTCCTTGGCCTCTGAAAGAATCAGGCTGGGAAGAGGAACGGGAAAACAAACAGTGACGCCATTTAAATCCTTCTTCCTGTAGGAGCTGGATCGAGGGAAACCCCACGATCTCGACAGAGGGGGATGGATCAGCTTTCTAGCCCGCTGAGGGGTGGGTAGGGCTGAGGACTGGGTGACGGCATGAGAGTCTTTAAGGACGTGGAGTTGTGCATTGGTCAGCTTAAAAAAGAGCCCTGATTCCTCAAACAGGAGGTCCTGGAGGGTAGTCTGCATCTCCGGGGACAGCCCGGAGAACTGTAATGAGGAATTGCACCTCATGACCACCGCAGAGGCAACTACCCTGGCCGCTGAGTCGCAGCATCCCTGGCCATCTGGACAGCACCTCTTGCCACCCCTCTGCTCTCTTCCACCAGTGTGGTAAACTCCTGTGCTCAGTCCTGTAGGAAGCCCTCCTTCAGCTTGCTGATGGAGTCCCACAGATTGAAGTTGTACCTGCCTAGCAGGGCCTGATGGTTAGACACCCAAAACTGCAGGCCGGCTGTCGAATAAATTTTCCTGAAACCAGTCCAGTCTCTTGGCATCTTTATTTTTTGGTGTGCTGCTCACCTGGCTCTGCCTATCCCTTTCGTTGACGGTGGACATAACCAGGGACCCTACCGGAGGGTGAGTGTACAGGTACTCAAATCCTTTTGCTGGGACATAGTACTTCTTTCATAGAATCATAGAACTTAAGATCAGAAGGGACCATTATGATCATCTAGTCTGACGTCCCGCAAAATGCAGGCCACAAAAGCTGACCCACCCACTCCTGAAATAATTCTCTCCCTTGACTCAGCTGTTGAAGTCCCCAAATCCTGATTTAAAGACTTCAAGTAGCAGATAATCCTCCAGCAAGCGACCCCTGCCCCATGCTGCAGAGGAAGGCGAAAAACCTCCAGGGCCACTGCCAATCTACCCTGGGGGAAAATTCCTTCCCAACCCCAAATATGGCGATCAGCTGAACCCCGAGCATGCGGGCAAGACTCTCCAGCCAGACACTCGGGAAAAAGACTTTCAATATCCCAACATTGACCCTCGGTACTAATTACCAGTGGCGGCACGTTATTGACCTATTGACTAAATCGCGTTATCCTATCAAACCATTCCCTCCATAAACTTATCAAGCTTAATCTTAAAGCCAGAGAGGTCCTTCGCCCCTACTGTTTCCCTCGGTAGGCTGTTCCAGAATTTCACTCCCCTGATGGTTAGAAACCTTCGTCTAATTTCAAGCCTAAACTTCCCGACTGCCAATTTATATCCATTTGTTCTCGTGTCCACATTAGTACTGAGCTGAAATAATTCCTCTCCCTCCCTGGTATTTATCCCTCTGATATATTTAAAGAGAGCAATCATATCTCCTCTCAACCTTCTTTTGATTAAGGAAAACAAACCGAGCTCCTCAAGTCTCCTTTCATACGACAGGCTTTCCATTCCTCGGATCATTCTAGTGGCCCTTCTTTGTACCTGTTCCAGTTTGAATTCATCCTTCTTAAACATGGGAGACCAAAACTGCACACACTACTCCAAATGACGTCTCACCAACGCCTTGTATAACGGGACTAGCACCTCCTTATCTCTACTAGAAATACCTCGCCTAATGCATCCCAAGACCGCATTAGCTTTTTTAACGGCCACATCACATTGCCGACTCAGTCATCCTGCGATCAACCAGGACTCCGAGGTCCTTCTCCTCTTCCGTTACTTCCAACTGGTGCGTCCCCAGCTTATAACTAAAATTCCTGTTAGTCATCCCTAAATGCATAACCTTACACTTCTCACTATTGAATTTCATCCTATTACTAATACTCCAGTTTACAAGGTCATCCAAATCTCCCTGGAGGATATCCCGATCCTTCTCCGAATTGGCAATACCTCCCAACTTCGTGTCATCCGCAAACTTTATCAGCCCACTCCTACTTTTGGTTCCGAGGTCAGTGATAAATAGATTGAATAAGATCGGACCCAAAACCGAACCTTGAGGAACTCCACTGGTAACCTCCCTCCAACCCGACAGATCACCCTTCAATACAACCCGCTGCAGTCTCCCCTTTAACCAGTTCCTTATCCACCTCTGGATTTTCATTTCAATCCCCATCTTTTCAATTTAACCAGTAATTCTTCATGCGGTACCGTATCAAACGCCTTACTGAAATCAAGATATATTAGATCCACCGCATTTCCCTTGTCTAAAAAATCTGTTACTTTCTCAAAGAATGAGATCAGGTTGGTTTGGCACGATCTACCTTTTGTAAAACCATGTTGTAATTTGTCCCAGTTGCCATTGACCTCAAGGTCCGTAACTACTCTCTCCTTTAATATTTTTTCCATGACTTTGCATACTACAGATGTTAAACTAACAGGCCTGTAGTTACCCGGGTCACTTTTTTTTCCCCTTCTTGAAAATAGGAACTATATTAGCTAATCTTCAGTCAAACAGTACAACCCCCGAGTTCAGAGATTCATTAAAAATTATCGCTAATGGGCTTGCAATTTCACTCGCCAATTCCTTTAATATTCTAGGATGAAGATTATCCGGGCCGCCCGATTTACTACCGTTAAGCTGTTCAAGTTTGGCTTCTACCTCGGATACTGTAATTTCCAACCCCGCACCTTCATTCCCATCAGTCACTCTGCCACTATTCCTAAACCCTTCATTATCCTTATTAAAGACCGAGGCAAAATATTCGTTTAGATATTGTGCCATGCCTAGCTTATCCTTGATCTCCACTTCGTTTACAGTTTTCAGCAGTCCCACTTCTTCTTTCTTGGTTTTCTTCCTATTTATATGGCTAAAAAACCTTTTACTATTGGTTTTAATTCCCTTCGCAAGGTCCATCTCTACCCGGTTTTTGGCTTTTCTCACTGCATCCCTACACCCTCTGACCTCAATAAGGTAGGTTTCTTTGCTGATCCCTCCCATCTTCCACTCCCTGTACGCTTTCTGTTTTTTCTTAATCACCCCTCTGAGACGCTTGCTCATCCAGCTCAGTCTAAAACTGCTACCTACGAACCCTTTTCCCTTTCTCGGGATACAGGCCTCTGACAGCTCCTGCAACTTCAACCTGAAATAATCCCAGGTGTCTTCCGCCTTTAGATCCCTAAATATGTTAGTCCAATCCACTTCCCTAACTAGTCGCCTTAATTTCGTAAAGTTAGCCCTTTCCTGCCTTCCTGTAGGTAGGCAGAATGGAAGAGGGGGTGTGCCACACAGACTTAGCAATTTTTAGGACCCCTGGGTGGCCAGGTAATGCGACTTGGGCCAGGGTGGAGAAGGGTATGACATTAAAGAGGTCAGACTCCTCTGCTAGCTCCTCAATCTCCAAGTTCAGGTTAGTAGCCACCCTTTTGAGCATGGCTTGGTGCTCCCTGAAGTCATCAGAGGGCATGCTCGTTTGCAAGGGGCCCACCATCCAGAGATGATGAAGATGACTGCACCACAGGGGGAGTGACGGCTTCCCTTTACTCATCTAGGGTCAGCTCCTTGGGCGTCTGTGCCCACTGCATCACCCTGTCGGATTCAGCACTGTGCTCCAACTCTAGTAATGGCTGTGCCATAGGCAGTGTGTCCGAGGCGATCTAGGAGGAACAGTGGGAGTATGGGACCAGCATAATAGGTACACCCTATGGGTTCCAATAATGCCACTGAGTGGGCCCCTGTCCCTGCCTCCACACCAGCACCACAGGAGCTGTGCTGGTCTCAGGGTCTTGCGGCAAGTCGCCTTTTATAGGTGAGGGGGCTGAACTGTCCTTTAGACCATTGCCCTTCTGGTGGCCAGGTCGGAGCGTTGATGCCTGAGTCTGCTGACTCACTCTTGTCAGCAACTGGTAAGGAGAGGGTGAGGATCGGTGCCTGCCTGAAGAGCGGTACTGGGGAGCTAGAGAACGGTGCCGTGACCAGAAATAATCCTGTGCCGGGGGCATCGACACCTGAGAGACTGTCTAGGCCATGGTGATCTGCACCATGACAATCTCTGGTAGGTGGCCCGATGGTACTGTGGGTACAGAGATCAGCATCGTGGCTCAGATGTCCTGTGTCTCGTAGGTGGAAACCTTAGAGTCAGGGACCTGGGTCTTCTGACCGGGGACCGAGGCTGCTTTAGAAGGGGGTCCCATAACCGGCTTTCCCGAAGATGCCGGGGCCTTAGCAGGGCCTGTTGCCTGGCTTCGCATCTGCAGTGCCTGACGGTCTACTTGCTCTTTGGTTGCCGGGCCCGCTTTGGGCACAGATGACTCTACAAGGGGACGGGACCCCCTGCTGCTCCCGGAGTCAGAGGTGGGTCCCTGGCTGAGCTAGGGGTCCAACTGCAGCATTACCCCAAGTAGCTGCATGGCAGGCACATGGCCTAACACAGGTCCTTTGCCCGAAGCCCCCTTTTTCTGTGGTGCCGGCGGCTCCATCGACTTTGACTGCTTCTTATGCGCCAGCGAGGGGGAATGGTGCCAGGCAGATTCTGGTGCCAGTGGTGCGCTGCACGCCGATGCTGAAGTGCCAGGCGCGGACTCCGACCAAGAGGGCTCGGAGATAGGACGAAGCGCAGCCTTCACGAGGAGGGCCCTCAAGCAAATATCCCACTCCTTTTGAGTTCGAGGGTGAAAGTTTTTGCAGATCCTGCACCTGTCCTTTCTGTGGGACTCCCCCAAACACTTTAAACAATTACTGTGGGGGCCGCTAATGGGACTCAAATGGCTGCATGATGAGCATGGCTTAAAGCCCTGCTCCGAGGCAAATCCCCAGCCAGGACTAACTACTCCAACACTTAACTTAGTTAGATCATTAAGTACCTAACAACTAAAAACAAAGGAGACAGAACAATGCACTGTAAGAACCCCTAATGCTCTTGCGATGCAAGACAAGATGCTCCAACCAATTATATGGGTGGCAAGAAGAAACTGAGAGGGAGTAGTGTTTGTGGTACCTAATATACCAGCATATGAGCGCGGAACTCAAGGGGGCGCCACAGCCAACCCTATATCCATATCCCCTGCTAAGGCAAAAATCTCCGACTGTTCACATGGGCACGCACACACCCAGAACGGAATCGACATGAGCAAGCACTTGAAGAACAGATACCGATAAGTAACCTCTCTTTCATGATTGAGAGGCTCTGTATTCCCACTTCAGGGAGATTAGCAAGTGGTGTCTTACCAGGATGGCTGTGGGCAAGGAATTCTTAGCTAAATATGGACCGTTTTCCCCAACCAGGGATCAGAGCACAAAGCAAAATCCAAAGAGTATTGATTGGTGAATGTGTACACTAAACTTCAAGTTGCTACTTTATATATCTCCACTAGAGGAACGTGCCAGAGGCATGCCACTAATGGAGTGGTGGCTCTAGTGGAGTCATTCTTTAAACCAGGGGACACTGGTTTCCTAGCAAAGATGTAACAGTGTTCCTGTGTGGTAACAAAGTACTATTATCTCAATTTTACAGATGGGGCATGGAACCACAGAGAGGTTAACTGACTTGCCCAAGTTCACACAGTAAGTCTTTGGCACCTGAACCCAGATCTTCCAAGTCCCAAGCTAGTGCCATAACCAGTGAACCATCCTTCATCTCCCCATATGCTACACATAACGTATAGGATTTTCTAAAGGGCTTGGTATTTTCCAGGTAAAAACAAAACATCCGTTTTACATCTAGAATATGGAGAAGAGTTACCCCGGGCTGGGAATGGGGTCTGCGGAAAAACATGAAGAAGGAGATAGGTGGAAATCTGAGATCACTTTAGACACAAAGCTAGGATGGGGCATCATGGTGACTTTGTACTTGTGTACTACAATATGAAGTGGAGTAGCCAAAGCTCATGCACCCACCTAGCAGATGGCCATTTTGATTGAAAAGCACTCAGTGTGAAAGTGGAATTTTCTGCAATTTTTTATGAATTCTATGTGCATCTCAGTTTCCCTCTATAATTAGTACTAAACCCTCCTCCATCCCCCAGGATTAAGTTTGCTCTTAGGGGCAGCACAGGACATGAGTTACCTTGCTGTCTGGGTTGCAGTGATTAGGGTCATTAAGGAATTGGCTGAAACCTGCTGAAAGTAACAGATCAATGCAGAATCCAAAGGAGACAACGAAAAGCCCCAATGGCCAGAACATCGACACCTAGGAAATAACAGCACAGAGGAAGTAGGTTTTTCTCCCACCACACAACACAGAAGCTGAGCAGAGACCCCAGCTTAAGAACAAAGGACTGAGATGTGACCAGCAAGGGATGAAATGTGGGCTTCTGGAGGAAGCTGGCCACTCTCTCCTAGGACAAACAAGTGAGTCAAAGAGAGAACCTGAGATAGAATCCACTATACTTGGCTGGTGATCTGCTCTGGCTTGACCAGAATGGACTATGCTTTAACCTTTATTTCTCGATGTTAACATAAGGACTTTGAATGCTGTGTTCCAGCTGACTAATAAACCCTATTTTGAAAAGATTGTTTGGTGTCACTACAAATACTTGAGGGGTGCGGGGAGGGTGCATTAGTCCCCGAAGAATGTATAAGTGTCTAAAATCTATGTCTGACCTACCAGTCCTTGTCCCCATCCTCAAAAGGAAACTTGCACAACACTTTCAAAAGACAAGCCTGGGAGATAATTCATAATTCTGCTAGACACTAAAAACCATGGACTGAACACACACTGGATTTGCTGTAATAAGCCATAATCTATAACCCACTATCCCCCTTTTTGTCCTATGACTGCAGAGGTGTTAATGGGCTTCTCTACCTTGAATGGTCCCTTAGACTATGTGCTACATAGTTGTGCTAAATGCTCTGTTCCATCTTCCATTTAGCTGTGACACTCAGCGTATCTTTTCTAAACCTAAAGAGTTTGTGTGGCTCAAAAGCTTGTATCTCACACCAACAGACGTTGGTCCAATAAAATATATTACCTTACCCACCCTGTCTCTCTAATATCCTGGGACCAACATGGCTACAACTATGCTACATGTAATTACGATAAGCAGATACTGCTCCCATGTGGACTTTTAAGAAAGCTATACCTAAGCCCTGAGACTTAAGGTGTAGAAGGTACTCTAGGACTGCAGCTAACATTGTGTTAATATTTAATAACGATATATGTGACGACCCAGGTAATTTATAGGCCTATCAGTCTGACATCAATCCCGAGCAAGATATTAGAGTGGCTGATATAGCACTTGCATAATAAAGAATCAAAGAAAGGTAATATAATTAATGCCAATCAATTTATAGAAAACAGATGTGGTTAAATTAACCTGATGTCTTTTTTTTTTTTTAAATGAGATTAAAAATCTGGTTGATAAAAGCTAATAGTATTGATGTAATATACTTGGACTTCTATAAGGCATCTGACTTGATACTGCACAAAATTTTGATTAAAACACTAGAAAGATATGAAATTAACATGGCATACATTAAGTGGATTAAAAACTGGCTAACTGATAGATCTCAAAACATAACGAATAATGATTTCTCATTTACAAACAGGTGTGTTTGTAGTGGAGACTCACAGGAATAAATTCTTTGTCCCATGCTATTTAACATTTTTATTAATGACCTGGAAGAAACCACAAAATCATCACCAATAAAGTTTGCAGATGACACAAACTGGAGTGGTAAATAATGAAGTGGACAGGTCATTAATGCAGAGTGTTCTGGATCGCTAGTTAAGCTGTGCTCAAGCAAGCAATACACACTTTAATATGTCTAAGTGTAAACATATAAATCTAGAGACAAAGAGCGTAGGCCATACTTACTGAATGGGAGTTCTATCCTGGGAAACAGGGATTCAGGGGTCATGATAGATAATCAACTGAACATGAGCTCCCAGAGTGAGACTGTGGTCAAAAGAACTAATGCAGTACTGGGATGCATAAACAAGGGAATCTCAAATAGGAGTCGAGAGTCTATTTTACCTCTGTATTTGGCACTGGTACGACTGCTACTGGAATACTGTGCCCAGTTCTGGTATCCACAATTCAAGAAGGATGTTGTTAAACTGGAAGAGGTTTGGAGAAGGTTAAGAAGTGACTTGATCGCTGACTACAAGTACCTACACAGAGAACAAATATTTAATAATGGGCTCTTCAATCTAACAGAGAATGATATAACATGATGCAATGGCTGAAACTTGAGGCTAGACAAATTCAGACTGGAAAGAAGGTGCACATTTTTAACAGTTAGAATTAATCACTGGAATAATGTACAAAGGGTCATAGTGAATTCTCCATCACTGATAATTTTTAAATCAAGATTGGATATCTTTCTAAAAGATATACACTACGAATTCTTTTGGAGAAGTTCTATGGTCTGTGTTATACAGGAGATCAGACTAGATGATCAGTGAGGTCCCTTCTGGCCTTGGATTCTAGGAACAATGTGCACCCCAGTCCAGAATAGACACATCAGTGATTATTATGATTAAAAGAGATGGAGCAGAGTAAAGGCTTCCTACTGGAGAATGCTGTCCCTGTTCTACCATCAACAAAACTGTTGAAGCACTTGAAGAAGGATGGTCTGTCTCCTCTGAGAGCAGAGCATATTTAGTGTGCAGTGTTCTGCCACCTACAGCTGCAAAGATCTCATGTTCAGATGAGCAAACAATGTGACATAGGTCAATGAGGACATCAGACCTAATGGCCTTAGCAAACACTGTGTGGTCTGCACTGATTGTTCAGAGAAGCTCTGATGCCCTTAACACTTTCCTGTGCCAATGGTGCAATCTGAGGGATTCACTCCCTGTAAAGGGCCAAGGAGACTGCGGTCTCAAGACCTTAGCAGAAGGTGTTGTTGAATCCATAGCAGAGGGATCTCTCTTGAATCCTACAAGAGAATTCTGGCACACAAGCTGGGCTCATTGAGTACTACCAACAGGCCCATTAGAGTATCAGGCTCTAGGCAACGACAGGCAAGAGATCAGGCTGGACCCACAACATCTCTCTCCCTCTTCTGGTCCCGAGAATGAAGGCAGAGCACGATGTGCATTGGGTAGCAGAGTGGGCCTCATCCATACAGAAGGGACTGGATGTGGGTCCCAGATTCTGGTATGATTGTTTGGCAAGAGGTGTGCCTCTTATAGGCTTTCAGGGGTTCAAGATCCAACAGGATCTCAGTAAGGGGCCCAGACCCAACAGCAGGTTAGGACTATTTATACTACAACTAATTAAACTACACTATTTACAGTATAATGTACAAAGGTAGGGTCTTGACCTGAGGACACAACAGAATGAGTTCCGTTCCATTTGTGGCAGTGACAAAGGAAAAAGCTGGTGGGGTGGAGGGTGCAGTCCCTTATATAGGGCACGTCACTGATGTCACCTTCATGCGAGATCTCTCCTCACCCAACAGATACTGCTTTTCAAGGCAGTTCAGAAGCTCAATGCCAGACGTGTTAAATCCCATGAGTGGCAATTCAGAGGCCCTCAAGTAGAAGCACCAATTTTAAGATTGCCTTACAACCATAATTCTACCCCCTTCTGCGTCCACCCAGTGCACTGAGTGAGAAAGGGATTCTATTGGAAAAAAACAAATAAGTGATCATATAATTAAAGACTGCATCATAATGCAAACACACAAGGGGACAAAATTAAGGTTGCACAGGCATCTGTAAATCTGGCATTTTTAAACTCTTCAGTACTTGACCTGCAATCTGTATTTTAAAGAGATTTTTTTGTATGTAATTTTCTAAAATTTGTTGGGATTTTTTAAAAGGAAAAAGATAAACATTTCTATTATACAATTGTAACTACTGCCCCACCATGCATCATCAGCAGGCTTGAACTCTAATCCTCCAGCACTGCATAAACTCCTACAACTTGAGATATGGAACGAATGAGACTAGTAGGCAGCATGAGTACATTTATCTCAGAGTGGGAATAAGTCACCAGTATCACACACTGGTTCTCCAGATCAGTTCTCACCTCTGCCTGCTAGATCTAGAGGGCCTCTTGTCCTATGTTGTTGCTCCCTGGGCAGATGGGAGAGGCTGCTAACATATTCATGTGCTGGGTCTGAGGAGCTATGGGAGGAATCCAGCCTGGTCGTCTTCCTGCCCTACACTACTACAGATGCTCTGGTAGCACCCCGATGTTTCCAATGCAGCATGTACTGCTTCTGCAGTGGTATGGGCCCAGCTCTTTAGAACATTCACTTGTTATTTTGTCACTTACCAAAATTTTCAGAGTAAAGCAAACTGAAGGTAAATAGCAATTTTTAACCGTTAAATACCTAAAACATTTCAGTTTGTTTTTAAATTCTTCCCCTTCCCTCCACAAGTTCAGAAAACTCTGCTAGCATGCAATGATTATACATCTTATCCTATTCAGAGTTAATCTGCATCAGCATTTATAAAACTGAGTGACCTACAACTCAGGAAGCAGCTAGGATGTGCACGATTTATAAATAAAATGTATTGCTCAGTTTAGTCTTAGCTTCTGGGCATGTTATTCAAACAAATGTTTTAACTATGTGTAAATTTACACTATTCATCTGACTTGTAAATTATGCTGTAAATTTAAGAAATCTGAAGGACCCTGCACAACAAACGAAAAAACCACTTCGGAAATGTGCTCTGAAGCAACCTAGAAGTGCTCCTCAAGAATCACTCATCTCTTACTTTAGAAGTAGCACTTCTTTTTATTCAAAACATTTAATATTTTGCACTGTTGGAAGAATCTATCCCAGAGAAACATGCACTAACAGCCAAAACTTCCAGTTCATAGGGATTTACAGAACATAAATGAGAAATGGTGTGAAAGCTGCTGAACTAGTAACTGCAATAGCACCAAAGAAAACTAGAAATACCCCCAAAGAGTCAGTAATTACACATTTTGCTACAGAAGTATATTATTATACTACTGTTTTCTTAGGCCTGAGCTACACACAGTTGTGTACGTCTTTTTTTTTTAAACTGAAATGGTCATACTGGTAGAACCTCTAATGTTGGACACAGTTACTGTACAAAAGTGTCTTATACCAATGTAGCTTATTCCCTTTCACATACGGGAATTGTAGTACTAGTATAAGACACTTTTATACCAATATATAACTATCCACAACAGGAAGGTTACACCATTAAATATAATAGTATAAAGTGGTACTTGTCTAGTGACAAGTCTTTTATGAAGCTGTAGACAGATTTAGAAGTTTATAATGGAGGCAACTCATTTTACCACATCAAATGGAATGTAGTTATTGAAATATAATACTTTTACGCACTAAAGAGGCATTCTATAGCCTGTTACATTAGATACAAAAAATACTGTGTATGCATATAAGTGTTGGTGTGTTACAAAGGCTTTATCAGCATGAGTGAGATGGCTATATTACTTGTTAGTAACATAATTCACCTGTGATTTTGCAAGTCATCCCAGAAAAATAATCTCATGTAGGGGGAACAACAATGGCCTTTATTTCTATAGAGATAAGGTGGGGGAGGCATGGAAAAGGTGATGAGTTTTAGGATGGAGCAGAGAGGAAAGCTATGGGTGAGACTTAAAATTGGGAGGGAGGGGGCAAGGCTTTATAAAATCAGAGTTAAAACAGGAAAGTCAGGGACAAGCTAACAGACTTTCAGGCAAAGTTTAAAAAAAGAAAAGGTTTAGTAAGAAAAAGGATACATGTGTAAAGATAAACCATCAAGGTTTTAACAAAATGAGACTTGACAGTAGTAAAAAGCTATAAAAAGCTGCATCAGTTGTAAAATTTAACAGTTTATGTGGGGGACTTGTACAGTGTGCCTTCTTTGCCTTTAGTCTGCAAGGCTTTGATCTTTCATAGAAATCAATGCAGGCATAAGGGACCTACCCAAACAGTAAAAGTGCAAGTTACCTTTTCCCAACTGAGATAAGCACGCAGATAGTTCAGCACCTCTCCTCGGGCACGTTTCCTGACAACTAACTGCATAGCTTTGTTAATCACGCCTTGGAAGGAGAATATATCATCCCACACATTTGTGATAAACAAAGTTAATTTGGCAGATTCTGGGAAGTCTGGGAGAGAAAAGAGAAAGGATAAATCAAAAAAGATAAACTCTGAATACCCTTTTAAAATCTACTGCTCAGATTGCAAAGGCTAACTCCTTACAAGTATTCTTCCTAATTTTTCCAGTGTGTAAAACAGGTGCTTTACATTAGCACATTTAAAAAAAAATTTTGAGTTACTTTACTAAAATAATTTTCAGAAGATTAGTATACAGTCTTGACATACATAGTATCTTCAAAATCATTCATCTTTTAAATAGGAATTACAGGAACTGGTAGTGTAATTCAAATTAATGATTTTTGGCATATTGTTAAAGTCAAATCCAAGATTATCAGATTTGACAAAGATATTTCAGTTTATTTTGTGCAGGTCATAGAATCATAGAATATCAGGGTTGAAGGGACCTCAGGAGGTCATCTAGTCCAACCCCCTGCTCAAAGCAGGACCAATCCCCAGACATATTTGTGCATAATGTGCATAAGCCCTGCCAAGTAGTGTCAGGCTAAGTACTGTTAGGCCTCAAACTTCCGGAAGCTGTAAGAAGCGAGTACAGTAGAATCCTGCAAGCATAAGCATAATCTATCTAGGAAGCTTTATAGATTAAGAAGGAAACTCTGTAAAGGTTGATACAGACTTGTGGTTACTATGCTCTGCAACCAGACACTTCTTTAAGCTGATTTAGGGTTTTGTAAGTCTAGCAAATTGACCACAACTAGCTGCAAAAAGGAAAGATGACCTGGTCACAGGTGCACAGTTCATTAGTTCAAAACAACCGCAAATGTCACCCTGTAAAATTTGGCCACCTTGATTGGTTGACTTGTTCAAAAGCACGGCCAGCAAGTACTGTATAAATAAAATGCAGAAGCGCATGTGTGTGTGTGTGTGGCTCACATACACCCCCTGAACCAAAGGGACTTGTGCTTCACTGACCATCTGTGCCTGGCCAGTGCAGGGAATGGTCAACTGAAAGGTAATGTATCTTTGGATGAAAACAGGGTGAGGTATTAGGTAAAACGGTTTGGTAATGCTCGAGCTGGTTAATCTTAAGTCTGTATTAATACTATAGGTTAAGTTTAATCAATAAATTGTTTAAGTTGTTTAAAAGTAGTAGTAGTTAATAGTAAATCCTTATATAGCAACAGTATATGCATTTGTGCCTTGCTGGAAACGGGTATGGTGTGGGCAAGATCAACAGATTATAAATCATAGTAACTTTGCAAGTCACTGTGCCTGTCTTATATGGTATAAATTACCATAAAGTTAGCATAAAAGTTAGTAAAAGTTTATTGATATTATATATATATATATATGTTAAGATTGGTAAAATATAGTTAATCAATGTATTAGTAACACATAGAATTATATGCTATTGGAAGTGGATATAACGCCTGTAAGGTTGTTAGCTAATCAAAAATAGCAGCATTGCATGTTCTTGTAACTGTTTCCAATATTAATTGTCTTTTATCTATGTACTTATAGGAATAAGTAGTTTATGCATAATATTACTTGTACTTGTGCCTGTCTCCAGTATCATTTGTCATTTATATTAATTCTCACTCAGTGTTGGTCTTTAATTCTGTTGTTCTTATTCTGTCTGTGTTGCCTTTATAGTCGTAAGTCATTAAAAGCCTTTCTTGAGGAATAATTAGTTGTTAGTTGTGTCTTTTGCGGACACTACTCAACCTCATTACATCTGTGTTGGGTGGTGGGAAGTAGCGAACACCCAGAGCCCCACTAGGGCCCTAATAGGAGCCCCCTTGGGGCTCTGATGTGTGCCTCCTGCTTCCATTAATCTCCACAAATCCCCACAAATTAATCTCCAAATCCCTAAATGGCCCCCTCAAGGACTGAACTCACAACCTGGGGTTTAGCAGGCCAATGCTCAAACCACTGAGCTATCCCTCCCCCAGTCTAGTTAGTTGCACTGTTTCCCCTTTCGTGTGGGGTTTCATTTTTGAACCTAGTAGTACCTC
The DNA here is from genome assembly GCF_020497125.1 of Mauremys mutica. Lineage (NCBI taxonomy): Eukaryota > Metazoa > Chordata > Testudines > Geoemydidae > Mauremys > Mauremys mutica. The sequence continues at coordinate 169,468,113 of NC_059073.1, forward strand.
TGGCTTCCACAAAATCCCCTGCCAAGGAGTTCCACAGGTTGACTCTGAACTGTGTGAAGAAATACTCCTTAGGTTTGTTTTAAACTGGCTGCCTATTAATTCCATTGCATGACCCAATTATTGTGTTACTGAAGTGATCAACACCACAAACATCCATTCTGACCCCCCCCCCCCCACACACACACACAGAGGCCACAGAATTTCTCCCACAAACTGGATTAACTCTTATCCTTTAGAATATCTAACATCATTTTAAAGACCAAGTGAAGGCGAGTCCCACCACTAGCCTCTAGTAATCGCTAATTACTCTCACAGCTGCAAAACTGTATCTTATTTCAAGGTTCAACTTCCAACCACTGAATCCTGTTATACCTTCGTCAGTAAGGTTGAACCCCCTTCCCACACTATCAGATATTTTTTTCCATTTATAAGTACCTATACCCAGTAACCATGTCACCTCTCAACTTTCTCTGCCTTTAGTTGAGCTCCTTAAGCCTCACATCATAAATGTTGTCTTGTTCCTTTGTCAGTCTGTCTACAAACAGAAATAATAAGTCATATTTGGAAAGCAGGACTGGTAATTAATCACCCTCATCTGGAGGCTAGCTGGCACGTACACCTTAATACTCAAGAGGTCCAATTTCTTTTGGGTCCTTCTTTCTGAGTAGATTTAAGTTTGGATCTCTCCTGACTAGCTGCTACTACAAGTGAACCTGGTCCCAGATGGGCGTAAATATATTCAAATCCCTTACAAGGACCTGATGCCTCCTGTCAACTCATTTTGAAGCAGCCATTGTAGATGCAGTAGTTCCTCATTTATGGGCATGGTGACCACCTTCGGGTAGAAGCATGAACCATGTTCAAGAGTTTGTTATTTCTCTTGAGCTACCTCTCCAACAGTATATCCAAGGTCTCCATCATGTGTTTCATTAGCTCCTTCAACACCTTGAACTCATCCACCAAGACAGCTATAGAAAGATTCACTGCCTCATCAGGGAAGAATGAGAAGATAGCAGCAGGGATCAGCTCTTCCCCTCACAGCTGATGCTCTTCTTCACTAACCTCTTCTTGCCTCTACAGTATCCAAGACTGCACCAGCTAGTTTATCTGAGGTGACTTAATTTGTCTCTTCAGGGGAGGATGAACTAGCCCAAGAGACACAGGATGATGCAGGCTTTCTGGAGTATGGCTGTACACCCCGGAGGTCCAATAGGGCCATGGCTGCTAAACGTAGAAAAACTGAGGTTGGAGACACATGATGGAGGGGAGGGTGTCAGGAGGGGTACTCCTTATGAGGGCCAAGTCTTTTTTTGCTACCTCTCATAGAATCCTCTCTAGACTCCTTCCCTGACTCCCACTGTGTTACCCATGGAGGGAAAGGTGGACAGGTGGTAGATGAGTCCCTACTACACCCAGCAAAGGAATTTTCATTTTACAGCCAGTGGAGGAGAGGTTGATACTGGGGATACCTCCCTAATCTGGCATACCAGTGACTAACTGATGGCCAAAAGCAGCAAAGAATCCTGTGGCACCTTATAGAGTAACAGACGTTTTGCAGCATGAGCTTTCGTGGGTGAATACCCACTTCTTCATATTCACCCACGAAAGCTCATGCTGCAAAACGTCTGTTAGTCTATAAGGTGCCACAGGATTCTTTGCTGCTTTTACAGAACCAGACTAACACGGCTACCCCTCTGATGATGGCCAAAAGTGTCCAATCTTGCATGCAAGATGTGCATACTCATTGAGTGGACTCTGTGTGTACAATCACCCAAAGAAGAACTTGGTATCAATACAGTATGGTGAATGTGACCTTGTCTGTTAACGTACTGTATCCTGTTAGTGAAGGATTTCTTCATATGTTAAAGACGTTATATATGATGAACATAAATGCTGCTAAACCATATATGAAGAATTTTAACTATGAGCTCCATAGCCATGGACAGAGGGAAAGAAATACATGCACACATGGATGGAAGGGAGCAGATACTGGTGAACATGAAGAAATTATCTTCATGATAATTCTGATTCACCAGTGAACTCTGCTGTAATATCTCATCACCACCTGCAACAAGTGCTATGTTTGTTCTCAAGACAAGAGTGAAGGTTAGCAAAGTTTCTTGAGAATCAGACAAAATTGCAGGAGGAAGGCCAATACAAAAGCAGGCTACAGAGTAAGAAAATCCTGGTGCTCCAAAGAGAACAAGATTAGAACTCACCAAGGGGACTCACTGAGATTCCCATGAGATAAATGTACCAAGCAGGACAGGGATTCTAACAGTGTTTAAAACTTAAAAATGTTAAGCAGTCATATGTTGCAAACAAACCTTTTGCTATGATTTTTTTTTAGATTTAAATAAAAGAATTTAAATAATTTGTTATTTGCACTGTTTATTCTTTGCATTTCTCTAAACTTGTACATTGAAAATCCATACAGACAGTTGAAAATCAATGAAGACCATTTTAATTTTTGATATTCACCTTCAAGTTCTTAGAACTATAATGTGTTTTGGGATTGTTTGCTTAAACAGCTTTCATTGAAGTTTAAGATAGATATCTATGAAGCATGTGATGAAAACACAATCTAGAAAGAAAAAAAACATACAAACACAAAATGGCTATGCCACACCATACCTTCCTTAAGTAAGCTGTAGCAGAAGAGGCGGGCTCTTTCCAAATCTCCCAACTGCCGACAGATTCCTATGTATACTCTACATAGAGCCTGAGTGAAATTGTGATTCAAAGACATCTTCTGAGTCTTCAGTTTATTGAGAACAGCATGCAGCAGTGGCTCTGCTAAATGCTGTAACAAGACACAAAAGCAATTTTTATTAACATTCATTATCCACAGTACAGTTGACAGAACTTCAAAAGATTAAAGTATTATTCTGAGTGTATGCTGAGTAAACAGTTGTGATATTGGCCTTGAAAGAAATACCATGTTCTTGGTAATTGTACTAAAAAGGCGCATAGTGAAACTTGCAACAAATCTAAAAGGATAAAAATAAAAGTAACCAAGGTGAGGCCAGACTTACCAAAAACGTATAATAAACTAGAGGCAAACCAGAAGGAACCGTGTGACTTTTCATTGCCCTTCTTTAAATAAAATGAAATTAAAAATGTTCTGTTATTTCATAACTTGATTTACAATAACATCCTATTAAATAGGACTGGCACATAAGTGGAGAAACACCTAGATGAACAATGAAAATTGGGTAGGCAAATTTTGGGATACTTTAGACTAACCAAAACCATGCAATATGTTCAAAAGTTTGCAGCCTTTTGCTATGATCATTTTGACAGTATAAATATCTGCATTACAATTGGCCTGTCTGCTAATTTAGTTTAATTTATTACACATTTGTATTCGCTCCATTTGGACAAAGGGGATTATTAAAATATGAAATTCAGAATTATGCTATGTACCTTGTTTGCGATACCAAATTCATAGACAACTTCTTTCTCTTCATCTCTCATTACCGGGACCTTCAAAATATTTCCCACGTACACATGACTCCGAATAACAGGTAACAGGTCAAAACAGGATTCAGCAATTTTCTTCAGTGCCAAAGTCACAGGATCAGTAATATTCTCTACTGGTGAAGGCAATTCTGAATTGCAGTTGGCTGCTAATTGCCTAATTTCACAATTGTTGAGTGAGACAGTTTTACCTGCAGCACTCAGTACTTCAATATTAACGTCTCCCATAGCTTTGATTGCAAAATCTTCCTTAGTCTCCAATTGTGGCAATTCACTGTCTAGCCTCAGCCTCTTTGCACTTCTCGGCATAGAGGCTGACGATATCCTTTTTCCAACATGACTCTGACTCCCTGAATCTTTTTGCTCTTTTTTACTGAGAGATTCTGAATTACTTCCTGTTTTAACAAAAGCAGTGGATGTAGAAGAAATTGCTTTGAACCCACTGAACTGACTCACTGTCCCTGGTACATTCTTGTATTCTGAAGGGGCACGCCTGTTGGGCTGAATGTTACCTTTGAGAATGTTGAGTGTTCTTGCTCTTGGTGATAGCTCTGGATACATAGTGTCCAAGATATTCACAGAGTTCTCCTGAGGAGCATCTAAAGCAGAACTACCAGCTGCAGGTGGAGGAAGTCTTCCTGGCACAGGAAGTGCATGCTTTGGTGTGGCAGCACAAAATTGCAAAGGTGAGGACAGGATTCTTCGACCAACTGTTGTCTCTGAGGGAGATGGAGTGGAAAATATAGGGGGAGATTTGTACTTTGGAGCATCTGACAAAGGAGACATTAGTGGAGGAACTGGAGTTACTCTTAGAGGGGAAATAAGACCATCAAGAGGAGATGGCAGAGAGGACCGGCTAGATGAAGACATTATCGGAGAAACGGGACGCACAGTTCTTGGAGGAGTAGCTATTAGAGGTGGGAGCAGAGGAGGTAAAGGTGGACCCATCTCTTGTCTAATTTTTTTGATGGTCTCAGGTGAACGTTTGGTTGGTGTAGAAGTATCAGCATTGGCTAGAACTGGCTGGGTTAGTTGGACCTGCAGAGTTTTTGTTTTTCCTTTATCTTGAGGTAATCTCTGTGTTAGTCTGCCCTGGTCTGCTTGGATTGATGTCTTGGCTGAAACATTGAAGATATCTGATGGTTCCTGGACTTTCCACTTTGATCTACTGTTGGTTTTGGATACAAGATCTAGAGATGATTCTGAGTCCACAATGTGTGTGTTTTCAAATATTGCTTTTTGTGATTTAGAGGTTTCATTGACTGGTCTAGGGTCAGATATTTCATCAGACACGGTTGGATGCTGATAGTTTTTGATAGAATTCTTTCTACCTTTTCTTTGAAAATGTGTCTCATTAAGAAAAACATCACTGTAACTATCATCGAAACAAGACTTACTGACATCTTGAACAATATTTGTGTTGATATCTGCTGAGGCAAAAGCAACACAAGTTTCTTTTTGTTTATCATTTAATTCTTCACAAAACACTGTATGTGCTTTAGACCCTTCTATGCCAGCATCACAAGACACACTTTGTTCCATATTTGATGCAAGTTTTTCATTACCATTTATTTGTAAGAAATTGCCAGGCAGACTTGTGTCTAATTTATTATTTTTTATAACATGTTTGTAGATTTCTGAGCACTTGGCTAACATATGGTTCGATAAATTAATTTCTGAAGTAGTTCGTTTTGTGGGGATCTTTTCTGATACCTCCGCAGATGTAGACAATTCTTCTAATTTTATCAAGCTAATCTCATTGTCAGATGCTGAGCCACTTATTTTGAAATTTTCTCTACGTTCAGAAGTGCTCTCATTATTTTCATTATTGTGGAACACAATTCCATGTGCTGAGAAAAGTTTGCCTTTAGGATAAACCTTTTCTGTTAAACATGACTGCTCCTTCACAATACTTGGAGAGTGGTGACTTATACAAGGCATAGCCATATCTGCTAGTGCATCTGAGTACACTGAAGGAGGGAGTTCACACATTTTGTCGTCATTATTTTCATCAACAGCTGTGTGAATGTCTGGCACATCCACTGTATAAGTCCAGAAAGTTCTCAGTTTCTCATTGGACACTAAAAAACGTTCATGCTCTTTTGTATATTTGACCTTTCTGAAAGGAAACTCTTCCTCTTCAGAGTCATCTGTCTCCTTTGGAACCTCAATACTTTTAGAAGATGTATTCCCATTTGTCTCTCCAGACAGCTTAACAATGTTCAGTTCTTTCTCATTGTTCATTGTTTCATCGAGCCTATATTCTATAGGTCTGACCTGACCTTTAGAAGAGCAAAGAGGCTCCACTCTCTGAGGTGAAGTTTCTTTTATTACAGAAAGAGCTGTGCTAATGTCCTTCAAGCTACATGTTTCACATTCTGCTTCTTCAAAAACCAGACTAGCTTCCTTTTCCACATGTGTACCACTGTCAACAGAACTTGTACCAAAGAACTGTATATTTATCAATGTTTTTTGTGGTTCTATGGCATTTGACTGGTCCTTTTCATTTTCAATTTCTGTTCTATTTTTATTGTCATATTTATTACTGGGACAATCAAGTGGCTTGATCTTTTCTTTATCATTCTGTATTGTCTTGTCCTTCACCAAATTTCCTACAGAATTAGGCATACTTTGAATAACATGATCATTGTATTTTTCATTTCTTCTAGTTAGGGATGAAGCAGTACTAAGCACTGTAATAGACTCTTCTTCATTGTTAGTGTCAAATGCTTGGCAATTCTGTTTGAAAGGTTCACCACACACCTGAAAGTTGAAAGCAGTAAAATCAACGAACACTGCTGTGCTCTTCAAACCAACTGTCGCTGTGACAGGTGAGTTTATTTTTTTAGTATCTATACTTCCAGTCTGCAAGACATCTTCTATGGGTAAAGCTGGTTTTCCAATAGAATCCTTTTCTGAGAAAACCTGATCCGAGACATCTGAAATTTGGTTTCTCACCTCCACTTCCTCCACACCATTCTCTTCCAAACCAGGTGAACTGTTACAGTTCTGAATCACCACGCTCTCACATGGTTTGTCATTTAATTTCTCTTTTATTTCCTCACACTGAGAATTTTCAGTTACTGAACATGAATCCAGAGGTTTCAGAAACTGTGCCCAAGAAGGGTGTTCACTTTCTTTTATGACAGAGTTCACAGTATCTATTTTCTCAGTTTCTAATGACCCACTGCTTCTCTCTCCAAGTTCCAAATGTTCCATTTCCATTTCAATGTCCTGAGGTTGAAATACTTTTATAAAATTTTGAAATTTGGAAGACTCCTGTTCCGATGCAATGTATGTATTTTTGGCCTGTCTCATTTCACTAGCTCTTTCTGTGACACACTCTGATGCAAGTAATACATGATTATTTCGAACTATTTCTTCGGGTTCTAGTGGATCATTTTCTCCATTTATACCAGATGCTGGGTTTTGTGACATACGTGTAGTTTCAAAATCTGGTTTCTTTTGCAATATGTTATTAGCATCTTTTTGTTCATGGTCTAGTTTAGGTTGCAGACACCTTTCCTCCTTTGCATCTTGTAGTTCTCCAACTTCCATAACATGGAGCGATTTAGCAAATTTATATGTTTCTAGAAAATCTTCCTTGTTTACTGAACTACCAGTGAAAATATTTTGTTCAGGCTGAGTTATATTGACCTCAACACACTGCTTTCCAGTTCTGAGCTGTTCCCCATATCCATCTTCTGCAGATATTGAGCGAGCAGTTCTGCATACCTCTGCAATATGGTTTTCCCCATCCATATATAATGAATCTCTGCTTCTTTCAGTGGCAAGTATAAATGAGTCATGTCTAAAAGCATTATTGTTTTCTAGTCCACCCTCTTCATTTACTCCATGTTGTTTTGTATGCTCAAACTCTTTATCCAGTATCTCTTCATTGCTGATTTTTTCTTCAGAGCATTGTGATTTAATGGAGATATCTTTAGCTTCAGTGTCTATTTCAGTTTGCAGGAGTGTTCTCTCACCATTACCGTGACACATCAATTCATTATCGTGCTCTGCTCCAGAAAAGGATTTAGAATTTCTGAAACTAGATCTCACATCGTCCTCTTCATTATCATTTGGTTCATTACTTGTCTCTACACATAATCCTTTTATGGTTATTGTAGCCATTATTCTCTCCTCTGTGGTTACTTTTTCAATGTGCTCTTCTATGCAGGGTGTTGTATTTATTACATTAGATTTTGTTTGTATGTCACTGGATTCATTTTCCATTTCTTCATTCCCCATCACTTCGCTAGGCTTTTCCTCAAACTTCTCAGGGGTTACCAACACACTTTCAGTTGCAAAGATGAGTTCCCCAGTTTGCAAGTGAACATCACCTCTGAGACTGGATGCTGGTTTTGGTGTTTCTACTTTTCCTGGTAATTCAGCTTCTTCTGCTTCCATTAATTCACTATACCTTTCTTTCGTATGTTCAGAATTGGTTGTAGTATTTAAATTTATAACTATAGTCTTCTCTGTTTGTATTAGTTCATTAGATTTTTCTTGCAAGTATTGGAAGTTAGATGACACAGCTGAAGAGGTTTTATCTTTAATTTGTATCTCGTCAGTATGAACTTCCGTCTCATTGATAGCTTCCAGTTTAGGTGTTGCTACCTTCAGTGTTCTCTCTGTCTCTGTAGGTCCTATATTATCAGAATCCTCTTCCAAATGTTCTTCATTGGCAAATGTGTTCATACTTGAAACAGTCATCTCCGTTTGCTTTGCTTCAACATCTTTCTCCTTAACATATCTTAATTTTGCTGTGAAAGCGTCTATATAAATTGGCATCTCTTCATTCTCTCTCAATTTAGTTGAGATTTCTTTATCATGAAGTTCATGTGATTTCTCATCTTCATTGCTTTCTTTCATACTGACAAAGGTAGTGTTACTCTGTGACTCTGCTTTGCCTTCTTCTAAAATACTTTCCACAATGTGAGCATTATGATCAATTTCTTCATCACTGGAATCAGTGGATTCTCCAAACAGATTATCCTTTAATTAAAGATACAAAAAGGACAGTTTTTCAAACTGCAGTTTTTCAAATTCAGTATAATTCTATGGCTATTACATTTTTTTAAGTGAATGTATTGGCAAGCATTGGGAACTTATGAAATGTAACCACTTAACAGGTACAGCTTGGACAGCAGAATTACAAGTCTCTCTATCAATATTCTCTAATAATGGCCTAGAGGGAACACCTTTAATGCAAAAGAACAATTCAGTTTCTGGTATCTACCTTTGCTCTAAAATACCAACTGGTGAAAACTATGGAATAATGAATTCTACAAAAAGGAAGGGGAAAAGGACTACATCAGGCAGTAGTAAAACAAGGAGGTTTAAGTTATGTGGGTCACCTTTTCAATGCTTGGTGCCTCAAGTTAGATTCTTAAAAAAAAAACAAAATCAACACAAGTACATCTGTAGGCACTCAAGTTTGAGAGTTTCTCTCTCAAATTCAGATTTCTAATAACCTTGGTAAACAGGTATCAGTGCCTAATGAAGCACTTATAGCAAGCTAAACACTTTCCAAGTCCATGAGAAGTACTGGATGCAGGGGACATTAAAGATTATGGAGGTGATTTTTGAGTCAGTACTTATATTCTGATTGTAATGTATATTGTACAGTATATTTATTGATTTCCATGCCATCATTTTAGTCATGCACACTTAGTGCATTACAGGAGATTGTGTCTGTCTCTCTCTTTCCACAAAATAAAGTGTATTTAAAAAAAAAATCAGCAAAAATGAACTTAAATTTGGATCTAAACATTGTGACAAAGTCCCTGTAAAGTGTTTGAAAACAGACAAACAACACTGATACTTTAGACAAGCCTATCAAATCCCTTTAATTATTTTTGCAGTACTAGAGAAGCTGAGCTATTGCCAATTTAGTCTTACTGTAACTCACCTGTGTAGCCATTGGTGAAAAACATACAGGAGATAGAAGAGGGGGGAGAGGCCTTGCCCAGTTCAATATATCAAGCAAGTTTCCATCAAGCTGTTCTTGTTCCTGATCAGAGGACTCTGAGCTACTGTCTGTTAAGTCTGTCTGTACAACCACCTCTATATTTTTGTCCTCATAAAAAGCATTGTCACCATTATAGTCCTGCAGACCTCCTTCAGTGGCCTTGCTCTCAAATTGATCACCTCCAGAAGGCTCCTTGTCTACTTTTATCTGCAATGTTGTTAAGGAACTTTGTTTTTCAATGGTTTCTGGTGAAGAATGAGGGTGAAGCATTTTGTCATCAGATTTCCTGAATTTTCGGTGGGTTTGTGCAACCTCTACAAAAGACAAAAATATAACAGGTTCTTGTATTTTTCGTTCTGTTTTATCAAGTATTTTGTGATTCAACATATTTTGGTCATGATTTTCTAATTATTTTGAAAGACAGCTGTAAAAAGGACCAAGGAGTTTCATTTTCAAAAATATTGTTCCTAGACTATAATTAAAATGCAGACCTTCATATAGTCTCAAATATAATTATACATTACCACATCAAAAAGATATTTGGAATATTAAGGATGTACAGTTAAGGACTTGAGTCAGGAAAGGCCAAAAATCAAGACTGCTTGAACAATCTTAACTCTGTCCATTTGCACTAGAACTACATGATGTAGTATTTCACATATATTTCAATAACCCTAGATACACATGTAGCATGTCGTAATTTTCATTCTTTTATATTAGAACAATGTGTAGTATAGTGTCTTTACCGACATACGCCTGACACTCTGCAAACAGATGTGCTAGCACAGACTCCATCCTTCCAGCAGATCCTTTCCCACACGTAAGTGTATGTAGTTTCAGAGAAAAGTGTGCAGAAGGGATGGGAGTTTGAACTGTTGGTGATGGTGGTGACAATGTAATTTAGGGAAGAGGGTGATAGAAGGCTGGCATCCCTGCTGGGGCAAAATTACAGTGCATTCTCTGTGGAGTATGGCAGTTGGTGAAACGTCTCTCTGGGTGGAGAACAGCTGGTTGCCTTAACTCTTCATTCTTGCTTTTTAGACTGCGTGTCGTGTTAAGCATAGACCCAATCTTAACTGACACACAAAGCAATGTTGTGATGTTATAGTTTATTATTTCATAATATAAGTGCTTAAGGACTCCAAGGATCATGACACCATTGTGCCAGGCACTGTACAGAAAAAGCAAAGATGGAACTTCTCCTCAAGAGCTCAAAATGCAAGATTTAGACAAAACAAGAAATGGACTTTAACATTACAGTCCTCATTTCACATTCTGACCGCCGTCTCCAAGGACACCAAAAGCTAATGTACCAGATAGAACAGAAAAGAAAAAAAGTTACATAACTCAGAGTATCTGTGGTTCTTAGAGATATTTTGTACACACAGATCCCACTTGTAGTGCAACATCTTGCTCATGAGATCAGAATATTTTGAACAGCAGTGCATGCCTGGCATGCTCTCACGTCTTCCCATCCCAGGGCATGTGGGGTGGAGCAAGCATGACCACCTCAGTTCTCTCTTACTATTCATGGCATTGAGAAAGAGCTCAGCAATGTCTGCCTGCTACCCTGTAGTACCTGGTCATAGAATCAATTGTTTTTTCTAGATATTTTAACCACACCAATATTTGACTTAATATTCAGCAGGTAAGGTGTTTAAGACACAATATAACATTTTTAGAATAGCTAATTTGTAATGCTCGGAGATAATAGATTAGCATTTAGCCTGAATTAGTGCATTTATTTTTAAAGCAAATACATTAAAAACCTATTGCAACATACCTTCTGTAAATAACTTGCCTGTTTTTTCTGGCATCTTTGAGTGACCCTGAACAGAAGACGCTAAGAAAAAAAATAGTCATTAGTAAAATTTGTTCTCAATGAGAAAGAAAGAAAGAAAGAAAGAGAAAGAAAGAATGAAAGAAAAATTGCTTTCAACAGCATTCCAAGACTTTGTGTGCTCCATCTCACCCAAGATATAATCATGTTCCTGGTTCTGTGTTTTTCCTGTTGTGCTGTCAATGCACATCCAAAGCTCCTCCAATAGCAGCTTTATTTTTCCTGTTAAAAATAAATACTTTACAATTAAACAGCTTAAATTTGTCATATCACTTTTGTTCTAAGTAAGCATACACATATGAATACAGTAAATTAGAGAATACTAAAATCTAGCATTATATATTATATATTAATTACAAGTGTAAAAAAAAGGTAAAGCAACCATTTTATCTGGGGAAATATATCCCACATACCCAATCCAGGAGTTAACTGTTCTTCAGGCAGGTGCTTCTCCTGGGTAGGAACTTAAATGCAGTAATTGTAAGTTTTCGTGTACATTTGCTTAGCTACAATCAAGACCCAATATCCTAAGCAGTAGATCAGACCTGAATCATGCAGCAGGTAGTCCTCACTCTGTCAGTGGCTCAACACTTAGTGCAAGGATGGTATAGAGGAACCAAAGCTACACACTGCTGCATGTAGGATTTGCAGGGGATAGAGAGGCTGTAGTTCATGAGAAGCACAAGCCCCAGTCCATTGCTTGGTCCTCACCATAGAGAGTCTTTGAGACTTTAAGAAAAATGCTCTCCATACTGAGCTTCTAAGGCATGCAGGTGCGGGGCTCTCTTGTCCCTAAGCCCCTGGCCTGCAGCTCCCCATGCACTGTGCCAGCCATCACTTTCTCTCCTCCTACCGATCTCAATAAATTCAGAAGAGATAGAAATGAAACAAGAAATTTGGGAGCAGATTCAATCAAGTTAAAATTAATGGAGGTTTTTAATAAATTTAAAGATGCCTACCTGCCACTTCCTGCTGTAACATTAAGACAAAGACCTTATTTAAAAGGCACTACCAAAGCACGTGAAATTAAGTAAATGCAGATAGATTGATATTCTGAGTGTTAACTTTCAAAGGGGTGTGAACTGAAATGGTTATAATGAAAATACAATTACAGCAGCACTAAAAAGAAAAGCAAAAAAAATGAAGAGAATGCTAACAATCTTGTGAACATATGTACAGGTGCACAGGACCAGACCAATGGTCTACCTAATTCTGTCAGTCAGTAGCAGTTGCTTCAGGGAAAGTGCAAGAATCTCTGAAGTGTGAAATTATAAAAACCTGCTAATAGAGCAAGTTTTTTCATAATGTCTTCACAGGTTGGTTTACGGCATAAAGTAAAAGGGTTTGTCTCTTACTACTTTTTTCTCTTTTTACATTACTAATGAAATTTTGGATACTTGTTATAGTGTGAGTAGTCTCTTGGCCTAAGGCCATGATCAAGTGTCTTGATGTTTTTGGTCTTTTGGCCTCGAGATGAAAAGCTTGTCTGTGTCTCTGGAACCTTGAGGTGAAAATATTATCTAAGTTATATCTATTTATATAAATATCCAGCCATTTTTGGCATCTTTATAAACTCTTCGCCTCAATGGTATATATCTACAGTGAGGCTGGGAGGCGATCCGCCAGCACAGACAGAGAGACTCATGCTAGCACACTAAAGATAATAATGTGGACATTTCAACAAGGGCAGCAGTTCAGGCTAGCCGTCCAAGTCTGACTAACTCCCAAGTCTGCTGCAACGTTCATATTGCTATTTTTAGCATGCAAGATAGTGTAGCTAATGCAAATCTGTCCACTCACACTGGGATTCATGTTTCCCATTGGGTAGACATACCAAATGATTCCTTGTGACGAGCTTCTTTGGCAACCGTATGTCATGAAAAAAAAAATCCATTTTATCAGTTTTTAATTCGCTTCCTTTCAATTTCGCTGATTATCCACTTGCCCTTGTATAATGTGAAACAGTAAATAGGAGCATCTGCTCCACTTCTCTGTACCATTCATGACTAAGGCTGCAAGTTTGTCATGTAGGTCATGGATTCCGGGACTTTCCGGGACCTCCATGACTTCTGCAGTGGCTGGTGCAGCTGGCCCAGGGGCCACCCGAGCAGCTCCGACAGCTCCTGGACCAGCTGCACCGGCCACTGCTAGGACAGTCTCAAGCCGCCATGCCCCTCTCCCACAGCCACAGCAGGAGTTTAGGTGTGGGAGGGGGCTCAGGGTCATGCTTACCTCAGGGGGCTCCCCATAAGCGACAACATCCTCCTCCCTCAGCTCCTAGGTGGAGGTGTGGCCAGGTAGCTCTGTGCACTGCCTCTGCCTGCTAGCGCTCAAGGTCCACCCCCCAAGATTTAGTCAAGGGTATGTATTACAAGTCATGGACAGGTCACAGGCCATGAATTTTTGTTTACTGCCTTTGACCTGTCCATGACTTTTACTAAAAATACCCATGACTAAAATGTAGCCTTATTCATGAGCTCATCATAACAAGAGTATATTTATAATGATGTCCGTTCATTTTGATCTCTATTACAAAATAAGTTGTCCCTATCTTCCCTCTCTTTATATGGATTTTTTCCATGTCTAAGCATTTCTATCTGCTGAATCATTCTATTTCTGCTTATATCCTTTATTAGATACAGTGATGAGAACTGAACTAAGTATCCCAGATGAGGGTGTACCACTGTTTTATGTCATAGTGGTATAATATTTTCCATCCCTTTTTCCATGCACCCTAAGTGTATCCTGTATCAGTGTCACTGGTAGAGAAGAACACACAACTCAAGATACAACAATAAATTTTAGACTAGCTGGAACATGTTTGTTTTTGATAGTTTGTGTCAGATTACCACCATGTAGCTTTGTTGCAGTTATGAAAATTGCTGTGGTGTCACACTTCAACATGACCTCTATACATAAATAGGCATGTTATGTACAATAGGTATTTTCCACTGCCACCTGTCATTTATGGGTTCTCTGATTCAGAGATATCTACTTAGCAACCATTTTCAAAACAAACTTCTCATTAATAGCAAAGCCCTCCCACTTCCTGAAACTGAAATTAACACACCAAATTAGAAACAGAAGGATGACGTGAAATGCAAATTAACTAAAGTTTTCAAAACCAAACAAGCAATAAGTAACAAATGTCAGACTTATTTGTATAAGTCGTATACAAATGCTCTAAAACAAGGAATAGAACCTGTCAGAAAAAAAAGGAAAGTGTTTCCTTCCCCCGCCCCCATTTTTGTGTTCATCAAAATTTTGTAGGTAGTTTTTAAAAATGAAACAATTGGTGTTCAAAAAGAGCACATGGGTGAGAGTGCATATATGAGCTGCAAAAGTACAAGTTAGGCAACCCTCACTTAAAGTGAGGAATCCCTCCTCAGCAATTAAATTAAAATGCATTCTGGAAGAAGGTTATAGTCAGGACAGTGTTTGCTTTGCTTGCTCAGCCATTTCCATTTGGAATTAGAGAAGTAAATAGCAGAACGGTCTACTGAATATTCAGCAGACGTGTTAGCTTCATGCAAGGTACAAGGCAGAAGTGATTCATTATGAACAAATTTTTCATATCCCTTCTTTTAGGTCATTCTCCCTGGATTTCTGCCTCCCTGGGGAAGGTATAGCCTGTCGGTTTGACAAAGAACACCAAAGATTTAATTCATATTTTGTATCATTTGCTTTACTTGCCTCTTCATTATCTGAACTGAGGATACTGGAAAATGGACTGAGATGATGGGATATCTTCCAGTCTGTTGATTTGTTTTCAGGCTGGATTTTGGGTAATTGTTAACTGGTGTTTGCATATGAAAAGTGAAAAATTGTTTTAAAAAAGTGACAACTTAAAATGAATATGTCTTTAGAGTCTCCTCAGCATGAAATAACAGAAATGAATTGCATATCAACTTTAGTGCTGTATATTCCCTCATAAAAGTATATTGCTTTTCATTCCTAATACCAACTAATTCTGCTCTTATAATATATATTCATTATAAATCCATTTCCAACCATCTGCACTGCTAAAAATACTGCTGCCAAGGCAGCAAAATATATTTCTGCAGAATTACAGTATGTTTCAAACCATCTGTACTGCACAGAAGAAAGTCTAACAGAAGTGTACCTTTGTCTATGTTTGCTACTGGATCTTCTCTTGCACTCTGTGTCTCTGCATGTTTTAACACTGAAAAGAACGAATACAGTTTAATGACATACAGAAAGTAACAGTTTAAATACAACTATAAAACTGAAAGCAAACAGAAACTCACCCTTTTTGCATTTCTCTTTGGGAAAGTCATCACGTTTTCCCTGTTTAACATTAATTAACTGTGTTAAATTGCTATGCAATACATATATATTTTACAGTATTTACATTGAAAAGACCAACGATCTTTGGTCAATATTTAGAGTGCACTAACTTTATAAATGCTGTGTAGATTCTGAAACAGCAACTAAAATACTAAATGTTGTAACTCAATATCCCCAAGCTAATTCAAGATCTTACTATAGTAGTAAATAGTTGAATACCTCAAGGTGAGATATTCATGAAATTCAGTTATTGTATCAACTGTCTTTTAGAAATACAGAAAGATTTTTTCCCAAAAAGTTGCCAATTACTACCTGCGCCTTCTTTAGCTCCTTTTCAAGAACTTTCTTTTCAGTCTTCAATTGTCTGAAGTCTTGCATATGCTTTGTTGCAGCCTCTTTATTTAAGGAAAAAGAACCACAGGCATGAGACTACTAATGCACAACTCAAAGTACCTGAAACCAGCAAATACAAGTGTAGAATGCACACCTATGGAAACACCCTGCATTTCTGGTTTGTTAACCTTTGAAAGTTTAACTGGGATCCATCAATGTATGTGTGATTTCTTCTGAAGTATTTTACCAGGATTTTAAGTTAAAATAAGACAACACCAAAGCAGCACAATATGAACCACCACTCATGAACTTAAATACAACCCCATACTTCCCAGATAGGAAAGGCAGGTCCAAGCTGGATGGTGATATTTTTCACATGACCTATTATCCTATTTAATGAAGGGGCTAGGGAATTAGAAGTTAAATTAAAAATAAAAATGTGTTGATGTTTCATAGGAATCTGGTCAAATTCAGACCTAGTATATAAGATGCAGGTCCCTTTGACTTCAGTGGGAGCCATGCTCACTTGCACCAAGGCTGAATATGATCCAGTTTCAGCATTGAGTACAAAGACCTTTGGTACCAAACACTCACCTGTAGAGACTTTATTAAGGTGACTTATCAAAATTAGAGAGCTGAAACCAAAGATACTGATTGTAATGACTTATTATTTATGACATCCTGACATACCTCAGGAGATTCTGGAGCTATAGTCTAATTTCTGCATTTTGTAAAGCACCATCTAAGAACCTTTTCTCCACTACAGATGTGTATGCTATGGTTCATTCTCAACTTTATCATCCTTCAGATATTTCAGCTTTAGAGCCAATAAATGGGGCCAAAACAGAGCCTATCATCTTTCTTCCCAAACCCTTTTTCCTACCTTCATTCTCCATTATGACTGACATTAATATATCCTCCATGTCACCCAGGTCTGCAAAATGGAGGTCATCTTCAACTCCTTCCCCTACTCACATCCAGCCCATGACCAAATCTATTTGGCTTTTTCTGCATAATTTTTCTAAAATCTGTTCCTTCCTTGCTGAATGTTGAGCAAATCACTCAATCACACCATTAGCTCTTATCTCAAAAGCAGGACAGGCATTTAGAAACCTCCGTAGTGTAGTCAAAGGGGGCAGGCTCCCCAGCCTTCAAGCCAGAATTTTAGCCAAGTTCTTTAAATATGAATATGAAAGTGACAATTACCTTCCAGTTTCTTCACTTTGGCTTCCAGTTTCTTCTTCCTGACCATCAAAATAAAAAAAAAATTTTAAAAATTAAAAAATGATTCTATATATTTAGATCTCACTATGCTGCATAAGAGACCAGCTGAATTACAAATCAATCCAACAGTTTTTGTGTAGAAAGTACATTCAGCATCTCATAGACTAAGTTATTTAAGCCAAAATCTTCTAACCTGGGTGCCTAAAGTTAAGGACTTAACTGTTTCTCAGAAGTGCTCAAATTCACGGGGGCGGGGAGAGAGAAAAATCAGGCCACTAAGTGAAGTATCTAAATATGGATTTAGATACTTTACCTGAAGCAACAGTCTGAATATTTGGGCTTAACTTGTCTGTGCTTTAGCTACCCCATCTATAACAATAATCCCCAAACTTTTTACTCTGTGCCCCCCCACCCCTTACCCCGTCTATGCACTGCCAAAGCTGGGACCACAGTCACAGCCAGGCTGGGAGCCAGGGGCAGAGGCCAGAGCCACAGCTGGGGGTGGGTCCAAAGCAGAGCCATGGACGGCGACCAGACCGGGGACCAGGGTCGCAGTTGGAGAGGGGGCTGCCCCCCCAGGGGAGTGCACCCCACAGTTTGGAGACCCCTGCCCTAAAAGGGGGAGAGAGTCTGTGCTTAACAAAGTTTGAAATAAAGCCACATTAAGAGTCACTGAAAGAGGGACTAGAACTCAGAAAACCCTATGTCCCACAGCCTCTATTTGATTCAGAATATTCGAGTACCTAGATATGGCTGTAAATGCCTAACTTTTGGTACCCCAAACTGCAAAAATTCTGACTTCAGTGACTTGCCCAAAATGAACAGAAATTTATAGCAGAACAAGGATCAAAACAGATTTCTAATGCCTTCTTTACTAGATCATGGTACCTCTCAGGAAGTTTTCTTCACATCATTGCATTTAATTATGACTGATAAAGAGGGTAATAATGCTTACCCAACTTCTTAAAGCAGAGACCAAGAGATAACAATGGACTAAGAGTAATGTACTTTACATTGTATTTAAGACATTCTACATGATTAAGTCTATTGTAATGTATTTATACAAAATAGAGAGGCCATTTCGATATTAGAAAAATTGCATCAGTGTAACTAGATTAATTTCAAATAAATTTTGCTTACACAGATGCAATGCCAGAGTTAAGAATACATATTTTCTTAACAAGGGCATATCCCAATTTGAGAGCTTAACATCCAATCTTGCTGTAATTTTTTCCTCACAGCAAAGGCCCACATTATATTAAGATTCCAATGATAACTGTTTTTGACACAGATTTATAGAAGAGATAAAAGACTACACACATTTTAGTCAAAGACAGCTGAACCTTTAAGCTTTATAGATACTTAGACCTTCAGGGGAGCCAGTTTCCAGGCCAATTAACAAAATTAACTAATGCATTTGTAAGAAAATAAGTAGTTAGATATTACACAGGCAGAAAATGAAATTAGCTTTACAACAATATTTAAAGAACAAAACAATATTAATTGTATAGCTCTTCTGTGCTGTCATTTATTCCTATAGAATTCCATAGCCACTAAGGACGTGCAAAGTGAAGTCATTACACAAAACCCAAATCTTACTTTAGTATCAGAGGGGTAGCTGTGTTAGTCTGGATATGTAAAAGCAGCAAAGAGTCCTGTGGCACCTTATAGACTAACAGATGTATTGGAGCATGAGCTTTCGTGGGTGAATACCCACTTCGTCAGATGCATATCATGCATGTATTCACCCACGAAAACTCATGCTCCAATACATCTGTTAGTCTATAAGGTGCCACAGGACTCTTTGCTGTTTTTACATATCTTACTTTAGTTACATTAACTTAAGGTTTTATTAAGGGTATATCTGCACTGGAGCTGGAAGATGTGAATTCCAGCTGGAGGAGACGTATCCACATTAGCTCTGACTGAGATAGATCACTAAAAATAGAAGTGCAGCTGCGGTAATGCAACAGGCCCAAGTACCCCAAGTACGATCCCATCTGAGACCACAGGTACATACTCAGGGCAGCTAGCCCCTCACACCACTACAGCTACACTTCTATTTTCAATATGCCAGCTACGTGCTCTGACTCTCAAATGCTGCACCATCTTTGTTGAAACTTTCAAAATAAAACTACAGTTTTCCATGTTTCAGGATAAAGGAAAATTTCAGCACAAAATTGTTAAAACCAAGCAAGTCAGAAGCAACTGAAAATAGGGTCTTACCATGGGAAGCATTAGGGAACCTTAACAATAGGTGTTGATGCCAGATCCCCCTATTATATTTGCATATAAAGAGAGTAAATACAAATAAACACAATCTCTACTGACAATTTACAGGTAGCTTGTTCATTTCCATAGAAATGATAGACAAGAGTAAGTTCTTAGAAAAGAATGACTCACATAGAATCACTTTTAGCAATTTCTTCTTTCATCCGAGCATATTCCAGATGAGTCTGCTGATAAATCTTCAGAGAACTCTAAAGAAAATGACAATAAAGCATGTCCTTATAGTGGACAGAAAACAGTGGGTTGGCAGAATTTTGCCTGTTCTACAGTACATAAATGGACATTCTATCCAGGAATAAAAACAAATTAGAAAAGGAAGTGTTTCACCTATGATTCGTGTTCTCTGAAGGTACGAGCTGAGACAGCTGTATTTGTCTGTGTTCCCAGCACCTAACTAGATGGAAACTCAACGTTAAATTGCAGAGTGTGAACACTGTGGATTGTACGTTCTGCCCTTGCTGAACAGGTGCCAGTACCACTTAACCCATGCTGACAAAAGGAACTAAGAACATTAATGAATGAATCCACAAAGTACTGTCTATAGTGAATACATAAGTGTGGATTTAATTCCATGTATAAAATCAGAAACAATGATTTAAAAGGTAATTGTTTTCTCCAAAGGCATTCGTTGTTAAACCTAGTAAATTCCCATACTTGGAGATTAAAACACATTTACGGATACTCCTACAGAAGACAGCCTCAGCCAAACAATGAAATAAGAAAAACTATTAAAGGCAAAGTATCAGAGGGGTAGCCGTGTTAGTCTGGATCTGTAAAAGCAGTAAAGAGTCCTGTGGCACCTTATAGACTAACAGACGTATTGGAACATGAGCTTTCGTGGGTGAATACCCACTTTGCATCCGACAAAGTGGGTATTCACCCACGAAAGCTCATGCTCCAATACGTCTGTTAGTCTATAAGGTGCCACAGGACTCTTTACTGCTATTAAAGGCAAAGTCAAACAACAAATAGCGAGCAAGAACTAGTGTTAAAACTGCCAGGAGAAGTAAAGCATAACTTCTACAACTCTGGGCATACCCCATCTCTCCTAAGGAGTATAGGTGCTGGAGAGTTCAACACTCCAGCAAGATATGTACTGAAGCCTCCAGAAGCCAGAGTTTCTGTTAAGTAAAAGCATGTAATGATTTGTACTGTGTGACTGGTAAAAGTAAGTAAAGTGGTATAATCCTTCCACGCCACTTGGACTTCTCTAATACTTTCCCTATACTAAAAGGCAAGCTCTCTCTATAACAGCTAGAACAGCTGAGAATCCTATGCAATAGTCTGCTATTTGCCTGTCAGAGTCTCATCAATGCTCCAGCCTATAAAGTCTCCTGGAAGCAAACCCTTTCATTTGCCAGGCCCCAACAACTCATACAGGATTCATAAAAATCTGACAGAAAATTCAGACTTTGTCACAATCATCCAAATTATCCAGGCACCCAAGCACAGCAAAAAATGCTGAAAATTTCTTCTCAAAGTATTCAAATATATTATAGGTTGAGGAAGGCAAAAGGATCAAATTAAGTCAAGTAACCCATATTCAAGTGTTAGAAAAGTCTCCAAATGCTTAACTTCATCAGGTTAAGTCAGATTAAAATGGACTATGGAAAGAGCAATAATGAAGATGAGCACTACCATCAGAACCAGGGAAAAGGAACTCTCAGTAGCAGGGTCTGTACAATTCCAACACAAAATGGAATATACTATCAGCTGTTGTAAGGCAGCAGCCCTCAAAACTCTCTTGCTATGAAAATCAGTCACAATAGAGTTATGACCCTTTAAGAGCAGGGATCCAGTACAATCAGTATGCTTGAAGTATTTTCAAATAACAATGGCAGAGGGATGGGCTAGAACATCTAAAAGGTCTTCTTGCTCTAATGTATACAGTTTGCAGACAAAACATTACTAGAAGCTTAACACAAAACAACATTAACCTTCACAGACAACCCACAATTCTTTTATAAAGTATCTCAGTAGCTCAAAAGGACACTAAATGCCCTCAATAGATTGGCTAAAACAACAATACATTATTACTTTATATTTATATAGAAGCTTTCATTCCAAAGGATGTCAACCCATTTTATAGATTACCCACACCTGAAGGAATCATTTCATATACCAATTAAAGGGGACACTTCACTCACTGCCTAACATGGGCAGAAAGTGGAACTATTCATTGTGGGCAATACATGACACCCCAACCCTCTAGAGTTTCAGTCTAAGTCTTGAGGGCTTTGCCCAGAGTCAAAGTTGTATCAAGGGTCTCTGGCATGAATGCTTTGCACTCCAAACACTGTGCTAGACAGATACTCTCCCCGGGGCTGAAAACACACTGGACACAGAAATCCAATTCAGGGAAAATAAATTGGCACAAGGCACAGTATTTGAACCCTCTACATGGTTCTTTTACCAAGCAAGACCCTGAGCACTCAACAACATGTAATTTGCAATATCTAGAACTAATTAATTATATGTAATAAAAGCATAGAAAGAAAGGGTCTGTGGTGCAGATCTAGACACTGCAAACAGGTTTCAGAGTGGTAGCCATGTTAGTCTGTATCTGCAAAAACAACGAGGAGTCCTTGTGGCACCTTAGAGACTAACAAATTTATTTGGGCATAAGTTTTCATGGGCTGTGGGTTTTAGCCCACGAAAGCTTATGCCCAAATAAATGTGTTAGTCTCTGAGGTGCCACAAGGACGCCTCGTTGTTTTTGCAGATACTGCAAAGGGTTCTTTGAGTACTCTCCATAGCGCAGGTGAAGGCACAGAGGCAGGTGGATGCTGCTATCTCTTATGTAGGTCTCAAGCACACATTTAATGCCACTACAGGGCACATGCAGGCAGTCCAACTAGACAGCTTTGAAAGAGGATTCTGTGCTTGAGACACCACAGGATGTCATTTCCATGAGTTTGAAAGCATCAACAATCTTCAAATAATTACCACTGCACTTTCAATACCTCCACTCTAAGAATGCCTCATATTCAATGGCCAAAACCTAGTACCGTGGCACCCTGGGGACTGAATTGTCTTCCATCCAAGTAATGAGTCAGTTTAGCTTGAAAAATGATAGGCCCACCTGTATGCAAGCCATGTACATTATAAATTCTGAAATTACACATTAATATTTTACACTTAGCTAGATATTGGGGACATTCTGTACAGTTTGTTACACTTAATGTTAAACCTGACATCAAAGAAGGTATCCTAAATAATGAGAGGGATAGCTCAGTGGTTTGAGCATTGGCCTGCTAACCCCAGGGTGGTGAGCTCAATCCTTGAGGGGGCCCTTTAGTGACCTGGGGCAAAAATCTGTCTGGGGATTGGTCCTGCTTTGAGCAAGTGGTTGGACTAGATGATCTTCTGAGGTCCCTTTCAACCCTGATATTCTATGGCAATAACACCATTATAACAGATCTATGTTCAGAGTAAACGTGACAGAATTTGAAAATTTATGACTCAGAGCTGCCAAGCAGTTTGAGGGAGAGGTGAGATCACTCCAAGATGTTTTGTTGTCACTGCTAAAGTTAAGATACTGGCGGTAAAACTAGTGGCAAAAAAATCCTCTAGTCTGTTGCAACAAAGGATTTATTAAGGAAAGATCTCAAACTTTTAAACAATCCTCATACTTTTCAGCATACCTTTTTCTCTTCCAATTCTGCTTTCAGAGACCCCAATTCTTGCTGACACTTTTCTAGAGGAGAGATTTTTTGTAGCATCTGTTCCACTTGGTGACGAAGAGTGTTATTCTCTCTGAAATGGACAAAAAACTACAGAACATGCGGCCAAAAAACATGGATTTTGTTCAAGTCTGAACTCAGTGCTGTATTTCCCAAGACAGCAGTACCTTGCTTTCCCCTACAGGACAGTTGAAAAAGCTCTCCAGCTACTTGTTTGCTTTATTGTTGTAGCTGTGTGGGTCTCAGGATATTAGAGACAAGGTGGGTGTAGTAATATGCTTTGCTGGCCCTGAAGAGCTCTGCGTAAGCTCAAACGCTTTTCTCTTTCACCAGCAGAAGTTGGTCCAATAAAAGATATTATCTTATCCACCTAGTGTCTCCAACTACTTGAACATTCTTGGTGTGTAAGTCAACTGAGCATTTATCCATGTAATATGCTTTCTTCATAGAAAATTTGGGTCAGATTTAAAGAGACCTGAGTAGAGTGTGTAAGCCTAAGTTTCCACACTGGATCACAGATCATAAATAAGAATGTAATTCAGCCCTCTCCACTGAATGCATTTGAGTTCCTAGACCTCTCACTTTTGAACAACAGAGGCAAGATCCTCACCTCCACTTTGTGTCATGTAAAAAGGCCTCAAAATCGTGAATCTAGCTGGGGGGAGGATTCCCCAGCACAGACATTGTGTAAGACAGCCGTAAGTCTGCCCTCAGAGGATCCTTCCAAAGCCTTTGCATAGTGGAGATGCCTAGGATGGAGTTGTAGCACTGCAGAGATTTTAAACAGCAGTGGGAGCCAAAGGGCAGCCCCAGGCAGTTGCCAATACTATGACAGGCCATTTAGGTCTAAATTACACAGAGAGAATATTGAAAACTGGAGTCAATGGCCATGTAACTGTCCATTACTTTGCACTGATAAATATTTCTCTTTCCTAAACAAGAAAAATTACCAAACAAAGCAGAGATTTAAACAGACCTAAAACTGAATTTTGTTCTTACCTTTCAGCCACCTGAAGCTGTGATAACTTGTTAAGGAAAAAAATTTAATACATTTACCACCATTTTCTCAAAAGTGTTAAGAATGGAAGTAGTATGCTGGAATCCCAACAACTGTGAAGAAATATCTAGTCATCACACCCTTCCCAATGGAAGATGACTCAGAGAAACAAAAGTAATGTTTAATGGTACAACAGAATTGTTACAGTATGACAAAGTACTGTATGGAGTGAATACATTGGAAAAAAATCCAATACCTATGTAGAATCACTGACTTTGTTAAGCACTTGAAGCAATAATTCTCAACCCCTAGTTTAACTTATTCTAAAGACAATTTAAAAAAATACTGGAAATTGCCAAAACTCAGGCGTGTTAAAGTTTCCACTTCTGAAGTCCAATTTTTTCCCCATAGACTCTATAGATTCAGTTGTTCAATACTTTAGAACAAGTAGTACTTGCTACAAATAAACTTCTAACCCTAATTTTTAACTTCACAAATTCCCCAAAGTCCTATCTGTCAAATGAAATGTTCACATGTTCAATGTTCAAAACACTAAGAGAAATACAGAAACAAAGGATATCATTACACTTCTGTTGATATTCTGTCAGCAAACAGCTGTAAAAAGAATAAGATGTTTACATGGGTGATCTTTCAATACATTTTTGAATCTGACTTGGACAATGGAGTTTTAAGATTCCATTTCTTATTCATTATACCGAAATGCAGAAAGCTTTACAGTAGTTGTATTGTTTACAAACCCAGCTTAGTTACAAGCTAAAAATAAGTAATTCCCTTTGTTTAATTTAACAATGCAAGCATCAAGTTTTAATTTTGTCAGGCTTTTTGAAAATGTCAAACCTGAAAACAATTCTAAGTGTGTGGATTTGACGTCATTAACTTTATTTTTTCTTACATTATGTATTTAAGCTTCTTTAGCAACACTTTTCAGTTTAGGCTATTAGGAGTACCTACAGCCTCTCTTAATTAAATTATGTCTTGGTTCTTCTGATAATTCACCTCAGTCCAATGTATTATATTTAATATAATAGACAACTGGTAACAGGGATTAGCATCTTAATGACAGAACTAAATTTTCTTGAGAAAAAGTGGATGTTAGAAGAAAATCTTAATTCTCAGACTCTGCTTCCAAAGAAGCTTTCCACTAAATTTTCTCACTGTATGTTGGGAACATTCTCTTACTTTCAAACATTTATCTGGTATAAGTAGTTACTCCTGGGGGAATTCTGTACCAAAAATTTAAAAATTCTACGCCAAAAAATTCAAAATTCTGCAAAATTCTGCATATTTTGTCAAAAACAACACTATATAATCATGCCAGTTTCAATTATTTTGGTAATTTATTTCAAAATACCTGTCAGAAACTATGTCTGTAACAATACAGACACAAAATAATTCCCCCAGGAATAGAGAAGTAAAGAAAGAACTGTTTCTCAGCTCCCTCCGCCCCAGAGCCCAGCAGGGGGGCCAGACACCTGCACCCTGTATCCTCCAGAGCCCAGCTTGGGGGGGGCACCCCCACTCACCCAGACACTCGCACCCACTCCCTAGCCCCCATAGCCCAGCTGTGGGCATCCCCCCAACCCAGACACACACAACACCTCCCCACCAGAGTCCAGCTGTGGGGCCCCCCCAAAGCCGTTACACTTGCACCCTCTCCTCCACCAGAGCACAGTCACAGGGCCACCCCCAGCCCAGACAGTTGCACACCCTGCTTCCCCAGAGCACAGCCATACCCCCCTCCCCAGACACTTGCACCCCCTAACCTCAAGAGCCCTGGGATGCAGAAGGAGAAACAGCCTGATTCTGGGTCCCAGGCTTGTACGGCTGTCTCATTCCTTCAGGGTGTGCCAGGAACCCTCCAGCTTCCTCCCCCTCCCTCCTGCGGTGTCTTCTATTTATGAGCTGGCTCTTCCAGATCCAGCACACCCTAGTGGTGGTCAACAGCTCTGCAGCCCATGGGGGGGGGGAGGGAGGGGGAGGGGGAAATTCTGGGCACACAACATTAATTTCTGTGCAGGGTATACAGTAGTGCAGACATGAAAGCAAGACTGACAGCAAGTCTAAAATAAAATGAAGACACACTGCTAAGCCTCTCTACACACTTCACATGTTGCAAGTAAGAACTGAAATGCGATACTCTATAGTTTAGGTCTGAGGTCTTTCCTGAGGAAACCATGCCCATTTTACTTTTTTGTGATGACTAACATCCACAATGGACAATAGATTAAAACAGTCATATAATGCTATAAAATGTATTTTTTAAACTACTAGTTTAAAACAGTAAAAACGAATTTGTGTAAAATAGATCAGTTGTACTTACTCTGTGTCAATTATTTTTTGCTTCAGTGCAATTAATGCAGCTACATATTCATTTAAATTCTGTAAGGAAAAAAATCTCAAGTTGGCAAAGAACTTTCACACCAAAAATAGTACAGACACTATACACGCCCCAAACTGAGGAAACTTGTTAACATTCTATATATTTTCAAGTTGACTGGCTAACCTAATGTATTTTTTCTTTTATGCTCCCCATTAAATCCTGACAAACAACTAAACCAAACCATAATGCAGTTCTCTTAATTTATCTATGCCCACTGATTTTCTAATTTACAATTCAAATATTTCTGTTAATACTAATGCTCATTCCCAATTCAAACTTTCTTTAAAAAACATATCAGAGAAGCCTATCTTTCATCTAAAACGTGAAATGGATTAATACTACTGAAAATATGGGCCTCTGAGTTTTAAGAAATTGTAATGAAAAACTGAAGATCCAAACTTCCATATGGACTATTGTAAATGAACACTGCCGAAATCCAAAAGGTATGTGAATTGAAAGGATACACTTATGAAAGATGAGGTAAAGAAGACAGTTCACTGGAAAAATGCTCTGCCAGTCTGGACTCTGGATAGTTAGACTAGTTTAAACAAAGCAAACGTTTTTTTTGACAAATACACAGTATTTCAGCCTCTTAGAAATCCAGCACTGCTCTTTACTTTGCAAACACTATTCCCAAGATTTATCGCCGAGGCTTCTGCCATAAGAAAGAATGGGAGAAAGAATTAACTGTTAAAAAATTATATAGTACACAGGTTAAGAAAAGAGTGTCTGCACATCTGGGTCTAGTGCTTAGATTATCCAAAAATACAAAGTTTGTTTTTAAAGTCATAAGATACATATAGTGCATAATCAGCAATAACCCACATTTAGGTGAATAAATTTAAGAATACAGTTTAGATTAGGGCTGTCAATTAACTGCCGTTAAAGTGTGTGATTAACGCACACCACAATTAACGCTTTTTTTTTTAAACGGCGTTAATCACAGCAGGGCAGCATCAGCTGCTTTGGAGTACCTACCTCAGGTCAGACGCAGTAATGCAAGCCTCCGCTGGAGGCCAGACGGAAAGAGAAGAGGCTACAGAAAGACGCACACGGTTCTCATGCCAGCTCCAGTGGAGAAGTATTTTTTAAAAGTAAAAACAGGACAGCTGAGGGTTTGCCCAAGCTGCCCCGCCCCTTGCAGGGTGCTCCAAGGGGCTGGGGCTGAGCACCCCACCCAACTCTGCACTGCCCATGCTGGGATCTCTTCCTCCAGCTCTGTGCCATCCGCAACTGGGGCTGACCCCACCTCCCATTCCCCTTGCTGCCTGGGGCTGACACACATTCACACATCCCGAGCTTGGGGGCTGACCCCAACCCCGAGCTCCATGCTGCCTGGGGCTGCAGCTCCCCCACCCCCAAAACTCGGGAGCTGACACCCCCCCCCACGTCACCTGCAGCTGGGGCTGAGCCCCGTGCCACCCGCAGCCCCCCCCCACAAGCTCCGCACTGCCCATGGTGGGGTCTGCCCCACCAGCTCTGTGCCATCCGCAACTGGGGCTGACCCACACCGCCGAGCTTTACGCCACCCACAGCTGGGGCTGACCCCCTCCCCCCATGGCTCCTGGGACTGAGGCTGGCTCCCCCTGAACTTGGGAGCTGACCGCCTCCCAAGCCCCATGTCGCCCACAGCTGGAGCTGAGCCTCCTGCCACCCATATGTCCCTGCCAGCCCTGTGCCGTCCACAGCTGGGGCTGGACTCTTCCCCCCACCCGAGGCTCCATGCCATGTGCAGCTGTGGCTGAAGGCCCCAAGCTCCATGCCTCTCCTGGCTGACACTTACCACCACCCCCAACCCCCAGCTCTGCGCTGCCCAGGAGACAGCTCTGAAGCCAGCACTGCACACCAGCAGCAAATTTTTCCACTTTCCTGCTGGCCGGCAGTGCTACCTTCAGTTGACCCCCAGTCAGCAGCCGCCTCTCTCTGCTCTGCCTTGCTGCTGGGACAAATGCCCAGTTTTGGTGAAAAAGTAGGGACAGCTGGCACATAACTGAAAAGGGGGCCTGTCCTGGCCAAAACGGGACACATCATCACCCTAGCCAGCCTGCGCCCTATTGTGCCCAGCCGGCCCCTCATTCCCAGGACCAACCCCCCTGCATCGTGCCCCATTGCCCCAGCCGGCCGCTTGCTCCAGGAGTACCCCACAGAGAACATGGGCCTGGCGAGCTCAGCCTCTCTACGCCTGCACTATGATGAGTCCCTGAGGTTAAAATCCATCCTCCCTTGCAAACAAGGGCTCACTCAGCTGAAGGGAGCCCAACTAACTCAGTAAAAGGAGGTGAGCTAAGTACCAGAAACCAGGCATCCAGAAGCAGCAGCAAGACACCTCCCTCACCCTCCTCCTACACAAGTTATTGCTTGCTCCTCCCCGCTGTCATTCCCGGTACTCCCAGACTCTCCTCCTGCACAAGTCATTGCTTACTTCTCCAATCCCTAAACCCTGTATGCAGATTTCTAAGATGAAACTCTCTTTGGGCAGGAGGTGAACTTGGTGAGCTCAGAAACCTACCCCAACAGGAGCATCATCAAGAATTCACCTCTCTCTTGAACAACTCACACCCCTCTCATCTCCAGAGTACTGAGATAAAAAAAAAATCTTACCCCTTCAATAAGTTAACCCTCCTCTAAAGGACACATACAAAATAGTATACAAAAGGCTAACCCAGCAGCAGCAGGCGAAAAAAAGCTTCCTGCACAATTCACTCCCATACTGAATGTTAATCCTGAGGTAAAAATCTTTCCATATCTACGGCAAGGACTCTTTTGAACAGGACACAAATATGTTGATAATATAGAACAATGTATTGAATTATTCCAGACACTGACAGTTCTACTGTGCTTTCATCATCTGGAGTGATTAAATATCAAAAAAGATAATGGAGCAAAGTAGCAACAGTTCAGGTCTTTTGAACAGGAAGTTGATATTTTAAAAACTTCTAGATGGTTCTTTGCCTAAAAAGACTTATCTGGAGGTATTGCAAGGCTGAGTTCCAATATCATAGAAGCACTTCAAGTCTGCAGTACCACCTACGTTCTAAGCATGCTTTTGTCTCTGGATCTTGTGCTACAGATAACCCACCACCACCAAATTAATCCAGCCAGCCGCAACAAATAACAATTACAGTTTCAGGATCGCTACAAACCCATGGATTAAACAAAGTACAACATCTTAACCAATGCTATTGCAAAGTGGATAGCTATGGACTGCAGACCACTCAACACTGTACATGACAGAGGCCTAAGAGATATCATTCAAATTGCATCTTCCACTCAGCCATGCACTTTGCCCTCCCGAGGAGCCATTGCATCACGAATAAATGACCAATATGACAACGAGAAGACTACAAAGTAAGAGCTTTCGAAAAAATGCACTGGCTGTTGCTTTGACTAGTGACCACTGGACATCCTTGAGCAATCATAGCTATCTTGGTGTCACGGCACACCTTATTGATGCCGCATGGACACTGTGGTTGTTTGCTCTAACAGTAACCCATCCTGAAGAGAGACATTATGCTGAAGCACATGCAAAGCATTTCATGGATGTTGCAAAAGAACAGAATATTCAAGAAAAAGTAGCAACAATTAGTACTGACAGTGCATGTAAAATGGTAGCAGCAGTCAGTCGCTTGCCTTTCGAACACATGACGTGCATTGCTCACAGACTGCAGTGATCCATTACAGTAGAGCTCAGTGGTAGTGGTTTTGAAAACGTGCTGGCAAAATACAGAAAACTTGTTTGCCATTTCAAATAAACACAGTCCAGCTAATAGTACAGAGCTAGGAATATAACAAGCTGCAAATGGACAGAAACAAGAACCTCTCATACACAATATTTCAACCAGATGGAACTCCACATTGGCCTATGATTCAGCGCCTGCTTTGCAATAAAGCCGCTATAACATCCACATTAGTTCTTCAAAAGCACCATCTATCAGTGCCAACAGATAAGGATTTTGAAAAAATGCAAAAGCTAGAAACACTAGAGCCCTGCAGGATTGTGACTGAACTCCTTGGGGGAAGAGGGGGGAATTGTATGTCTCCTGCTCCATGGTTTTACCTGCATTCTGCTATATATTCTACGTTACAGCAGTCTCTGACGACGAACTAGCATATGTTGTTCAATTTAAGAATACTTTCACAACAGATTTTACAAAATGCACTAGACCCAAGATTTAAGAATCTGAAGTGCCTTCCAAAATCTGAGAGGGATGAAGTGTGGAGCATGCTGTCAGAAGTCTTAAAAGAGCAACAGTCTGATGTGGAAATTACAGAACTCAAACGAGCAAAAAAAAGAAAATCAACCTTCTGCTGGTGGCATCTGACTCAGATGACTAAATTGAACATGCATCATTCCCACTGCTTTGGATTGTTATTGAGCAGAACCCATCATCAGCATGGACGTATGTCCTCTGGAATGGTGGTAGAAGCATGAAAAGGCATATGAATCTTTAGCACATCTGTCACGTAAATATCTTGCTGGGCAGGCGACATTGTAAACAAGAAGCAGGCAGCATTATCTCCCACAAATGTAAACAAGCTTGTCTAAGAGACCAACACCCACAAGATCTTCACCAAGCATTCTCAAAACTACGATATCCGCACAAGGAAACAAATCAACAGAGCCAGACATGTACCCAGAAGCCTCCTGCTACAAGAAAAGCCCAAGAAAGAAACCAACAGAACTCCACTGGCCATCACCTACAATCCTCAGCTTAAACCTCTCCAATGTATCATCAGTGATTTACAACCCATCCTGGACAACGATCCCTCCCTTTCACAGACCCTGGGAGGGAGGCCAGTTCTCACCCACAGACAACCTACCAACCTTAAGCATATTCTCACCAGCAATCACACACCACATCATAACAACTCTAACTCGGGAACCAATCCATGCAACAAACCTTGATGCCAACTCTGCTCACATATCTACACCAGCAACACCATCACAGGACCTAACCTGATCAGCTACAACATCACTGGTTCATTCACCTGCACGTCCACCAATGTGATATATGCCACATTGCAATGCCCTTCTGCTATGTACATTGGCCAAACTGGACAGTCACTACGTAAAAGGATCAATGGACACAAATCAGACATCAGGAATGGCAATATACAAAAACCTGTAGGAGAACATTTCAACCTCCCTGGCCACAAAATAAAAGATGTAAAGATAGCCACCTTAGAGCAAAAAAACTTCAGGACCAGACTCCAAAGAGGAACTGCTGAGCTTCAGTTCATTTGCAAATTTGACACCATCAGATCAGAATTAAACAAAGACCTCACACCTCAACTGCTAGCAGAGGACCTCACCATCCTTGACTGAACTAACCTCGTTATCTCCAGACTGATTCTTGCCTGCATATTTATACCTCCCTCTGGAAATTTCCATTACATGCATCTGATGAAGTGAGTATTCTCCCATGAAAGCTTATACTCCAACACATCTGTTAGTCTTAAAGGTGCCACAGGACTCTCTGAAGCTTGTCTAAGTGATTGGCTGAAAAAGAAGTAGGACTGAGTGGATTTGTAGACTCTAAAGTTTTATATTGTTTTATTGTTAAGTACAGTTATTCTTTTGTACATAATTCTACATTTGTATGTTCAACTTTCATGATAAAGAGACTGCACTACACTACTTCAATAAGGTGAATTGCAGTTTCTTTTTTGTAGTACAAATGTTTGTAATAAATAAATGTAAAGTGAGCACTGTACACTTTGTGTTCTGTGTTGTAACTGAAATCAAAATATTTGAAAATGTAGAAAACATTTGCAAATATTTAAATAAATGGTATTCTATTATTGTTTAACAGCACGATTAATTGTGATTAATTTTTTTAATCGCTTGACAGCCCTAGTTTAGATATTAGCATCCAAGTATTCAGCTACATCATTCATGAGAAAGTATCAGAGGGGTAACCGTGTTAGTCTGGTTCTGTAGAAGCAGCAAAGAATCCTGTGGCACCTTATAGACTAACAGACGTTTTGCAGCATGAGCTTTCGTGGGTGAATACCCACTTCTTCGGATGCAAGCAGTCCGAAGAACTGCTTGCATCCGAAGAAGTGGGTATTCACCCACGAAAGCTCATGCTGCAAAACGTCTGTTAGTCTATAAGGTGCCACAGGATTCTTTGCTGCTCATTCATGAGAAGTTATACAGAGAGTTGGTTGAGGAAAGCAAATATAGCAATAAGTAAGATTGTCCCTCAGTAATTGAGAATATATGGTAGATTGTATTTTCCAAATGAACAATCCATGTGGAAAATATTTCAGTTACTTTCCCCACTGTGCTTCTCATCAGCACTCCATCTCATCCTTCCTGGTATTGCTGATGTCCAGAGTGATGTGTGTACTCAAAATCATAACCAAATACAGAAAAACCCAGGGTACCCCTCAAGATGCATGCATCACTAATTTAAGCAATAATCTTAACACCTTCAGCCTCCCTCACTATTTCTCTTTCCTATTCTTAAATTAAGCCCCAATTCTACAATGAGTTCTGCATAGGAAGACAGACCTCTGAGGCTCTGCAGAGTGCCACTAAAGTCAATAGGACTACATGTCTGAGTAGGCTCTCACACACACAGCATATTGCAAGACTGATACCTTAAGAATATTAACTCTTCTGGGAAGAAACGCTGTCATTTTCTGTTTTGTGAAGTACCATACACACTTGTAGTGCTGTACAAATCAGTAAAATAGATAGATTTGGTAGAAAAGGAATCAAATCAGCTTACAAAAAGAAAATCTTTGTAAAATCCAGCTGGAAAAGTGCACGTTATCCATGACTTTTAGGAAATCCAAAAGTGCAGAAGGGTGATGCTAGTGGAATTGCTAGAAAAAAGCGACAATAGAGACTACAGCTCTTTTCTGATTCTTTATGAGACAGACGTGAAGGGACTTCTTTCCGTTTGCTATTTAGGTTCACAATTCATGTTCTTACCCACTCTATTTCCCCTGAAAGGTTGCTGACAGGTGGAGGGCTCGGCATCTGCCCGCCACATCAAGGTTCACGATACCAAGACTGAGAATTAAACTGACTATTTTTAAGACTTTAAAATTCAACACGGTCCGGTGGAGGCCAAGGACGCTCCCAATGAGCCGAGCGAGGGCCGCTGCGGAGCCTCCAGCAAGAATTGAGGAGACACGACTGGCTCTGCCCACGTCCTGTGGTTAAATGCCACAGCAGCAAGAAGGTCGCTGGACTCTAACCAGAGGCGCCCGCCCTGGCCGAGCACCAGAAGGCAGGAGGAGCAGGACCCGCTGTCTGCTGCCGGCAGGCGCGCAGGTGGCTGGGCGCTACCTGCAGAATGGCAGCGTGGGGCGGGGTCCCAGCCGGCTTGCGGGGGGGGGGGGGGACAGGGGAGGGGGAGGGCCCCGGTCTCAGCCGGGCTCGGGGCGCCGGTACCTGCTGGAGCGCGCTGCAGTTCGCACAGGCCGTGGCGGCCTCGGCCGCGATCCCCGCCGCCGGCGCCTCTCCGGGCATCATGGTCCCCGCGGCGCCGAGTCCCCGGCACCGGCCCTGCCGCCGCCGCCGCCGCCCCGCGCCCCCATCCGCCCGCAGCCCCGGCAGCGAGGCGCTGGGCCGGGGCAGACGCGGTAGAAACGCAGCGCGACGCAGTGCCAGGAAGGACCCCCCCCGCCTGGTGCCCGCCCAGCTGCCTGCCCGGGAACGGAACAGACCAGCCGGCTTGAGGCGCTGTTTTTCGGGGCGGGGGCTCGCTCCGTAGAGCCGCTCGCAGCCAGATTAACGAGGGGTTCTACGGGCAGGGGCGTGTTTACAAACAGGCTATTCCCAAGAGCCCCGCTCGGGTCCTGCTTCGTTAGGGCGGGTCGCGCTTCCCGCCTCCCACGTGACGGGGGAGGAGCGGCGGCTGCAGGTCCCATCATGCACTGCGTCTTCTCGAGCGTTGCGTGCTGGGAGCTGTAGTCTCCTTGGGCATCCGCACGGGGCTGGAAGGGCGGGGGCGCTGCCTGCCTGCTGGGCTCCCGCTGTCCCGCCGCCTCCCCGCCCCAGTAAGCGCACACGGGTGTGTTGGGCACTGAGCGGCAGCAGCGTGGAAACCACACGGGTCGCCGCCTCGGAGAGCAGGGCCGGCTGCTTTGGGGCCAGACTAACGCGGGAACGAGAGCGATTACTGTGTAGCCAGAGGGACTACGTGGATTTTACCCATGGAGTTTTAGAAAAAGGGACTCTGTCAACAAAGAAAAGTTTTGGCATAGCGCTTCATTGATTTATGAAATAAATAAAATATCTAAATTTTCAGGTGTAATCAAATATAAATAATCCAGGATACAACATTAATAAGGCACATTCGCTACCTCTCCCTCTCCTTATTTCTTTTATGATTTCGTTTTCTCAAGGTCAGATATAAGTTACTTGCTTTTTAGAAACCAGCTAAAGCCTATGTGTGCGTGTGTGTATATATGAATATGTAACTAGGTCTTCCATGCAAGACCAGATTCACACCCAGGGGCGGCTCTAGGATTTGCGCTGCCCCAAGCAGGGCGGCACGCCGCTGTGGGCGCTCTGGTGGTCGCCGGTCCCGCGGCTCCGCTGGACCTCCTGCAGACGTGCCTGCGGAGGGTCCGCTGGCCCCGCGGCTTCGGTGGACCTCCCGCAGCCCTGCGGGAGGTCCACCGGAGTCGCCTGCCGCCCTCCTGCGGGACGCCGCCCCAAGCGTGCGCTTGGCACGCTGAGGTCTGGAGCCAGCCCTGTTCACACCTTACGCACCCCTAGGCACAGCATCTTCAGCACCCCCCCAGCCACCCCCTGTCCAGCCTAAGAATCACTGAGAGCTGGGTGGAACCTCAAGAGACCAACTCATAGAGGTCTCAGTGGAGAGGCAGGTGAGGTGGCAGCAGAAGTAACAGTGCAGGGCCATTGGTGACTTGAGCAGATGGTGGCATGATGGAGTAATGGTGGCATGAATGACAGCATGCTGAATGATGGCACAGCTGCACACAGAGTGACTAGTGGCAACTGTAAGCCAGTTGAGGTAACATTGCTCAGTGTTTCTTCCCCTGCCCCCCTTTCTGGGTAGGAGATAAACTCATGTGAATGAACCTCTGAACTCTGGGTCTCTGCTGACCAAGGAGAGCTGTGAGTGGGGTGTGGTGGAGGGAGAGGGGAGTGGCATGTTAAAGGGACATTTGTTGTACTTAAACACCACAAGGTGAGAAAGGGAGGCAAAGGACTCTGGGACAGGAGTTTTGCTAATGTTCAGATGTGTTCGAATCATGGTTGTAGCATTTTCCCAAATTAATGCCAAGCTCCTTTCTTCTTTTTAGTAAATGTTTTCTCTGCTATACAGTGCTTGCCAGGGTGGAAGTACTGCCTCTTAAAGGAAGCTAGTATGGTGCTTAATTTCCCCAGATTACTGAGTGATGGCTCAGGCCGGTTCTGGGTTGAACTGTTAAAAGGGACCCCTGGATATTGAGCCCAGCCATTGTTGCTGCCAGCTCCACATGGCAAAAGGGTCACACCACTGTTTCCACCCCGCCCCGCCCCACCCCACCCCCACTCAGAGAACATAAAAACATAACGGCCCTACTGGGTCAGACCAAAGGTCCATCTAGCCCAGTATCCTGTCTTCCGATGGTGGCCAGAGCCAGGTGTCCCAGAGGAAATTAACAGAACAGGTAATCATCAAGTGATCCATTCCCTGTCGATCATTCCCAGATTCTGGCAAACAGAGGCTAGGGACACCATTCCTGCCTATCCGGGCGAATAGCCACTGATGGACCTATCCTCCGTGAATTTATCTAGTTCTTTTTTGAACCCTGTTATGGTCCTGGCCTTCACAATATCCTCTGGCAAGGAGTTCCACATGTTGACTGTGTGTTATGTGAAGAAATACTTCCTTTTATTTGTTTTAAACCTGCTGCCTATTAATTTCATTTG
This sequence comes from Mauremys mutica, assembly GCF_020497125.1. Taxonomy (NCBI): domain Eukaryota; kingdom Metazoa; phylum Chordata; order Testudines; family Geoemydidae; genus Mauremys; species Mauremys mutica. The sequence continues at coordinate 169,504,546 of NC_059073.1, forward strand.
GTGACCCCTAGTTCTTGTGTTATGAGGAGTAAACAACACTTCCTTATCTACTTTCTCTACACCAGTCATGATTTTATAGACCTCAATCATATTTCCCCTTAGCCGTCTCTTTTCCAAGCGGAAAAGTCCCAGTCTTATTAATCTCTCCTCATACGGAAGCCGTTCCATACCTCTAATCATCTTTGTTGCCCTTTTCTAAATCTTTTCCAATTCCAATATATCTTTTTTTGAGATGGAGCGACCACATCTGCACACAGTATTCAAGATGTGGGCATACAATGGATTGATGTTTTCTATCTCTGTCTTAATTATTCCCAGCATTCTATTAGCTTTTTGACGGCTGCTGCATGGGGAGAGGCACGGCTGGCCTGCTACTGGTAGCAAATTACATCAGAGAGCAGTTTTTGTAATCCCTTACATACAAGTAACTGCTGCAGGTAGCAAAGTCCTACAGGGAGCAGGTTCTTGCACTGCACCTGCTGGCGCTGGGTGGTGCCATGGCAGGTGATTTAGAAGTTCCGATCGGACTCTGTCTCTGAGAGCTTGTGCCCTCCAGTCTCAGCGAGCTCCAAGTGCGAACCACCAATTCGAATTCGCATCCTGAGCACCCAATGATGGGGCGGAGGGCAGGGCCAGGGCCACAATATCCCTGCCCTGTGAGCAGAGCGACCAATCACAGTTCCAGCTGGGTTTGAAAAAAAGTGTGCACAGCTGGAGGATACCAAAATGCTTTACAAACTGCAATAATCATTGCTAATTTAATATTGTCCCCATTATTGGTATTACATATTACTTCTCTCTAGGTACCTGATTAGAAACTCCAAGACAGTAACTACGTCCATTTGTTATTTCTAAGAATTATCTCCTGGTTAAGTTACCTTCCATCTCACAGGAGAGAGCTTATTGCCCACTTGTTGGGCCAGGTACATTTGTCATTTACTTAAACTTTCAGATTACCTAAAATATGGTATCGTAGGATTTTCAGATAATGCTTCTAAAGGTGAAAATATAAATAATTGTGATTTAATTATATCACGACATTTAGAAATACAAATGCTATGTTTTGTAAAAAGTGTAAACAGTCAAAAATGACTTTAAATAAATCATAAGTATGTTACAATATTCACAGTCATAGAATTTGAGGTCAAAAGGGATCACCAAACCATCTATTCTGACCTATATATCACAAAAGGGATCACCAACACGACCCAGCACTCACACACAAATCCCAACAACTAAAATTAAACTAAGACTATGTCTACACTACCATTTATGTTGATATAATTTACGTCATTCAGGGGTGTGAATAAGCCACCCCACTGAGTGACATAAGTTACACCGACCTAAGCACTGGTGTGGACAGTGCTATGTTGGAACTTCTCCTGCTGACATAGCTGCCCCCGTTCATTGTGGGTGGATTAATTAAGTCGACAGGAGATCTGTCTCCTGTCAGCTTAGAGCGGCTACACTAGAGAGCTTACAGAGACACAGTTGTATCAATGCATTATAGCCCTCAGGAGACTAAACTAGTACATGCCACAAGCAGAGAACAGAAGGGATGGAGGTGCATTAATGCCCAAGGCTCCTGCAATGGAAACTGATTAACTGATGCAAGTCCACGAAAGCTCATGCTGCAAAACGTCTGTTAGTCTATAAGGTGCCACAGGATTCTTTGCTGCTTTTACAGATCCAGACTAACACGGCTATCCCTCTGATACTTGATTAACTGAGATGTACCCAGATGATCCTGGCAATCAGTCTGCACTCCATGCTGCAGTGGAAGGCCAAAAACTCCCAAGGTCATTGCCAATTTGCCCTGGGGTTGCGGGGGGAGAGGGAGGGAATTATTTCCTGTTCCCACACATGGTGATCACAAACAAATAAATAACTTTAAATAAATCATAACTATATAACTTCAAGTATATTAATAATGAATATTGTAATAAACTGCATTTCTGACTCTGTGTAAGAAGAGTAAGGGTGCAATTTTAAAAATTCCTAGCCATGAGATAGAAATTAGCCTCTGGGCATGCTATGCAATATTTTCTAGTTGTATAGCTCCAAAGTACTTTTTGAAGACTGGTAATCAAAACCCCCTCTTCTTTGAAATGTCTCTGTTTAATTAGGGAAAATAGTGGTGTTTTCCTCTTCCATTAGAAATCTGTGAACTATATAGATTAAAAAATAAAATAATAAAAATATAATAAATACCTGTGGATGGGTATAAAAATTAAAATCCTGCTTAGACTATTTATTAGTCAATCTATTAGTCAGGGAAGGTTTTTCATCAAATCATACATGTGGTAAGAATTCTACCAACTCTATTTGGTATTACTCTTCATGAATTATTTGCATCTACATCTATCTATATTATGTGGATTGACTTAATTTAGCCGTTTGTTTTTCTGTTTTGTTTTTTTTAATATAGCACATTATGGCATTTGGTCCTCCATTGGATTCAACTTGTGAAAAATTCTGTATATTCTTGTAATTGTTATTTGCAGCTTTTAATTTGTATAAATTTAATACCTGTATTATCTAATTGAGTTCTTTCTACAATTATTTACACCACTTTTTCTCTAGATTTGATGGCAAAAATTGATGGCAGTATGAATTTTTATTATTCACCAGTCTTTTTCTGTCAATCATTTTTATATTTAGATTTGAAACAATACACATGGCATCAATAAAATTACTTGGTTTGTACTGACAGAGCTTATTGTATTGTGTATCTTCCCCATCAACTATTTTCATATGAGTATCAACAAGAATGTGTAGCACAGACAATAGTGGTTTCAGACAGTTTTATTTATTCATGAACATCTACACAAACAAAGGGAAACATTGTCATTTCTAAACATTTACAAAAGTATTTCGTATAGAGATAAGATAATGATCTTGCAAATATTTTAGTATAAACAAAAAATAACCTCAGGGTTATCTGGCAGGTACTTATGCTGTAATACCAAAATGTACTTGTAGCCATGATTCATCTTCTTAATTTTCATAACTATTAGTTTCAAGGATTGTGACTTTCCTATTTAAAAAAAATACTTACTAAGTTAAAAGCCATATTTGCATACACTGAAAAATGCTGCACTTTGATGTGTACCCCTAATTCTTATTAATGGCTAGAGTAGCTTATGGTATTGCATCAAAGAGATGATGGATTTCTTTCTGCTATTTCAGACTAGATATTTTCTAGATTCTTTTAGGTACATATTCATAATGAATATTACATCAACACAATCTTTCATCACACAGTTTAGCAAACATAATTTCTTTAGCTGTTTAATTATTTTTGGAATTAAGTCTGTCCAATGTATTGAATGGTATTGTTTCTTGTTTACGAATACATTCAGATTCATTCTGAAAAAGTGTTACATCACTTCATATTTTTGCAAAAAATATTTTTTATGAGCTATGATAGCCAAATTATTATTACAAGGAATCTAGGATGTGTGTTCCAGTTACAATATTGAATGAGCTTTGGTACGCCTAACTACTCTACCACATACTCTAAAGTTCTAAACCAGAGAACTGAAAAGAAAGCACAAACCAAAAAATGTGCATGTTTAGATATACTGCAGCAAAACTATTGAAGAAATCTTTCAAAACAGGGCCTGGAACATACAGCATTTACTTCTAAGGTTGCTATAAGTGTGTGTAAAAATATTTCTTTATAGAGACTATAAACAGTAGATACTGTTGTACAAAGAAAACAAAATGTAAAATGAGTTGACAAGTAGAATATTTCTTTAATAGATAAGCCATTTTTATCTATGACTGAATATATACTTCATCAATGAAATTTGTAGAAAAAATGACTTACCTGAAATGCTTACTGAAAATATATTGGCAGATCTATCATTTAAAACATGAAATTATGTTCCCCACACAGAATAACATATTTTATTTTACACATTGCACTTTGTCTTTAGTTTAATTATGCCAGATCCCTTAAACTAGTATAGTCCCTAGGTACTATTGCAATATTTGTGGCCAGATATTTTCAGTATCAACAAACACTAGGCAGTTACAAATAGTTTTAAGATGTAATTTATAAACTTAATTTTATGGCCAGTCATAATGCACAGAGGTGTATTATTAACACAAAGTTGAAAAATACTATATAAAACAAATATCTACAAAGTTAATAGTTTACCCCCAATTCAGTTGACAAAGAAATTCTTCATTTATGTATTTTATAAAAAACCTGGGTTTTCAGAAAATCAGATTTCCTTTCAAGAAATAAAAATAATAAAAAGAAATAGGGCGACTGTTCCTGCATTTAATTTAAAGCAGAACACTACACTTAACTAGTCAAAGTGAACCTCCTTATTTCCCACACTTCAGTTTTATCATTTGAATTTGACTATTGCATGCCGTGTGTTGAAAATTCATCACCCATCACAAGGCAGAATCACAGACATAGGATATATAAATGCCCTACTTTCCCTATTCTCTTCCCCATCACTTGCTATGTCCATTATCTAAGCAGGAGATGGTTAAAATTCTCGAGTTCTGGTTGCAGTTCTCAGACTGCTCCAAAATGCAATAGCCCCCAAGGTGGCTACTCTGGGATCACTGGAATGCAGTGGGCTACAAGCATGAAAGGAACTGTGTGTGAAAGGGTAAGTAGAATACCTTCACCTCCAATTGGAGATTATCCTTACACAGCAGCAGTGCAAAGGGGGTCACAGATATTTTTTATAACTTAGTAAAGTCAGCAAAGTAAAGTTTAGATAAAAATACAAAAAAGGTAATTTAAAAGAATTATAGTAGTTAGTAATGGCTGAATTGTGAATTTTTATTTAACCAATTTTGAAATCAGGTAAATCCTTCAAATTCCTTTTATGTCAAATAATTAAATATGTCAAATGTTTGTACATATTCCTGAATCAATATGAACCAAGAGACCTAAGATGAAACTGTGATCACAACAGTCACAGATGCACCACAGCAGCATCTATCAAGAGGACAAAATAATAAGACCAGGGTTTCTTGTCTGAAATATTTCATGTTTTGTTGATAAACTTGGGAGGTTTTAACATCATTAAATTATTCTTTTGTAGAAGCAAAATAATACAATTAATGTTACTAAAAATGCAGATGTCTGTTTTTCTCTGTTTGTGCACATTTAAAACATTAGTTACTTCATCTGCCATAAAAATTACCTTTCCCTTCTTGGGTCTCACACCAAGATTGCTTAAAAAAATACCCTCCTGATCCCCACATTTATTTAATACTACAATATATAAATTTCTTCTATAAAGATAAATCTATGTAGGAAATAATTTCAGATAGATTCCTTTGAAAGAAAGCAGTACACCTGATCAGAAGATTCAGCTGGTACATCATTTCAAGTACACAGGTAATTTCATTTTAACTGTTCAAATTACTGCAGTTAATCTGTAACAGCATTAGGAGTAAATAGTGATCACTTCACGTCCACCACCTCGCACTAAGAGAACTCTGTTCAGACCTTCTGTCAAAACTTCCAAAAACTCCATGTCTGGGGGATAATCAAGTTAAGGCTTTAAGATTATAGACAAGAAATAAAACAACCTTTAAAACATAATACTAAAAAAAACCACCCTTAATAAATTGTACTCCTGCATTCAAAGTGCAAGTGCAGCAGCCACAGCCAATAACTTGTCTGAAGCACCTAACACATTCATCTTTCATGAAGTGCAGCCACAACAATTTTAGATCCTAGCATGCAAATAACCTGCCAGCTCAGCTCAAGAAGGAGTAATAAATGTTGGGATCTAATATAGGCACCCCAGAAGTACTAATAAATAGATAAAATTGGCATTAAACTCTATTATTTTTATCTAAGCATTTTAGATAAACTGAACCCAAAATACCAGTGTTACCATTAAATAAAGACAACATTTTCTACACACCACTTTTGGTCTCATAAAAACATATTCTGCAAACCCTAGTCTTAAAGGCATAGTTCCCACTAGTTAAAATACAAACAAAAAAACCACAGTACAGACCAAAAAAAAGCACACAGACCCTATATACATATAAACAGATATACACATGCTCATTCTACTCATTCATATAAATTACAACTTTAATTTTTGCAATTGTTGATCTATACGATATTGTTACTTTTTTGTAATATAGTATACTTCACCATTAAAACAATGCAGCATAGGATACAGTTTTCATCCCCTTTTTTGTTTTTAGGAGGTCCAGGCATATTCAATAAAACTAGCTGAGCATGTTGTGACTTATTTAATATTACTCCATTGAGCTTCACAGCAGTGTGCATTCTTCTCACATTTGACTGATTCCTAGTATATAAACAAACTTTTCTAAAGTAAAGATATTATTTACTTTAACCAGTAACTATTTTAATCTGTACACCATACATAAATTCATGAACAACGATAATTAGTTGAAAATCTAATACTTGTGATAGAAGGAGATGCTTAAGAGGGTTAAATTTAGATCTCAGTACAGCTTAACTTCTATAATTATAGTTACTCATTTATTAAAAATAAAGTCCAATTTTGATGGTTTATGAAAGATGGGCTATAATTTTAACTTAAAAGTGGTAATACTTTCCTTCAAAATAAGATAAAATCTAAACACAAGTATTGCTTTCAGGATAATTTCCTTATAAGTGAAATTTAAGCCAAGGAGTGGATATAGATTGATAGGGATGCCTAGAAATATAACTGAGGGAAGAATGCAAAACAGGGATTTATGATGGAAATTCAGACACAATCTTTGCTAAAGCATTTCTAAATGCACTGTAGCAAGACTATGCACAGTGGGATTTCCTTTAAGTTCCTTTGAAAATCCCAGTGTAAGTTAAACTACAGTCATACTATAAAATCTTTGAACGAAATTCAGTTCATAATGGGAAACTATATGAGAAAGTAGCAAAGTGGTTAGTTGTTGGCAATAACACCCAAAGGCACTGCCAGTCATTTTTTAAATTCATCATCTCACAATGGTTTTATGACATTTTTTCTCCTTGTTGTTTGTCTCTGTCTCTAGAAATAAGTTATATGGACAGGCTTCTGAGTTCACTGGTGTGAAAAGATACAGAAATAGGCATAATAGATACAATGACCAGATATCAGAATTTATCAGGATGTCTTGGGTATTGCAGAGCTGTCCCATTTTTCTGAGTGGTCCTATTGAAATCAGTTTTGTCCTGGCTTCAGTAAAAATTATTAGACATCTTGGGTGACTCCCACTAAGCTCTTTGTTTTCCACATAAACAGATATCACTTCTGCTCCCACCAGCCACAAAAGAAGTGCTTACATTGTCATCTAAATGGCCACAGCTGAAGCTTTGAAATTCTATGTAGACCTCTTTCATGGTATGTGGGAGCTTTTGGAAGGAAGCCCCCTTCTCAAGCAGTGATGATGATGATGATGATGATATCTTTCAATGAGGGAAGGGATGGCTCAGTGGGCTGAGCATTAGCCTGCTAAACCCAGGGTTGTGAATTCAATACTTAAGGATCTGGGGCAAAATCATTACTTGGTCCTGCTAGTGAAGGCAGGGGGCTGGACTCAATGACCTTTCAGGATCCCTACAAGATAGGGATAGCTCCATATATTTTTAATATTTATTTACAGGTTACTATGCTGACCAATGCTAATTCCCATATGTTTTTATTTAACACTGTAGTTTTACTGAGATAGCAGAGATGCATCTGGGTGATGAGGCCCTGGCATCCTGGTTTGACTCAATGGTCTGGCAGAGTGAGGGTTGTCTGGCAAGCAGAAGAAGGCCATAGCTTACTCTCTGAGACTCCAGAAAAGCTACATTATAAATACAGCATATCTCGGACTTGGCTTAGGGGTGAGGGAGGGGGAGTAAAAGAAGGAAAAGGGACTGCCCAATAAGAGAGGTCCTATATGGATCTAGAGAGTTATAGCCTCAACATTCCAGTGATTCCTCAGCTGAGGACAGCAAGAGGAACTAGAAGTTGAAATGAGATCACTACTGCAAAAAACATTAAATTAAAGCCATAAAAGAAAATGGTCAGAAGAAACTTGTTCAGTTGCCAGAGGCATAATTTCAGGTGGTCTGAAGTGAGGGCAGGGCTGTCCCCAGCAACACTGGACTGTTACCAAATTCTAGACATGAGACACAGTCCCTCTAATTAAGAATAAAGGGGAAAGCTGGTAACAGAAATAAAATAAGGCAAGAAATTGTTCATTCCTCACTTTGTCCTCTATTTTCTTCTGTTTGTTTTCCTTTCTTCATGTTCTAGTGTTCCTTCAAATAATCAAAAATCACTGCCCCCTCCCCCACCCCAAAAAACAAAGTTTGGCTTAAACATGAATAAAAACATAAAAATAAAGTTGAGTTATTTGCCTTTTGGTTTTTGAGCAGTAGGGTTTGTATTTTAAAGCTTTTCTTTACATTAAAGTTGAAATTCTCATTTAATCACAATATTTCAGGCCTTGGTGCTTTAAGGAAGATACCAAAAATCAGAAGAACTGGCAACACTGATTATTAGACAGTGAACCCTACCTCTTGGGGGCAGCAGACAGTGGGAGAGCCCACAATAGCATGATTCCTTCAAAAGCTGCGGCTGGAAGTGTTGAGGCAGAGGGCCTATGCATTTATCCAAAATGCACAGGTTTAGAGACCCAAACCCCATGCCAATTCCAAGTGACCCTCCCCTCATATGCCTTCAAATTACAGCAAAATTCTGAGAACTGAATTTCTCATCCAACACATACGGTTTTCCTATAAAAGGGATATCTAACATGAAGAAATTATTAATTGGAGAAATTGTTGGATAGGAACTCAGTGAAGGTGACAGATGACTGGCACTTTCTGGAACAAGAAAATACAGTAGAACCTCAGAGTTAAGAACACTAGAATTATGAACTGACCTGTCAACCACACACCTCATTTGGAACTGGAAGTATGTAATCAGACAGCAGCACACACACACACACACACACACACACACAGCAAATACAATACAATACTGTGTTAAACATAAACTACCAAAATTAAAGGGAAAGCAACATTTTTCTTCTGTATAGTAAAGTTTCAAAGCTGTATTAAGTCAATCTTCAGTTGTAAACCTTTGAAAGAACAACCATAACATTTTGTTCAGAGTTACAAACAGTTCAGAGTTATGAACAACCTCCATTCTCAAAGTGTTCGTAAGTCTGAGGTTCTACTGTAGTTTGGACTCAACTTTTGGGATTCCCTGTAGTTTAAAGCATAGTGATGTGAGAAGACTACAAAAAAATGATGGATTTAGTTAGGAATGGATTAAGGCATGAATGAGGATTAGAACAGAAACAGTCTCAAAGTAAGGATAAATTATGGCAATATATCACCAGTGGTGATAGGCAGATTAATAAAAAAGGGAGATGTATAATTCCAAGGCTTGTGGCTTTGGAAACAAAGTTAAAATCCAAATAAACCACGATTTTATGTCAGTAACCCTCAGCCATATTTACGAGGGCTGTCAATTAATTGCAGTTAACTCAAGCGATTAATGCAAAACAAATTAACTACATTAAAAAATAGTCGCAATTAATCGCAATTTTAATCTCACAGTTAAACAATAGAATACCAATTTAAATTAATTATAAATATTGTGAATGTTTTTCTACATTTTCAAATCTATTGATTTCAATTACAATAAGAATACCGTGTACAGTGCTCACTTTATATTATTATTTTTTATTACAAATGTTTGCACTGTAAAAAAGATAAAATTAATAGTATTTTTCAGTTCACCTCATCCAATCACTACAGTGCAATCTCGTCATGAAAGCACAATTTACAAATGTAGAATTTATTTTACAAAAATTCACTCAAAAGAAAAACAGTGTGAAAATTTAGAGCCTACAAGTCCACTCATTCCTACTTGTAGTTCAGCCAATCGCTAAGACAAACAAGTTTGTTTACATTTATGGGAGATAATGCCTGCTTATTTACCAAGAAGCGGGCAGAAATATCTATTAACTATTTACCCTATTCCTTCCCTACCTGTTTGCCATGCTCATTGATTGTATAATGTTTAAATTTAGATTGCAGGATCTTGGAGGCAAAAATTACTTTTTCTATGAAGAGCCTAACACATTTTTGGGTGCTATCAAACTAATAATAACAAGATTAATTTGGATACAGATTTTTTTTAACCTGAAGGATTTACTTCATTGTTTACAATTCTGTGGAAGTAATTATGTTAGCTAGAAGATGACAAAGAGAAAAATCAAAGATCATAGAGATGGAGCTACAGAGTCAGCAACAAAACACAGAATTCTGTGTAGGGTGGAGGATGTCTTTTAGCTCTTCTGTCAAAACAGAGAAAACCCAAGAACGGAGAGAGGAGGAAAAGTAGTGGCTTCTAGTGGCTCCATCAGGGTGAATAAACTCCTTCTGGATAGTTACATGATCTGTTTTTATGAATCCGTTGGTAAATTTATTTGCTCCCTATAGCCCAAATGAAGGGTGTGGGTGGGGGGGGGAAGAGGTGTTACATTGCAGGAGGAAATCTACAGTTTACCAATTGGGAAATGGAGGCTTTTTGAATAATACAATTTTTAAGTCTCAGTCTCATTTTTTTCAGCCCACAGTGCCATACAGTACCATAATCACAATTAACATTTTTAATACATACATTCAATGTTTTAAGAAGATAATTAGAAAAAATGAAGGTCACTTATTTTGCAAACAAATGCTGTCAGATATTTAATGAAAGATTTTGCAATTGACTATATTGAGTATCATTTTTTAGAAACTTATATGTATACTATGAATTACTCTGAAATGAAAAACTGATGAGGTTTAGGAACTAAAACAGAAAAGGGTGTCAGGAAATGCTATGCTAATTATATTCACATGCCAAATCACAATATGTGCACAATATGCATACTGTAAATCATGGGAAGCGACTGCTTTAAAGGAAACATGCAATAATAATACACAAGAACCAGGGAACACAGCCTAAATTAAAACAGATTTGACTTACAGATTTCCCCATTCTCTACATGGAAGAGAAACAAACATGTATAAATACATTGCTTTATGCTATTTGGTACATTTTTAAATATAGCAACTTCAGCTGATAAAAACTGTACAACTTTAGTGGTTTGAATTAACCTTTCCTTTATTGACAAGTAGTATAATTTTAGAGTTCTAATATCTAAATAAAAAATGTCAATCTATGTTTTTTCATGATTCAAAAGGTCTGCTACCAGAAAAGAATTTAAAAAACAACTATTTTAAGTAAAATATGTTAGTCTCTAGTATAGCTTCTGAACAGAATAGTATTTTAAAGCAAAACTCTATCATAACCAAACTGATATTCTGCATTTGTAATAGGTAAAAATTTTCCAAAAAAAAAAAAAAAACAGGCTCCAAAGTGACTGAAGTTTCATTTTCAAGAGCATCTAACTCATTTGCAGTAGCAGTGGCAGCCAGGGGCTCTGGCACCAGTTTAAAGGGCTCAGGGCTTGGCTGCTGCTACCACCCCAGGCCCTTTAAACTGCTGCCAGAGCCCCCAGCTGCTGCTGCTACCCCAGGGCTCTGGGGGCTATTTAAAGAGCCCAGGGCTCCCCTGCCTCTACCGCCCTGGGCCCTTTAAATAGCCCCCGGAGCCCTGGGGTAGTGGCGGCAGGGCTCCAGCGGCAATTTAAAAGGCCCAGGGCATAGAGGCAGCGGGAGCCCCGGCCCTTTAAATAACCCCTGGAGCCCTGCTGCCACTACCCCAGGGCTCCAGCAGCAGGATTCTGGTGTCAATTTAAAGGGCCTGGGGCTCCCAGGCCCTTTAAATTGCAGCCTGGGGAAGCCAGGCTGCCCCGGTATGGCACACCGGCTTACTTTCACCTCTGCACTTAGGGTACATCAACACAGCAACCCACCTTTCCTCCCCCGTGGCAGCGAGTCTCAGAGCCCAGTTCAACTAACTTGAGCTCGCAATATCGGGCTAAAAATAAAATAACAGTGTAGATGTTCCTGCTTGAGTGGGAGACCGGGCTCTGAAACCTGGGCTGGAAGAGGGTCTCAGAGCCGAGCAAGAATGTTTATACTGCTATTTTTAACCCTGTAGTGCATGCCCGAGTCAGATGACCTGGGCTCTGATACTCCCTGCTGCAGGAGTTTTCTGCAGTGTGGACATATCCTTAAGCTCCTGTCTTGCAGCTTATACATGTGGGGAAAACCCCAGTACCTGGCTAGAATCTCATTGACTTCTGAGGGCACAGGGGTCCACCAACCTATTGTAACTCACATAAGTTACAATAAACCTAAGCCTGTTTAATTAGAGTAGATGGTTGAATGAATTTCTTAGGGCAATATTTAGCATCTTCTTCACAGTTATTTTCAATAAGAACATTATACATGTAATATGACAAATGTAAAATGTGAAAAAGCTTCTTCTAAAGCACTGTTACAAGTAATGCAAATTTATCAGTCACCCAAATTAGCACTTATTGCCTCAAACATTAGCCTCCTCTACGCTTCACTTAGGGCCTGATATTGTAAACACTTATGCATGTAAATTCTGCCATTAACTTCAGTGGCACTACTCCTGTGTATAAAATTACATGCATATGTTTTTACAAGATGAGGCCTCAAATAATACCAGAAAAAGGATAAAACCAGAAACTTATTAAAATCACATTTGTACTTACGGCTTCATGTTGAAGATATCTTTAAAACCTGTTATATTTGTTTCTCTATTTTTGTGCTTTTCAGCTATAAACTTTTCTTTAGTCCAGGTCATTTGCACTTTTTCAGGTGTAGCAGCAGCAGCATCACACTTAACAACAGCTGCTGAATGGGATGCAGTGTTTCTATCATGGATTAACTGAGCCTGAAAAAAAATAAAGAGAACAGGTCAAAATATAGTAGTTTTAGAGAGACAAGGAAATTTAAATCACTGATCCTGCATCACCTAAATCAATGGGAATTGATAGACTTTAATTGGCTCAGGATCAGCCCCAAGAGGTTTACAAACTATGATACCTTATGCTGCAAGCACATGCTTAACTTTAACATTGAAGCCAACAGAACTACTCAGATGCATGAAGTTACTCATTTGTTTTTACTGGGGTCTAATTGAGAGGCTTATTTTTATAGTTAAAACTAAAGACAATTTGCTTTAATGAAAATTTGAGTCCAAATTACTATGCAACTTTAATTCCAATTTGAAGATTTTCCTGGGAATTTCCTTATGTTTAAAAAGATGTTTTTCCAAGCTGTGACCCATTAAGAGTGAAAAACAGACCAAAAATATATCTGCAAATACTTTGCACTAAGCAACACTAGCAGAGATATCAGAAACAATTAACACTGAATTGGTATCTGAAATTAAAAAAAATCAATATCACTGTTTAGGACAGAAATAATGTCTGTCTGTCTTTCATTGTTATGGAACAGAAGACATTAACAATCGATTGTATTAAAAAATGCAAAGGGAGGGAAAATTTTGTGTTAGAGATTTTATTTAATTGCTTAAATGGAAATTAACACAAATATGCCCACAGTATCTAAAGTATGTGGAATATAATGAAACACCAATGTAATGCCACAAACTAGGATACCCATCTTTGGACATAAACATTTAAAGTGCCATATTTTCCTCATAATCGAACTAATAAAGAAATTGACGAGTGACACTTATAGTGTAAAGATTCAGATGTTTCACCGGAAGTATAAAAATACTGTTGCTCTCTATTTTTGAGAAGATAAAGTATATCTTTAGGGGGTTTTTTGCACTCCAACAGTAAAATTGACTTCAATGGGGCCAGAATTTCATGGTAGGTTTCTGACTAAATGGACTTAGAGATGCTTCAGCACTGGCTATATGCTGCTTGATACATGATAGACTTCTAAATGGAATCTTTATTTTAAATATTTTGAAGGAGTAAAATATGCTTCTCAATTGAACTCCTCAAATTCTAGAAATTACTTAAATGAGGAGAAGGGAGTAGTTGAAGATATCTTTGCTAATTTTCTTGAGACTTTTAGAAATTCCAGACATTACTTCTCAGGAAATTCTAGAAATGAGAGAAGATGTAATATAGTGAAAGTTTGTAATACCAGGTATATACACAAAAGATAGTGCTGTGATAATAAAAATAAATCATAGTAGGTAATACTAAAATCTAAATTGCTTGAGGGTTGTATCCAGACAAGAGAGAGGAGAAGATGAGAAGACTGTTTTCTATCGCATCACTGCTAGCATCAATTTTGTTTAACCACGATTATTTATTTATAGGAGGAAAATGGGCAAACATTTTGTAAAATGTTTGAAAGCTTTAGAGAAAAAAAATCTGCTATTTCATTTCCAATCCTTAGTACTACATTTTCTAAAGTGGTACTGTAAGTGTTGTAACGAGAATGGACTATCTAATCAGTACTACTTCAGACTACCTCTTCTTCTGGATTGTCATTAGGCAGCAGAGCCTGTATATCTTGACCAATGGACTGTGGACTAGAGTAGCTTTTTCTTCTGACTGAGCCTCGAGACTCATCAGTGATGCTCTGAATCTGGGACACGAAGGTCACCAAGTACAACCAGCATACAAAAAAAAGGATATAATTAATTATGCTACTCAAATAACAATTTGTCTTTATTTAAACAGCTGAAAGTGGAAGTATTCTGAAAACAGATACAGATGCCACTATGTAATTGTGCTTGCCTTTCCCAAACATGGTGCTCATTTGCACAAATTAGCATAGTGATGTATTTCTAAAATTTGATGTGAATCACTACTTTTAATTTAAAAGAAACAGAGATCAAAGAGTTATTTTGTACTCAAACATGCAGACTGTACACAAAAGGAAAAAGTTATTTACTTCAATAGAAAGTTACACATGTAAAAACCTAGCTCCATAGTAAGTTAATAAGTTTGTTTTCTTGGTAACAGACAATAATTTTTACACAAACCCAAAAATAATTTTAGAAAGAACACACACACATACAAAACATGTATTGAACAGCCAAACTCAAACACTCGTAGTAAGATTACTGAACAACTATTGATATATGTTCAGTCTGAATGTAGGTTTTGCCAAGGCATGTTCAGTATATGAACACCTGACTTTGTGATATCAACTTAAAACACAAAGAGCTTATCAACCACTTGGGACCTGGGAATCAGTAGACACTCGTGACCTCACCTCTCTACCATAATGACCGACCTATTTTCTCTCCCACCCATTCCTTCCAAATTCTTACTCAGACCTTTATTTGTTTTATAACTTTTCACACACAAGTGATTATTCATGTACAATGGTCTCCTTTGCAGCACAGAAAGGGGTTGGGTTCATAAGAAAGCCTGGGCATTCATTCAAGGCTCAGTGGTTGCCTGCATGTGGTTGTGGATCTTGGCTAAGTTCTGTATCTTGGTTAGGCCTCGAAATAATGAAAGCCTTCTAAGGTCAAAGTGTATCAGTTAAACCTGGGATAGGTAGGATGCTGTGGAGTTGAGTTCTGAAAAAAGGAAGGCCAGCAACACTTAAACGATGGTTGTTCTTATTCCCTTTACAGAGCTGTGAGGATGGTTTGCTTGTAAAGTTATCCCACTTAAAGCTACAGGTTTAATGAAGTTGCAGGGACCTGGTCAAAATATTCTAAAGTCTGTCTCTGTTTTCACTGGCCCTTTGCAATTTGCAAAGTAGGCCTTCTACTACAGGTAGTGCCCATTTATGGGGTAGGGGCTAGAAGACAGGCCATACTGCCAGGATAAGGTTTGTTAATTATTTACATACCAGAGAACCCACTAAACTCACTATGCAGTCACATTTTTGAGTCTCTACATTTGCAATTTCCAAGTTAGAGAAGCCCAAAAAATCATTAAACTTAGAATGTGAACTTTTTGGTGCAGCATTTTTTAATTTATTAGAACTTAAACTAATTAACCTTGTAAGGCCTCAGAAAATTCAAACCTGACTCAGACCACATGCTTAAAATTTGAGGCTGTGTTTTGCATATAAAACAAAGAGCTTGAATTCCCACACAACATGGGAAACGAAATGCAATCTTAACTACTCTGGCACAACAGCATAGCCATAAAACTGCTCTAGAAAAATACAAATGTAACACTGGGGGAAGCTGGTCAATCAAAGAGGTACTTTACAGACACCAATTTCAAAAGAATAAGAAGCTTTGCAGGCCCACTGGAGAAATCTATCAGGCAGGCTTTCAATAAATCCTTGGACTTCATATATATAGTTATCATTAAGAATAAAGATGGTTGCACTAGATTTTGTATGGACTTTAGAAAATGAAATGAAATTACTTTTAAGAATTCTTATCAGTTATCACAATAGATGACGTCCTGGCTGCTGTAGCGTATCAGTCTGTTTTTCCATACTGGATCCTAAAAGTGGGTATTGGCAGGTAGAAGTGGATCCAAAAGAAAGGGGGAAGACTGCAGGAAAAGGGATGTGGCAATTTAAAGATATATCTTTAGGTTTGTATAATGCCCTGGCCATCTTTGAAATGCTTATGGAGAGGGTACTGCCCAACAGCACCACAATGTTCCATGGCCCAGGGCTCAGAAGAGCCTCCTTTCTTGCCTTCCCTAGGCCCTGCCCCACTGCTAAGCCCAATGCAACAAGGTTCATCTCTCTTCCTCTCCCCTTTCCCAGTTCCATCTGCTGTCACTTTGAGCCCTACCTTTACTGCTCCAGGAAACAGGAACTAAAGGAAGAAGATGGTGGAAAAAGGAGAAGAGAGACATGGAGGAATCCTCCAAAGGAAGGATTGGGGAAGGATAAAAAAGAGAGGAGAGGAGAGAATCCCCCCAAACAGGTTGTGAGAATGAGGTAAGAGGGATAGCTCAGTGGTTTGAGCATTGGCCTGCTAAACCCAGGACTGTGAGCTCAATCTTTGAGGGGGTCATTTTGGGACCTGAAGCAAAATAAATAATTGGGGATTGGTCCTGCTTTGAGCAGGGGGTTGGACTAGATGACCTCCTGAGGTCCTTCCAACCCTGATATTCTATGCCCAAAATGGGGCAGCAGGTAGGAAAACAGGAAAAATTTACAACAAGGTAGTGGGTATGACTAGTCACGGCATGGGGAATGCAAAGAGGAAAGGAGGTTTCAAAAATCATTTAATTTTTAAGAATATCTGTAGTTGTCTTTAAATATATTTAATTTCATTAGCTAAAGAGGCACATACTGCATTCAGATAATTCCACAAAAAATGTGGCTTCTTGAAAATGAACATTTTGCTTCCTGCACAGCAATGGTAATTCAGCCCCCAACAAAGAACAAGTTTAGATATTGTTTGGCTTTATTACTCATATCATGATCCAGCAAGCTGTTCTATTGGGTTGGTTTCTGCACAGGCACCAGCATCCACCTTGCATGGTTATTAGCCCCAAATTCCAAAGTGCCATCTTCCTCAATTGCTAATGTGCCATCAAGTTTGTGTAGGTTTTATTGTACTGTTTCTCATATGGTAAAACAAATAATATTTTGTAACTTTTCTTGTATTTTTTAAAAATCACAATAGAACTATTTTTAAAAAAAATATATTAATTAAAAGCAAAACAACTCCTCACCTCCAACCAAACCTATTTGTTTAAAAAAAATGTTCACACTATTGTACTCTTCAATTTTGGGGGAAGAATCAAAAGATATTCTTGTTGTACATAGGCCTAATTAAAAAAAAACTTTTTGGAAAGAAATTCCTTTTTATCAAGTTTTTTGTTGTTGTTTTTATTGAAAATTAGAGACATTTTGGTTTTCTGAAACCATGCCAAAGGAATTTCCCAACCAGTTCTAAGTGCATGTCACCAGGATATTGCTTGAGCAGGCCAGGATCACCTAAACACCACAAAAATGGGGGAGGGAGGGAGGAAGTCAGACAATGTAGCAGTTCTTAAAAAGGGGTACATTCGTATTTATTTTAGCACCATCTATACCCATTTACTTTTATTCCCATTTCCCCATAAGTTTTCCATGCTCTGTGAATATGTTCAAAGTTTTTATTGGAAAGTAGGCTCCAGCCTGTACCCAAACTCTCCTAAATTCAGTACCTTCTTTTCCAAGGTGTCCCTTCTTCTCAGACACTGGTCTGGTGCTTTCTTTAAAACTCCCCTCTCTAGAGCTGTTTCCACTTGACACTCCTTCAGCGAACTCCATCATGCCTCTCCTCTTCCTGCCCGTACCCCTTGGAATGAGATGGGTCTGATTTATATAGGCCCCTCTCACTTCCAGAAGCCCCCGAGTGATGGTTGATAAGAGCCAGTTGTACCACACTCTAGTTCTAATTTTGGGGGTAGCTCACCATCTGCAGATGCTTGTTTCAGAGTTTTTCCCCACCCATGTGACAGTTCACTCTATCACAATACAACAACAACAAAATCAAATACAACCACAAGGATTTCTCGTCCTTTCCTAACCTCATCCATATTATATTGATGCTATGCATTCTAATTCATTTAACACCTGCCCCTTACCCATACACACACTCCTTTAAAGGTTCAAAAGACACTTAAAGGGTCTTGCCCATTAAATAGGATTATTTTAACAAAGTGACAGAAGCACACATATTGAAGGAGGTTGGGGAATCCTAACAGATACTATATTTTAACTCAGGCACAAGAGACTATTGTTCCTCTAAAAAGAAGAATGCAAGAAACAAGAATTGGCCAATATGTCTGCATGAAAAACTTCTCTGAGATCCGAGGGCAAGAAAACTGACTGAACTGCAAATAATAGAGGGAAGATGCAACCAAACAAGAATATTCAGAATTAATTAATTGTGGAAGACAAAAATAAGGGCAGTGAAAAACAAAATCTATTAATACAAGTCAGAGAGACAAAGAGGAAAATCAAAGGCTTTCATAAATATACTGTGGGGAGGAGAAGAGAAGTACTAGAGAAAAAAAATGCCACTAATAAATGAGTAGGAGGAGGATATTAGTGGCTGAAATACCAAACTCCTTTTAAAATCTGTCTTCAACAAAGAAATTATGGAAAAACAAGCAAGAAAATATAATAATATAATATAATATAATACACACACATATACAAATAATTTGACTTGGATATGTATCTTAGCTCCTAAATTTACTATACCACTAAAATATTATTTTTAAAAAGTCATTGTCTGGGAGAGAAGAATGAAAGGAGAAAAGCAAATGTAATACCCATTTTCCAAAAGCGGAAGATCTTGGCAGTAAGCACACCATAGAACAAACTCCTATCAGATGTAAAATAATGGAATAAATATTAACGAGACCACTAAGACCAACATTTTTAAAAATGCTGGTCCTCAAATTATGGATTTAAGAGCCTAATTAAGCACCTAAAAAAGTGCCCTGAATTTCAAAAGCCTAAGGCATCACGTAGCTCTCACTGATTTCAGTGGGCACTAATGAATGCTTTGCACATTCTGAAAATCTTGGCACAGGTATATAATGGAACCAAGAGCAATAACAAATTTGAGTTTATAATGATTTTATATTGGGAGATTAACTTAATTGCCTATTTTAAATTAAAACTAAATTTGTGGGTGAAGGGAATGCAGTTCCATTATACATTTGGATTTTATGAAAGCATTTGTTACTCTGTCTCATGAAATCTTACTTGAAAAAAAATCTTACCATGACTTCCTTTCTCTGAGCAATTTATCTTCTGATTCTCAACCAGTGAGAATGTCTTCTTTTTCCACAGCCATCAGGGTCAATACAGAGCTGTTGCTGGGGATGGAGCTCTGGTCTATGGCTACACTCCAAACACCCACTTGTTGATTAATATAAACTGGCTAATATACATATATATTATGGTGATACTACTACCCACAATATATATTCCAAACATTTAAGTTTACATATTATATATATTTTAGTATAGCAGTTATACAGCCCAAACTGGCTTTGTTATAATCCTGTACTCTTATGCTAAGTATCCCATAACACTATGCATTAGCTGAAGTAAGCCTTCGTTTGAGTAGATAATAAAATCAGGACAGATAATTATTTCTTCATAGCAACAGGAGAGGCATTACCCACACAAACCTTCATGTTCCTTAGTACCTGGAGTGCATGTGCTCAGAACAAAGATAAGGGTGCGTCCTGACCTGGAATGTCTGGGTTCAAATAAAAGATAAAGGGGATACACCATGATACCAGAAACCAACAAGGTAGAAAACTGATTAATTAAACCCAGTTTCAGATGATGTATATGGTACCTTTTCCTGGTAAACATAAAAGGATGGCTTTAGAGGCATAACTTTGGGGAGCACATCTTCTTCGTAAGGTGAATGTAACATTGCTGCATAGCAGGGCCGCCCAGAGGATTCAGGGGGCCTGGGGTCTTGCCGCCAAAGACCCGGCACTTCGGCGGCAGGTCCTGGGGCGGATGGACCCCCCCCCGCGGGTTTTCGGGGCACTTTGGCGGCAGGTCCCGGAGCAGAAGGACTCCCTGCCGCCGAATTGCCGCTGAAGACCGGAGCGGAAGAAGCTCTAGGGGCCCGGGCCCCGCGAGAGTTTTCCGGGGCCCCCAGAGCAAGTGAAGGACCCCATTCCAGGGGCCCCGAAAAACTCTCAAGGGGGCCCCTGCGGGGCCCGGGGAAAATTGCCCCCCTCCTCTGGGCAGCCCTGCTGCATAGTACTGCTCTTCAGAAACTGGTATCATATAGAACCTTCTTCTTGTACCATATTAATAAACCTGAGTGACATTGGTTATTTGGTCTCGTGAGTGTATTTCATAACAAAGTAACAAACCAAAGTATGGTCAAGCAGCTGACTATAAAATTTATCAACAAAATCCCCCAGCAGAGTTCTTCCAATGCAACAGAACCACTTAACAAAATTTGTTAGAAACACTGAGCCTGCAACTAACCATTATGCTACTTTATACAAGCAAGAGAGACAAGGTGGATGAGATCTACCTCATCTCTCTAATGTCCTGGGACTGACACAGCTACATCTACACTACATATATACAAACAAGAACTGTCGGAGTCATACTAGTAGTAGGAACTTGTTTCCAGCCTAGACATTTTGATCATATCAGGGTAGACAGAATCAGAAGGTATGCTGCTCACAGAAAGAAATTATTGTTAAAAAAAATTCCATTCTGCTTCTTAACTTTCTTCCTGTTTCTCAAATAAATACTAAGTGTGAATAATAGTAGGCAGATACAGAGACAGACAAAATAAAACAAGACCTATCCCCCCTTTCAAGAAACAAGGCATAAACTGACAAAACTGTATTTGTGGACAACCAAGTGTCACAGTATTTTTCATTTAGAGGGTTTTTTTGTTCTGATTTGTTTTGTTTTGTTTTTTTACTATTTTTCCAATTTTTTTTCTGCAACAAACAAACAAAATAAATAAAAAAGGGAAGATTTCTAGCAGGCCCAATTGTTTGTTGTTGCAATGAGTCCATTCCAATGAGGAAAGTGTGATTCAGCCCCCAGTCTGATTTCTGTATGGAGACAGTACCTTGATCAGTCAAACTGCACTGCCACCTTTAGACTTGTTGAAGGTGGTTTAATGAATCCAGGATTTGCTTCTAAGTCACACTGCATTCCTTCTCTGGTGTTTTTGATTGAAACACCAATGAAAGGAACATATGTCTGGTTCCACTCCTGTAGTGTCTCCTAGAACTCTTGGGAGCAGCGGGGAGAGACTAGTTGGCCTTGGTTGTGTTCTCTGCAGGGATTGGCCCTGCTTTGAGCAGGGGGTTGGACTAGATGACCTCCTAAGGTCCCTTACAAACCCTGATATTCTATGATTCTATCTCAGCCAGCATTTCCCTGAACATCAGGACACCTTCAACCTTAAGAGGCAAACAGAATTTGTTTGCAGTAGCTATTTGTGGTCTATGGGTGAAGTCAAATCTAATGATTTGCCACTGAGTTTGAAGCTATAGCCCTAGCTGCAAAGCAGGTTACTACCACAGAAGGTTATCTCAAGTACTGTCACTTCAAAGTATAAGATAAATAAAATAAAATTCCACTTCTTAAAGGATAATCATAGAATATCAGGGTGGAAAGGGACCTCAGGAGGTCATCTAGTCCAATCCCCTGCTCAAAGCAGGGCCAATCCCCAGGCAGATTTTTGCCCCAGATCCCTAAAGGGCCCCCTAAGGATTGAGCTCACAACTCTAGGTTTAGCAAGCCAATACTCAAACCACTGAGCTATCCCTCCCCAAATGAAGGAGGAGAGAGAAGTCAAGCTTCCCCTCCTCCCCCTTTATAATTCAATTCCTTGTGTTAGAAACATCCTTGCTGAATCATGTTGACCAAACAGTCTCTTGTGGACATGGTGTTTGAACTGTTGTGATTAAATGTAAATTTCTTGTTTATGCCTTCCCCTGCCAGAGAATGGCCATTTAAACACCTACCTGGTGTGACAGAGTGCTTTTGTCTCTGGAGAACTGGTTTAGGCCTGCCTTTCTAACTCTGGAACATGTTAACAGCAATATTGAGGGCTGGCTCCAGGCACCAGCATTCCAAGCAGGTGCTTGGGGTGGCAATCTGCAAGGGGCGGCAGTCCATGTGTTTTTGCCCCCAAGGAGCGCACAGAATTGCCGCCGCAGACGGCGGGGGCAGTCCGTGTGCTGTTAGGGTGGCACGTGCATTTCTGCGGCGGCGGCAATTTAGCAGCAGCTTCTATGTTCAGCTGTCCGCGGTGGTGCAACTTCTGTCTTCCGGCTGAAGACAGAAGCGGCCGCCAAATTGCCGCTGCCATGGAAATGCACGTGCTGCCCTAATGGCACACAAACTGCCCCCGCCCTCCACGGTGGCAATTCGGCGTGCTGCTTGGGGCCGCAAAAACAGTAGAACCGAACCTGGCAATATTATACAGTAAAATATTATAACTTCACATATAATGCTCGCATACACATTTTACCAGGAAAATAATGTTCAGCAGATTGTGAGTTTTCAAATGATACCTCACAATGCTTACTTTGTACAAAATTTGTCATAATTCCATAAAAGCAGAGAACATAATTGTGTAGACTGTCACAACACATTAGTGTTACTATATTAGGTCCCTGAATGCAATCATCTACATATAAGATTCATATTACCATATGGGATATACTGTTTTGGAAGGTGAGAGAACAAGCCATCAACAAAAGAATCAGGAAGTGGGAAATCATTTGGGGGCTTCCAGACCCAATGTGTTTTTACATTAACACAATCATGAATGAAAGCAAACAAAAAGAAGAAAAAATGATTATATTTTAAGGCCAGAAAGGACGATTATATAGTCAAGTTTGACTTCTTGTATAACACCAATCATGGAATTGTGTCCAGTTATTCCTGTATTGAGTCCAATAACTTGAGTCTGACTACAGTATGTCTTCCAGAAAGGCATCCAGTCTTGATCTGAAGACTTCAACAGACAGGTCATCTGTCACTTCCCTTAGTAGTTTGTTTCAATCATTAATCACTCTCAGTATTAAATTCAAATTAGAAACAAG
Organism: Mauremys mutica; assembly: GCF_020497125.1. NCBI lineage: Eukaryota > Metazoa > Chordata > Testudines > Geoemydidae > Mauremys > Mauremys mutica. The sequence goes on from NC_059073.1 coordinate 169,527,964, forward strand.
GCACAGATTTTTGTCTACCTTCATCTTCCAGTCATTGGTTCTAATTATAACTGTCTCTGCTATATTAGATTAGATTAGAGCCCTTTATTATTTGGTATTTTCTCCCTGTGAAGGTACTTATACACCAGGGGCGGGCAAGCTGTTTGGCCTGAGGGCCATATCGGGTTTCCGAAATTGTATGGAGGGCCAGGTAGGGGAGCCTGTGCCTCCCCAAACAGCCAGGTGTGGCCTGGCTCGCTGTCCCCTATCCAACCCCCTCTGATTCTCGCCCCACCATGGCCCTCCTGGGACTCCTGCCCCATCCAACCCCCCGTTTCCTGTCCCCTGACGGCCCTGTGGGACCCCTGCCCCATCCACCTCTCTCTGTCCCCTGACTGCCCCCCACCATTCCATCCAACCCCTCCTCTCATTCCTCATTCACCCACCTACTAATAGACCCTAACCTCTGGCTGAGTTACCGAAGTCCTCAAATCATGATTTAAATACTCCAGGTTACAGAGAATCCACCATTTACACCAATTTAAACCTGCAAGTGACCAATGCAAAGGCAAAAAAACCCAGGGTCTTGGCCTATCTGATGAGGGGCGGGGGGAGAGAGAGAATTCCTTCCCAACCCCAAATATGGCAACTTTGAGCATGTGGGCAAAACCCAACAGCCAGACACCCAGGAAAGAATTATCTGTAGTTACTCAGAGCCTTCCACATCTAATGTCCCATCACTGGCCATTAGAGATATTTGCAGCTAGCGGTCACAGATCAGTTACATGCCATTGTAAGAAGTCTCATCATACTATACCCTCCATAAACTTATCAAGCTCAGTCTTGAATCCAGTTAGGTTTTTGCCACCACTACTTTTTTTAGAAGGCTGTTCCAGAACTTCACTCCTATGATAGTTAGAAACCTTCATCTAATTTGAAACCTAAACTTATTGATGACCAGTTTATATCCATTTGTTCTTGTATCAACAGTAGCACTTCTTTTAGACAACAACTCTCCCTCCCTGGTATTTATCTCTCTGGTGTATTTACATAGAGTAATCGTATCTCCCCTTAGCCTTCTTTTGGTTAGACTAATTGAGCCAAGCTCTTTGAATCTCATCTCATAAGGTAGGAGACTCAAATTCACCTGATGATCCTAGTAGTCTTTCTCTACACCTGTTCCAATTTGAATTAATCTTTCTTAAACATGGGAGACTAGAACTGCACACAGTATTCCAGATGAGGTCTTACCAGTGCCTTGTATAATGGTACTAACACTTCCCTGTCTCTACTGCAGATACCTTTCCTGATGCATCCTAGGACTGCTTTAGCCTTTTTCACAGCTGCATCACATTGGCAGCTCATAGTCATCCTGCGATCAACCAGTACACCCAGATCTTTCTCCTCCTCTGTTGCTTCCAACTGATAAGTCCCCAACCTATAGCAAACATTCTTATTGTTAGTCTCTAAGTGCATGACTTTGCACTATTAAATTTCATCCCATTTCTATTATTCCAATTTTCAAGGTCCTCCAGATCTTCTTGTGTGATATTCCGGTCCTCCTCTGTATTGGAAATACCGCCCAACTTTTTCTCATCTGCAAATTTTATTAACACACTCCCACTTTTTGTGCCAAGATCATTAATAAAAATGTTAGATAGGTCCCAAGACTGATCCCTCAGGAACTCCACTACCAACCTCCCTCCATCCTGAATTCACCTTTCAGTATGACCTGTTGTAGTCGCCCCTTTAACCAGTTCCTTATCTACACTTCAATTCTCATATTAATTCCCTTCTTCTCTAATTTAACTAATAATTTATCATGTGGAACAGTATCAAATGCCTTACTGAAATCCAGGTAGATTAGATCTACTACATTTCCTTTGTCTAGAAAAACCCAGTTATCTTCTCAAAGAAAGAGATCAGGTTGGTCTGGCATGATCTGCCTTTTGTAAAATGTGTTGTATTTTTTCCCAGTTACTATTTACCTCTCTTTCAAAATTTGTTCCAAGACCTTTCATACAGTTGAGGTCAAACTAACAGGCCTGTAGTTTCCCGGATCACTTTTCTCTCCTTTCTTAAAAATAGGTACTTGTGACATTCTATATTTTTTTGGTCATCACTCTTACAAGACTATGATAAATTTTGTAAAAAGTATGCCTTGTGAGATATCATTTGAAAACTCAATCTGCTGAATATTGATGTCCTGGCAAAATGTGTCTATCAATATTAGCAAAGAGTCTTGTGGCACCTTATAGACTAACAGACGTTTGGGAGCATGAGCTTTCGTGGGTGAATACCCACTTCGTCGGATGCATGTAGTGGAAATTTCCAGGGGCAGGTATATATAAGCAAGCAAGAAGCAGGCTAGAGATAACGAGGTTAGTTCAATCAGGAAGGATGAGGCTCTCTTCTAGCAGCTGAGGTGTGAAAACCAAGAGAGGAGAAACTGGTTTTGTAGTTGGCAAGCCATTCACAGTCTTTGTTGAATCCTGAGCTGATGGTGTCAAATTTTCAGATGAACTGAAGCTCAGCAGTTTCATAGAATCATAGAATCTCAGGGTTGGAAGGGACCTCAGGAGGTCATCTAGTCCAACCCCCTGCTCAAAGCAGGACCAAACCCAACTAAATCATCCCAGCCAGGGCTTTGTCAAGCCTGACCTTAAAAACCTCTAAGGAAGGAGATTTCACCACCTCCCTAGGTAACCCATTCCAGTTCTTCACCACCCTACTAGTGAAAAAGTTTTTCCTAATGTCCAACCTAAACCTCCCCCTCTGCAACTTGAGACCATTACTCCTTGTTCTGTCATCTTCTACCACTGAGAACAGTCTAGATCCATCCTCTTTCAGGTAGTTGAAAGCAGCTATCAAATCCCCCCTCATTCTTCTCTTCTGCAGGCTAAACAATCCCAGTTCCCTCAGCCTCTCCTCATAAGTCATGTGCTCCAGCCCCCTAATCATTTTTGTTGCCCTTCGCTGGACTCTCTCCAATTTATCCACATCCTTCTTGTAGTGTGGGGCCCAAAACTGGACACAGTACTCCAAATGAGGCCTCACCAGTGCTGAATAGAGGGGAATGATCACATCCCTCGATCTGCTGGAAATGCCCCTACTTATACAACCCAAAATGCCATTAACCTTCTTGGCAACAAGGGCACACTGTTGACTCATATTCATCTTTTCGTCCACCATAACCCCTAGGTCCTTTTCTGCAGAACTGCTGCCCAGCCATTCGGTCCCTAGTCTGTAGCAGTGCATGGGATTCTTCTGTCCTAAGTGCAGGACTCTGCACTTGTCCCTGTTGAACCTCATCATATTTCTTTTGGCCCAATCCTCTAATTTGTCTAGGTCTCTCTGTATCCTATCCCTACTCAACCACTCCTCCCAGTTTAGTGTCATCTGCAAACTTGCTAAGGGTGCAGTCCACACCATCCTCCAGATCATTAATGAAGATATTGAACAAAACCGGCCCCAGCACTGACCCTTGGGGCACTCCACTTGATACCGGCTGCCAACTAGACATGGAACCATTGATCACTACCCGTTGAGCCCGACCATCTAGCCAGTTTTCTATCCACCTTACCGTCCATTCATTCAGCCCATACTTCTTTAACTTGCTGGCAAGAATACTGTGGGAGACTGTATCAAAAGCAGCAAAGAATCCTGTGGCACCTTATAGACTAACAGACGTTTTGCAGCATGAGCTTTTGTGGGTGAATACCCACTTCTTCGGATGACTTGCATCCGAAGAAGTGGGTATTCACCCACGAAAGCTCATGCTGCAAAACATCTGTTAGTCTATAAGGTGCCACAGGATTCTTTGCTGCTTTTACAGATCCAGACTAACACGGCTACCCCTCTGATACTTGTATCAAAAGCTTTGCTAAAGTCAAGAAATAGCACATCCACTGCTTTCCCCTCATCCACAGAGCCGGTTATCTCATCATAGAAGCAATTAGGTTAGTCAGGCATGACTTGCCCTTGGTGAATCCATGCTGACTGTTCCTGATCACTTTCCCCTCCTTTAAGTGGTTCAGAATTGATTCCTTGAGGACCTGTTCCATGATTTTTCCAGTTTCTCTCTGAAGTCTGGTCCTGAAGTTTTTTTGCTGCAGGATGGCCACCTTAAGATCTGCTATTGTGTGGCCAGGGAGGTTGAAGTGTTCTCCTACAGGTTTTTGTATATTGCCATTCCTAATATCTGATTTATGTCCATTTATCCTTTTCCGTAGAGACTGTCCAGTTTGGCCGATGTACATAGCAAAGGGGCATTGCTGGCATATGATGGCGTATATTACATTGGTGGACGTGCAGGTGAATGAGCCGGTGATGGTGTGGCTGATCTGGTTAGGTCCTGTGATGGTGTCGCTGGTGTAGATATGTGGGCAGAGTTGGCATCGAGGTTTGTTGCATGGATTGGTTCCTGAGTTAGAGTTACTATGGTGCGGTGTGCAGTTACTGGTGAGAATATGCTTCAGGTTGGCAGGTTGTCTGTGGGCGAGGACTGGCCTGCCACCCAAGGCCTGTGAAAGTGTGGGATCATTGTCCAGGATGGGTTGTAGATCCCTGATGATGCGTTGGAGGGGTTTTAGCTGGGGACTGTATGTGATGGCCAGTGGAGTCCTGTTGGTTTCTTTCTTGGGTTTGTCTTGCAGTAGGAGGCTTCTGGGTACACATCTGGCTCTATTGATCTGTTTCCTTATTTCCTCGTGTGGGTATTGTAGTTTTGAGAATGCTTGATGGAGATTTTATAGGTGTTGGTCTCTGTCTGAGGGGTTGGAGCAGATACAGTTGTACCTCAGTGCATTGCTGTAGACAATGGATCGTGTGGTGTGCCCGGGAGGGAAGCTGGAGGCATGAAGGTAGGCACAGTGGTCGGTAGGTTTTCGGTATAAGGTGGTGTTAATGTGACCATCACTTATTTGCACCGTGGTGTCTAGGAAGTGGACCTCCCGTGTAGATTGGTCCAGGCTGAGGTTGATGGTGGGGTAGAAGCTGTTGAAATCGTGGTGGAATTTTTCCAGAGTCTCCTTCCCATGGGTCCAGATGATGAAGATGTCATCAATGTAGCATAGGTAGAGGAGGGGCGTGAGTGGACGAGAGCTGAGGAAGCGTTGTTCCAGGTCAGCCATAAAAATGTTGGCATATTGTGGTGCCATGTGGGTGCCCATAGCGGTGCCACTGATCTGGAGATATATATTGTCATCAAATTTGAAATAATTGTGTGTGAGGATAAAGGCACAGAGCTCAGCAACCAGTTGTGCTGTGGCATCATCAGGGATACTGTTCCTGACAGCTTGTATTCCATCAGTGTGTGGGATGTTTGTGTAGAGAGCCTCTACCTCCATGGTGGCCAGGATGGTGTTTTCTGGAAGGTCACCAATGCATTGTAGTTTCCTCAGGAAATCAGTGGTGTCACGGAGATAGCTGGGAGTGCTGGTGGCATAGGGTCTGAGTAGAGAGTCCACATATCCAGACAGTCCCCTTCAGTGAGAGTGCCAGTGCCCGAGATGATGGGGCGTCCAGGATTTCCGGGTTTGTGGATTTTGGGTAGTAGATAGAATAACCCTGGTCAGGGCTCTAAGAGTATGTTGATTAGTTCTGGTGTTAGTGTAGGGAGTGTCCTGAGTAGATGGTGCAGTTTCTTAGTATCAGAGGGGTAGCCGTGTTAGTCTGGTTCTGTAGAAGCAGCAAAGAATCCTGTGGCACCTTATAGACTAACAGACGTTTTGCAGTTTCTTAGTGTATTCCTCAGTGGGATCTGAGGGAAGTGGCCTGTAGAATTTGGTACTGGAGAGTTGTCTGGCGGCCTCCTTTTGGTAGTCAGACCTGTTCATGATGACAACAGCACCTCCTTTATCAGCCTCTTTGATTATAATGTCAGGGTGGTTTCTGAGGCTGTGGATGGCATTGCGTTCTGCATGACTTAGGTTACGAGGCAAGCGATGTTGTTTTTCCACAGTTTCTGCCTGTGCATGTCGGTGGAAGCATTCTATGTATAGGTCCAGACTGTCATTTCGACCCTCAGGAGGAGTCCATGTGGAGTTCTTCTTCTTGTGCTGTTGGTGGGAGGGTAACTGTGTATCAGCGGGCTGTTCAGTGTTATCCTGAAAGTATTCTTTGAGTCGGAGACGGCGAAAGTAGGCTTCCAGATCGCCGCAGAACTGTATCATGTTAGTGGGGGTGGCAGGGCAGAAAGAGAGTCCCCGAGATAGGACAGACTTTTCTTCTGGGCTGAGTGTGTGGTTGGATAGATTGACGATATTGCTGGGTGGGTTAGGAGTACCACGTTTGTGGTCCCATGTGGGAGGTAGGAGTTTAGACAGCTTACAGTCCTTTTTCCTTTGTAGAGAGGTGAAGTGAGTAATGTAGATCTCCTGTCTTATTTTAGTGAAGTCCATTTGTATAGAAGTTTGGTTATTAATGAGAGTCTCCAGGTTAGAGAGCTCTTTTTTGATGTTTTCCTGTTTGCTATATAGGATGCTGATCAGGTGGTTCCTCAGTTTCTTTGATAAAGTGGCATAGTCTCTCACTGTGGTCTGTGTAGTATGTAGATAGCAGTGCAACAAACCTCGATGCCAACTCTGCCCACATATCTACACCAGCGACACCATCACAGGACCTAACCAGATCAGCCACACCATCACCGGTTCATTCACCTGCACGTCCACCAATGTAATATACGCCATCATATGCCAGCAATGCCCCTCTGCTATGTACATCGGCCAAACTGGACAGTCTCTACGGAAAAGGATAAATGGACATAAATCAGATATTAGGAATGGCAATATACAAAAACCTGTAGGAGAACACTTCAACCTCCCTGGCCACACAATAGCAGATTTTAAGGTGGCCATCCTGCAGCAAAAAAACTTCAGGACCAGACTTCAGAGAGAAACTGCTGAGCTTCAGTTCATCTGCAAATTTGACACCATCAGCTCAGGATTAAACAAAGACTGTGAATGGCTTGCCAACTACAAAAACCAGTTTCTCCTCTCTTGGTTTTCACACCTCAGCTGCTAGAAGAGGGCCTCATCTGCCCTGATTCAACTAAGCTCATTATCTCTAGCCTGCTTCTTGCTTGCTTATATATACCTGCCCCTGGAAATTTCCACTACATGCATCCGACGAAGTGGGTATTCGCCCGCTCCCAAACGTCTGTTAGTCTATAAGGTGCCACAAGACTCTTTGCTGCTTTTACAGATCCAGACTAACACGGCTACCCCTCTGATACTGTATCAATATTGTATGAGAAGTTATTAGATTCTACAATGTATCATTGTTATAACATTCTCCAAAGTTAAGACAAGCAGGCGCAAAACAGCTTTTCAGAGACAAAGACACCCTAGCACCCAGTCAGGTGTTAAAAAGCTATCAATGTCATTCTTCATCAACAGGAAGGTGTAAACAAGAAATTTACATTTAATCACAGAGACGGTTCAACCCTCACATCCACAAGAGACTATGTGTTGCCTACACACCAGCTGGGGGTAATCCTCAAAGAGAGGAGGATGATATAAAAATGAGAGACAGACAGTCGGCTAGCAAGGCTGGTGCATATATCATTTTCTTTGATGAAATGACGGACTTTCTATGAGCTTGCATTGTTCAGTAGTGTGAGGGAAAGTCTGACACTAAGAATTTGCAGATATCATCCTGTATGTAATTCATGAGTGACTGGCCAGCGTGCTCATGTGTTTAGCTGCGAGTGAATTTGCATGCTGAAGGCTGTGTAAGCAGGCCAAGAGTGGCTGTTCTAACAGCAAAGCAATGTAAAAGGCACCCCCAGGCTACAGGTTAAAGGGGACACAGCTGTTCAACAGTCCAAATTGTATCCCGAGTAATGTCACAGTACTATATTAGCAATTCTCCAGCCATAGGGTACAACCTCAGAGTTTACAGATTCATTAAAAATCCTTGCAATATGTTAGATATATAGTGTCATTTTCTTAATTGTTTTGTCACAACTTGCAGATTTCAAATTCTGATGTGATAGCAAATATAGTATTACTGAAAAATATAAGGTTACATAGACTATTTAACTCAAAATAATATAGTTTAAAATTCTTCAGTTAAATTTTTAAAATCTTTAAAACCCAGGAAGATAGATATGTTTGATGACAAGCATGCAAACACAGATACTGTTAGTGCAGTATTTTAAGCTCCAATCTACTGCTGTAGTTATGCTGGAACTGTAGTAATTCTAGTATTTCAGTATTGTTTAGAGCTAATACTAATGAGTCATACACAAAAAGATAAAGTAAATCAAATATTTTCTTACAACTGATAAATTAGTACAAAATTCATAACAAAAGAGGTTTTATTTTATTTATTTGTTATGAAATTGTTAGAGATCATGGCCTAGCATTACCACTTCCACTTGCTTATACTTGGTTTTCATAAAATTTATAGTCAAGTTAAATAGTTTACCTCTCTTTCCCTTTCATTCTTAGACAGCTGCATCTGTTTTAACATCTGAGATCTCTGCTCCATCATAAGAGTCTTCTCATATGTGAATGCTGAAATATCATTTTCAAACTGCAAAATAAGTATGCCATCATTAAAAGGAGAAAAATCTCATTTACAACCCTCCCCCACCCACCACCATCATTTGGGTAACATCCTGGGGTTTGCTTTAATTTGTGTTCATTTACATCCTAACAGTATTTCCAAGTCTATACTTGGTAAATATCTTCTGTTTTCAATGCTTTGGAATTCTAATTTTCAAGTCTACACAGTATTAAAATACTCCTTCAAAAATATGCCACTAGACACTGTATCATATCAGAAAAATTTAAGATACAAGACTTTCCATTGCTCTGTTCTTATACTGACTGCAGGAACGAGGATGGGACAAAGGCCACCTTTTAAACCATCTTTGCAGCTCCTGTATTCTGGCCCCAACCCCTCTAGTGCACAGGCTTGTAACTGCACCTCTAGCATGCCTCCAATGGTGGGAGGGCTGTGAGGGGAGTGGTGGTGGTGCAGAACTGACACAAGCTCTACACTGCCTAGGGAACAAGCTAACACCAGGGGTATTTCCTGGGGAGCTGATTCTACACAATGTGCAGTCCTTTTGTGCACCAGAGAAGGGTAAAGAGGCAAGACTTTAATAAAGAATATGGTCCTTTGTGTCTTGAGACATTGAACAAAAATTAAGTGTAACTATATAACAAAATAGAGATAACATTCCTAATGAGAACAAAATAAATAAACATATCTATTTAAAATATGCTCTTACAAATTAGTAAAATATTCTAACTGAGGTTGTTATGGCTGGAAGAAGTAGTGGCATTAATCAAACTGAAATACCAGAAATAGTTATTTCACACACAACAAAATACAAAGCAGAAAACAGGCATTTTGGCAAATAAGGAGCACAAAGAAGTTCTAAGAAGGTAATATTTTGCAAATATATGTGTGGCAGTTCTAAAGAACTCATGAGGTAAATCATTACTCAAAATGAATCTCTGAAAAAGAATGGCTTTAACATGATTTTGAAAGGATCACCTGGATTTAGCCTGAAATTAGTAAATGCCAGAAGACTGCAATTTCTTCTTCATTACTGTAAATACATTACCAAATCTGAAAAAATTCACAAAAAACACAAAACATGATGGACTTACCCTTTCAAAAGACAGGAGTAAAAAGACTTTAAAAAATATACACATTTATCAAGAATAGTTACCCTGCCTAAACTCTCCTACATAGATCAATGCTCTTGGAAGCTCTATGTTGTATTGATGTTTTCACTGAGGTTTACTTAAAAATAGCCTCTCCTCTTCACTTCTGAAGTCTGTGAGTGTCAAACATGACAAAAAATACTGACATTAACTTGTGCTTCCATTAGTGCCTTACTGCAGCTTAAACCTGCTGATGCCTGGATGTTTTTGAGGACACTGGATTAGTTTTTCCTCTCCACCCACATGTCCAATTAAAACAAACAAAAAAAGCCCTTACTTCTGCCTTACCTATATGGCCATTAACATGCAGTGACATAGTAACCCATTGGTGCCAGTTGGCAAAGGGTTCACTATTTTGTGTCAGCAATTCCTATCGGGCCTCACAATCTCATTACACCTAATAATGGGGGGAGGGATAGCTCAGTGGTTTGAGCATTGGCCTGCTAAACCCAGGCTTGTGAGTTCAGTTTCTGTCTGAGGATTGGTCCTGCTTTGAGCAGGGGGTTGGACTAGATGACTTCCTGAGGTTCCTTCCAATCCTAATAGCCTATGAATACATTGTTTCATAGTACTTATCCGTAAAGAGTGTCATGTAAGATCTTAAATGAAAGCCAAGGTCACACAAGGTCATTAATATTGCTGTGAAATGTATGTACTGATGATATTTAAAAAGTTATGTCTATATGCTCAAAATATATGCTTATAGTTTGTATCAAGGTGTTACTCCCCAGCAGAGGTGAAAAAGGGGTTTCCTGACAGACCAGCGGTGTTTATCCATCTATCAGTGGAAATGTAAATCAAGTATTTGTCTCAGTCACAAACACTAGTCTTAGCTAAATGCAGATGAGATTTAACAGGAAGAGGACAGCAGGGGGAAAAAGCTTTGTCTTGGGGTGTACTTCAAAGGTTTATTGGTCTGTAACTGGGGGACAGGACAGCACCCCATTATCCTGAACTTGAAGAAGTAATCAGGCAATATGATTGTATTCATGAAAATGAGATCCCAGCTGGTCCTGGTTGGAAATGCTGCAAGGAAGCTTTAGGTGAGATAAGACTGCTTTTATGCAGCTGGGTAGCCTGTTAAAGTTAAGTTTAATCTATAAGAAGCATGTTATACTTCAGTATTATATGTAACTATTTCTGTTTCCATTTATTATCCTTACTCACTATGTCTTAAATCTTAATCTTTGATAATAAACTTATGATCGTTTCACTATACATATATCTCAGTGCTGTGATGTTATAAAGAACCTGATCCTGAGAAGCACCAGTCAAGCTGTGTGTAGACTGTTCCGTCAGGGACATCTTACCTGGTAATTTCTGTGAGTGTCCAGTGACAAGGGCTGGAAACTACAAGGGGATGCTTTCATAGGGGCTTGGGAACTGGGGTGCACCTATTACTAGCCTGCACAGCAAAGTAAGGGGTTAGTAGAGCCCTGAGGAGATTGTTTGGGTGATAGACTGGAGGTGTCAGTTAAGCACAAGTAATTCTCTCTCTTGCTGAAGCAGAGGGGTAACAAGGGGACTCACCATCCTGGACACCCCAAGCAAGTGTAACACATGTCCTTCATGGCATCATGGGTCAAATGTACCACTCAGTCCTGGTTTCAATACCCACAACCTTGACTCCCTCATTGAAATGGCTCTTGAAGCTAGTGTTTTCATGGATCTCTTGAAGCCTCTCCTAGGCCTTGATTCAGAAAAGCATTTAAGCAAAGCATAACTCTAAGAACATAAGTAATCTCACTGAAATCAATGGTATTATGAATGTGCTTAAAGGTATGCATATACTTCACTGGAGTAGGGTCCTAATTGTGTTTGCCTTTACAGTCCCCTCTCAAACTGGAAACTCAGGAGAGATTACTTACCTTTCAGTAACTTGAGTTCTTTGAGAAGTGTTGGCCCTATGGGTGTGCTACCATAGGATATGAGCATGCCCTTGCACTCTTGGTCAGAGATTTGAGTTAGCAGTGTCTGCAGGTCTGTGCCTGCAGGCTACGCTAGATAGGGATTAGACTAGATGGCCCTTGCAGTCCCTTCTAACCCTATGATTCTATGATTCTACATGGCCTCATGCTTCGGAGTGAGGAAATATGAGGAGAAGTGGACCTGTCACCGCTCCAGTCCCTTGTCAACCACAAAGCTAGAGGGGAAAGAAGGTGGGGAGAACCCATGGAGAGAAAATATCTTGAAGAACTCAAGTTCCTAAAAGGTAAATAACCTCTCCTTCTTCTTTGAGTATAGCTCCTATGGGTACTCAATTCCCAAGCAGTAACTCAACATGGAAGTGGGTGCTGAGAAGGCAGATCCAAAATGGTGCAGAGGACAACATCACCAAAAGTTGTGTCCATCTTGGCACAGAAAGAATATTGTAATGTTTGGAGAACATGTGAACTGAGGACCAAATTGTGGCTCTGAAACTTTCAGAGATGTGGATGTCTTTGATGAGGGTGACAGAAATGGACTGAGCCCTAGTGGAGTATGCTGCCACTTTGACAGGGAGTTGTACCACAGCAATCTTGTATCAGGCTATGATGCAACCCACTTTGATAATCTTTGAGAAGAGATCAATTGTCCTTTCATTCATTCAGAAAAGGATATGAACAGTCTAGGGGAAATCTAGAAATGCCCTCTGAACATCTAAAGTGTGAAGGCTTGTCACTTCTCTGGAGGAGTGAGGTTTGGGGCAGAACATTGGCAGACAGTTATCATGCCTGATATGGTATAAACCAAGGATGTGGGTATAGTGTGACCTCAACATGATAGAAGGCAGTGTAAGGTGAGCCCTCCCACCCTTCTAGCCAAGATGATGGCTACCAGGGAAAAGGTCTTACAGGAAAGATGGAGGAACAAAGCTGCCTGTCTTAGGTTCCAAAGGAGGTTTCCTTACGGTACTGAGAACTAAATTAAGATTTCAAGAAGATGTGGGGTTCTCAATATGAAGGAACAGATTAGATAAGCCCTTAAATAATCTTGCAGTGGTAGCATGACCAAAATAAAAGAGGCTCTCAATAGGCAAATGAAAGGCCATAATAGCTGCCAGGTATATCATGACAAAACTCATAGGTAGTCCTGTGTTTTTAATTTAAGCAGGTAATCAAGCATCCTGGAGAGAGGAGATTCAAGAGAGGCTATAGATTGACAGGAACACCAGGACAGGAAGCATTTCCACTTCTGTAGTTAAGCCTTTTACGTGGCAGGTGGATTTCTACTATATAGCACTACAGACTGTACTTCAGATGAATAGTCCACCTTTAAGGTTGAGAATGATCAAGGAGCGAGGCCTTGAGGATCAGTGATACAAGGTTCGGATGGCTCATGATGCCCAAGTTCTGTGTTAGTAGGTTCAATTTCAGTGAGGTATCTCAATACAGTGAGGTATCTCTAAAGAAAGGTGAAGTAGAGCTGAATAATACACTTGTCTTGTCCAAGAAGGCGCTATAAAGATGACCCTCGCCTGCTTCGACCAGAGTTTGATTAATGCCATGAGGATTAGCATTGCTGAAGGGAAGGCACAGAGGAGGGTGCAAGGATAGAGGACTAGGAGGGCATCTCCTAAAGACTTGTGATATAGTCCCCCTTTTGGAGAAAAAGATGTGGTATTTCATATGGTCTGATTGGCAAGGAGATCCACTATCAGGAGGCCCCAAACTCTGCAAATGTGAAATATCAGGTTGTTGAGCAACCACTTGTGGTCCTGATGGAGTTTCTGCTTAGGGCATCTACCACCGTATTCTGGATACCTGAGTACGGTAAACAGTGGAAATCTCTATGTGGCAGGCAATGCACCAGTTCCATAGCTTTAGAGATTCTGTATATAAGGACTGGGATCTTGCTCCCCCTTGTTCATTTACATAGTACATTGTTGCCCTGTGTCTATCATTATTCTGACATGGTGTCCCTAAATGTCTAGTGCTGACATGCAAAACAAATCAGCTGTAGCTCTAAAACATTGATGTAAAGTAATATTTCCTGTGGAGACCATCTTTCCTGAGCAGTAGATCTTTGCAAGAGGGCTCCCCACACACCTGTTGGTGGCAGGTATGAGAATAGTTCTTCCAGACAGATCTGCAAGGGGTCTTGCCACCACCTGAGGAAGTCCAGCATCTGTGAGGGTATAGAACCTTGCTCACTAAGGCTGTGCTTGTTTGATGTGTAAATGGTTCTGAGCCAGGCCTGAAGGCATTGGAGATGTAGTTTTGCATGTGATGTGACAAATGTTGAGGCCAACATGGGATCTAGGAGTTGAAGACAGGTTATTAGACTCAGCTGGAGGGTAGTGACCAGACTGGATATGGCAGAGAATCTGCCCTATGGTAGTGAAATCTATCCATTGAACAGGTGTTAATGTGGACTTTTCAGTTTGATATAAAGACCCTGGAATTGGAACAGCATTAGAGCCTTGTTGGTTGCAGACTGGACCTCTAGAGCAGAATGCCCCTTCAGAAGACAGTTGTCCAGATAGGGGAAGACTTTAATACTGTCTTGACGCAGGTGAGCTGCCACTATTGAGAAGACTGTCATAAAGACCCATGTGGTTGGGAGAGTCTGAAGGGAAACACGGGTATTAATAGCGTTCTGAGCCAATGAAGAAGTGCAGAAAAAGCTTGAAGGAAGGGTGCACAGCAATGTGAAAATACGTGTCTTGGAGGCTGAGAGCAATAAACCAATCCCCTTGATTCAGGACTGGGTTTATGAAAGTCAAAGTCACCATCCTGAAGTGCTGTGAAAGGATATAAGTATTCAGGTTCCAGAGGTCTAGGATCACTCTCTAACCATGTTTCTTTTGGGAACTAGAACTATTTGGAATAAAACCCTCTTTCCACAAATTCTGAGGGAACTGACTATCACCCCCAACTGCAGTAGAGATTGAACCTCCTGCTTTAAAAGATCCTCATAAGAGGGATGGGGATGGGAGAGAGGCACAGCATAGAAATGGATAGAGTATCTCGTAGCCTCCATCTTTAAAATCCACCTGTCAGTAGTGATAAGCTCCCAAGAAGGTAAAATTGTGACAGGTGGTCCCTGAAGGGGAAGTGGAAGACTGGTTTGGACAGAAAATCCAGGGGAGGGGATTGTTTGACCAAATTGTCAAAACAGTCATTTGGAAGGGGGCCTGGGTAAGGAGGTTGCCGTTTGAGGTGGTATTCTCTTTTGGAGTCTGGGCCTCCTTCAAGAAGGTTCCATGGGTCTGTAATAGATATGGTTGGGAATGGAATGGCTGGGATTGCTGTGCTGTCTGTGATTTACTGAAAAGTCTCTTTGTTATCCCAGGTGACCTCGGTGTTGCCCTCAAACCCTTGAGGGAGTGTAGCGAGGTGTCAGTATTACCACTGAATGGCTTCACCACTTGGAAGGCAAGATCTTTCACTGTGTTTTGTATCTTCCTAGGGAGCCTAGAGGATTGCAGCCAAGAGGCTCATTGCAAAACAAACAATAGCAGTGGCTAAGGAATCTGAAGCTGTGTCAGCAGCATTGAGGGCAGCCTGTAAAGATAGCCTTCATGATAAATTGGCCTCCAAAATGAGTGTTTGATACTGCTCCATTTTGTTTTCTGTAGCAAATCATCAATAAAATGAAAAAAAAATCTGTTAAAACCATATTTTGCCATCGGGGTTGATAATTTGCTACTTCAAAATGGAGAGCAGCGGAGGAATAACATCCTCCTTTATCAAAAGGTGTGGATCTTGAGCGAGCTCAGTGGTTTATCTCGTTAGCTGTATCCACTACCAAGGAGTTGGGGATGGGATAAGAGAATAACTATTACAGTTCCTTGGCTGATATGTAATATTTTTTGTCTGCCCATTTGCAGGTAGGTGCAAGAGTGGCAGGGGTCTGCCATATATTACAGGCTAGTGAGAAGAGTGCCTGGTTAACAGGCAGTGCAATCTTGGCTTGAGGGGGTGGTATGAAGAAGGTCCAAGACAAAGTGCTGGGATTCTTGTACTCTTCAATGACAGGTTGAAGAGATTCTGCAATCTGTCCCAGAAGGACCTAAAATCATCTGCATAGGAAGGGGTTGTGACATCACCATGTCCCCTGGGAAGGAGGAGGACTTATTTGGAGTTGTGATGCTGATGGCTGTTGTGGAGCCTGAGGAATGTCTAAACATGAAACATGAAGATGGGAACCCCGTTGAATTGGTGCCCACAGGCTGTCCGGGGATTTCAATAGGCCCATTGAGGAGGTGAGTAGGGGAAGAGACCTCAAGGAAATTCATGTTCGGAGGGCTCAGAGCACCTTCTGGAATCTGGTGAGTCTTTGTCAGGGTACACTTCTTAAGGTGTTCGATAGTAATCTACAGAAGAGGCCTACACCAAGATCTCTGAATCTGGGGTATCGTCCCTTGAGTCCAAAAGAAGTGCTGTGGGCATCAGTGCCAGAGGTGGAACCAGCAGTTGTGTCCGTGCTGCAGGTACTGGTGGATAGATAAGTACCAGAGGTTCAACTCTTGCTGCAATCTGAAGAAAGGAGGTGGTTGGCAGACATAGCGGTACTGGTGGTAAACTCTTCTTGGTGTTCCTAAACAGGTGGGACTCCAGTTCCTTCAAAATGAAGGGATCTTCATGTGAAAGAAATCTAAGGCTGCCAGAGGGCTATAATGATGTATAGTCAAGACCAAAGACAGTACCAGAGCCTAAGTCAGGAAGAGAGTTGTGATTGAGGATAGTGCTGATGGTGCTCTCCAGGTGGGATCCCTATGCTCCAAGCCCATATAACCCAAGGAAGATGGTCCCAGAGAAGGAACAGGGTAAGAGAGGGCTGAGATGAAGATGATACCAGTGTGTTGAACGTCCTTACATTTTTATGAGCCTGGAAAGTGCTAGGGAAGATGGCTCTCATTGCTTCTTGCTAGCAGGCTTATCACCAGACATATGTATAGATGGTACTGTGGCCCGGTGCTGATGTTTGATAGAAGCCCAGAGGTACCCATTCCAGACACAAGGTCTCATAAGAAACAGTTCAAAGTCCTACCTCTTTTTCTTTTCTCAGGAGAGACTTTCGTGTTTAGAGTGCTTCATCTTCAAAATAGCCCCAGTAGGTACGGAAGTATTAGGTGGGGATTCAGACTGCACAGGCCTTGGGGAGAGCTCCAGGAGGAGAATCTTCAGCGTTTCTTTGCAATACCTCCTTTTAAATCCCCAGCAAATTTTACACTTGGATGGGATGCGAGTGTCTCCAAGACACCAGACAGCTAAAATGCCCGTCATTCAAGAGGAAAAACCTACTGCACACCTGGCAAGCTCTTAATCCCAGATCTTTGGCATACCACAGATATGTGGCTGACAGGGCCAAGGAATTGATCCCAGAGACCAGGGAAAAGAAAAGTGGGGGAAACCCCCATTAAGGCACAGATTTGACCTTAACGAGAAAAAATAAGTTACTAAGAAAATAAAAGAATGAATAAAAGAATGAATAAATAAATAGCTATTTGGAAGCAGCAGACATGCAGTTGCCCTGTCTCAAGCTACAGCATTTGAGAAAAAACTGGAGCAGCAGCAGGTTCACTTCTCTCTATATGCCTTTGCTCTAAAGCACAAGGTCGTGTAGTACACGGGCATGAACTGGTGGACATTGCTAATTCAAATCTTTGGTTGAGAGCACACATGCATGTGCACATTATATGGTGGAGCACTCAGAGAGACATCTACTTGAAGAAGAAAGACTTCTGAAAGACTTTTTTTTCTGCACTGGGGAGACTTTTCTTGAAGCAAAAGTTGATAATGGTGTTTTGACTGTGTATTTCCTTTCTCAATAAGATTTCTGTGACCAATTGATCCAAACCCTAATGAAGTACATTTTAAGACTCTAATTGACTAGAATTTTTTTTTTTAATTTTTTTGGATTAAGCCATTGAAGTCTGTGTCAGCACTGAGGAAAGCTGGGTATTTGTGTAGAAAAGAATAGTCAGATGGCAATAGCTGCAGGTAAAGTAAGTAACTTTATTTTGTTAAATAGTGTCAATCTGACTGCCAAGAGGGAAAGTAGAACATACAGTATACAACTTTCATTGTGGCTGAATGTAAACAATAAAGCTAATAATATTTATAGCTCCTCCCTCCACTAGCGTTCCAGCGCAATAAAACAATAACTTCAAGACTGATATAATTTTAAAATAATGAAATACCTCCATGTACTGATTGGAGGTTATGTCTATGTCTCCAGTCTGATTTAATGAATACCATGTTGTATTTCAGCCTCTGTTCTGAGTGTAACTTTTATTATGTCCTTCACTGTATACTGTAACTGCCATGTTGGATTGCATCAGCACTCTTATGTTAGGGGAGATGGTGCCCAGATGTCTGATTCTGAATGAAACAGGAACATAAAGGGCCATGAACAATTGAATGCCTTACCAAGATGGGGGCAACAGGCTGAACCACTGATTTTTAAATTCCTTTCTGCCACCAACTCAACTTGAAGGGGAATGAAAAAACCCAGAGGAAGGACAGAAAGAAAAATGGGGTCAAGCTGTAAAAAGACACATGCCTTTTAAGCAGAGGGGGCCAGACCCATGCCAGAAAGGGAAGACCAAGTAGCAGGGCAGAAGAGGGGCCAGGGTTTTCCAGACACTGCCCAAATTCCAAAAGATGCTTGAGAGTAGTGAGGATTCTGAGGGAGAGAATTGTGTTCAGGTGTTTCTTGCTTTTTCTATAGATCTGTAAATCTCTTGATCAGTTTGAGTTTTGTGTGTGCGCGCACACGCGCACATACCCCTTTAAGAAATTCCTTTGAAAAGCCTGTGTGTCTCCATATGGTCCCTGAAGGGTGTGACTATGGAAACCAGCTCACACAGCTAGGTGGACTCTGGAGGGAAAGTGTCTAAGCAACTAGGGGATTCAGAAGGGCTGAGGCACTAGTCATGTCTAGGCAAACGGATTATGGGGCCTCCACTGCCAAGAGGAGTGTCGAACACGGGGTCTGCTCCTGGAATCCATACCCGAGTAACCCAGAACTAGGAACAGTGATCCGTTACTACCCAGACCTCAACACTGGGTCTCTCCCATAGCAGACTGGCGTTCATTCTGAGACCAGGACTGGACCAAGTTGTGACAATGACTAAGAATAACTCTAAATCCAATTTTTAAAAAATACACAATGTACTAGATCTACTCAGGATACACCTCTGTATAAATTTTATGTAGTTTGATAACTTTTCTTAAAAGATGAGTAAAAAAATGACAGGTCAGACTGACAAGGACAAATTTCAACCAGACCCCAATTTCAAAGACTTCCTATGAAAAATCTATCATGAGAAACCCAACAAAAACTACACAGAAAATTAACTGGACATAAAACCTAACACAATGAGAAATTTCACACCAAGAGTATATCTACACTAGGTTTTATCTCATTAATTGATTGGCAGTTAAGGTAGTTGACATAGTAGTAAAAGCTATTCTGGACACTCTACAGATGTAGATTAGATTGTAAATATGAGGTGGGGAAGCATAATAATAATTTCATTGCCAAAGTGACAAGCATGAAACTCTCTGTTTTTTGGCTCACTCTGGATCTTATGCTTGGGCTGGATTGAGAATGTGTGGAGATGGCACCCATGTCATGCCACATCCAGGGGAACCTCTCCCCTCTGGAATGAAGGAGCTGTTTTAATTGCACAGTCTCAGAGGCTGAGGCACCCTACTACGTTTCAGAAGGTGAACGGAATGAATACTGTTTTGCTAAGAGGCACTCTACTGTGGAAGCCAGTAAATAATTAACAAGGTTTTGAAGAGATCTTAATGAATGTTAGTTAGCATGAGTTAGGTTAACTGTGACCCTGCTGACGTGAGGAAGCAAGATAATGTAAGACAGAGTGAATTGTGTGAAAGTTATTACGACCTTGCAATATGCAGTCTTGCAGTCTTGTTTTTCTAGTGAGATAGCAGAAAAGCTTATGTATAAACAAAATGTATTTGTTGCTTTTTACTGTCTGTATTATTGCTAGAAATTGTCTGAAACAACGGTATAAAGGCTTGATGTAATTGTTTACCAGTTGAGAGACCTGTCCAGGATTGGGGTGACCCTGTGTCCTATGGCACTCTCTCCCTCCATGGTAATTACTGGAGAAATAATAAAGAATTTGATTTTGCTGCACCCAAACAAAAAGCGAGAACTGAGTTTTTCTTCGACAATTTGGGGGCTTGTCCGGGATGGCAACGCCCACGGACCCACAGACGGCTACTACGGATCATTCCCCTTCGAACCCCATGGCGCCACATGAGAGGGATGAGACCTTTTGAAATCTCTATTGGGGTATCGGAGGAGGACTTTCCGTGAGGACGTCTGTCTCTGTTGGGCTCACGCCATCTGAACTTATTGACTGTGCAGCAGGATCAGATGCAAAGTGGTATTGGGGAGAGGCCCCAATAAGGTTAGTTTATAGCAGTACTGGGAACTGCTGAGTTGGCCAAGGAAATGCATAAGGTAATGCATAAGGTAATGCATAGGTAAATGCATTAGAATGCACCGGTGCTGAGGGGTTTTTACCGCCTCAAGAGGGGTTGTCATACCGCCTCATGGTATTGGTCCGGACCAGGTAAAGATGCATCGTGGTTAATAATAAAAAAAAGAGATAAAAAGAGATAAAAAGGTTAAAAAAAAAAAGGGTTAAAAAAAAAAAGAAAAAGGAAGAAAAAGAGGCCTTGGTGTGTGTGTGTGTACACCAGTGTGAGTGGCTGTTACCGGGCTAGCCCGGTAACTAGTGGATCTTTAGGAGATCCGACCCACGGTGGGCTGACTCAGCCTGGCATAGTCCGGCGAGGAAGCTGCCTGGGTCTAGGAGTGTGTGAACCCATCTTCCCTCCCCTTTCCTTGTGAGTCTCTCCTGTGTGAGTGGAAAATGGGTAAGGGACTGTCTAAATATTCCACCTTACCCCCTAAGGGTGCCCCAGCATATTACATGTATGTACATTATGGTCCTAAAACCTGCAGGTATTTAAATGATTGGAATCTGTATACACGTGAAAATTCATTTAAACAATGCCCATTAGAAGGTACCTTCAATCTAGATAAGATCATATATCTCAGTGGAGCTTTAATCACAAAGAAAAACCTCTGTCACAGTGTGAGCAATTTGTCTAGGAACGGGTTAATTTGAAATTCGGCTTAGCCCAGAGATAAAGGAGAAGTTGTTTTGTGTTCAAGGTCATGAATTAGTGCGGACTATGCTAAGTGCAAAGAAAACTGCTTTCAGCCCCAGCTGCTTATGGAAAATAGAGGCACTACAAGTTACAGAATTGGAATTATATTTGCTAAGCTTAACTTCCCAGTGAGACATGTGTGAGTATTAAAGTGGTTTAAGGCTTGGGGCATTCATATTTTTCCCGAGTGATGTGGGAGCATTCCCAACACTCTCCATTGTTGTTTTATTATTTTTAATGAAGCTTTAAAATTTGGATATATGGTGTGATTTCTCTATCTACCCCCCCCAGTCCTGCAATGTCAGTTTGATCACCTGACATAAGGGATAATTGGTAACAGAAATTTGTCACAGTTTGGTGAGCAATAGAGAATTGGGAAGCCCTGTAGAATTTACACCATCTATCTGTTTTACCCTTGTTATTTTATGTTTGCTTTGTTTGGTATTGTTTGGTATTATATGTTAAGAATAGCATGATTATAGGTGAGCTCTAATAGAATAAGGAAACACTATTTGGTTTTGGTGCACTATTTAGCTTTGGATCTGTTTTGTTTAACCGGTTACTGATGTTTTTCTGCTCTGTTCATTTGGGCGTTAGGTGTGTGAGCGGAACTGAACTTCTCGTTCGTAATTCCTCAGGGTGGAAGCCATGTGTGCGATGAAGCTCTGAGGTTGTATTGAGATAATTCTGTCCCGTCCCCCCGCCCCCTGTAACGGACAATGTAATAGAAGTGGAAAAATCTGGCTTAGACTGTAATTTTTTCTGCTCTCTGTGTACTTTTCTTTTTTGTTTAAGTGTCAGCAGACAAATGGGTGGGTCTCTGGGTAGACCCCCAAAGGGGTTTGGATTATGTGTTAAGTGAATGGCCATGTATTTTTGCCCAGGTGGCAAGCCTTACTAGGGAGGACTCGAGTAGTTTGGGAGTAAAAATTGTTTTAGGGACAAGACCAGAAGGGTGAGGGCTAGTTGTGAAGCCCACCCTCCTAGCTAAACTGGTAGTGCCTAGGATAGGGACGATTCAGTGAGGAAAAAAGGATCGGGCCCAGGCGGACAGGCAACAGACAGAGAGATTTGGAAAACAGGTTGGAAACTTTTGAGGGTGTAGTGGAAAGAAGGAGTAAGTGAATATAAGCATGAGGATTTCAAATACTCAAGAGGATATTTGGAATGGTGATTTGCATTGGTAAAGTGGCTGTTGGAAGGAAAAAGCAATTGATTTTTAAGGGAAAATGAAAAATTGACTCTGTGTTTGCTGGGGGGAACAGCACTTGAACTTTGTGAAAAAGCTAAAGAGAACAGTTTTTTGGTGTCTTTGACATGTTTGTGAATGAATTCAGGCAAAGAAATTATTAGATTGCACTCATTTGGCTATGAACGATTTTGTTAAATCAGTTGAAGAATGTATACAGTGCTATGTAATGAAATTTTATTAGGCCCTACAGGCACTATACGTGGGGATGTTTTCTTTCAGTGTTTAAAAGCAGGAGTTAACAGTAAAAAAAAAGCAAGCCGGAGAGCATCTGTGTTAATGCAAATTAACTAACTGATAAGGTAAAGGCCGCTGAAACCAAGGCTGTCTGAGAAACACATACGAGAGAATATGGGGTAATTCCTCTGTTTTGCCTAGAATCAACAAGAGTATTTGTATATTTTAAGTATTTAATTGCCCAGACGGGGTGGACCTCTGTTTTTGTCTTTCAGATACTCAAAGAAAACTAATGCCAGCTGCACAGCATTCAACGTACCTTGATTTACTGGCACAGTAAAAAATTATGTTGTGTGTTCTATGTTCTGTCTTGTTGTGTTTTTTTTTCGTGGCCAAAATTGTTGTGTTTAATATTTTCATGAAATGGTCTGATTTGACATCAAGCGAAAATGTTGCATTGCAATGCAGATACTTGTTTTGTTCAACTTAGAATACAAAGTGTTTAGTTATATCAGAAAAATGTGATATACTAAAGTCTAATACATTTTCTTCAGTAAGAGAAAGAAACTACATTGGCCAAATCTTTTAATTGAGAATTGTTGTTAAAATTTGCATACTGACAGTCTTTGGAAGCGAGGACATGAAAAGTTAACCCACTCCCCATATTGTACAAGGGATCCTTCTGGCTACCTCAGACTTTTAGCCAGAGGGGATAGCTATTGGACTAGAAGTTATATTAAGTGAACTTCTCAAAGTGGGTGTGCCTGTCCTGGCTTGTTCTTCCAAAGTTCTGTAATAAGGTTATTTTAGTGAAAGGGTATATGTGGCATACATTGAATGATAATACTTCTGTACTGTATGACAGTACTGTTTATATGTTCATGGTATGAAAAAGGTGTATAATTGAAGAGTAAAAGTTTCCTTTGTAGGTTAAAAAAGCCAAGTAGAAAATGGCTAACATGCACTGGCCCCAGTCAAGGACACCGCTTGGCTGCCTACCAAGAGGAGGAGGGGGGGGAATGCTTGCTGCAGTTACACGAGATTGGTGTGCAGCCCACTCTCCTCCTTGGGACCTTTTGTAAATATTCAGATTGATTTTATTTAAATGTCTAAATGTTGTGGTTATGAATATGTATTAGTTTTAGTTGATGTATTTACCACTTGGGTTGATGCTTTTCCCTGCAGGACAGTAGATGTCTTTGCTTACAGGTTTTGTACCACGTTTTGGCATCCCTGTGACTATCAACAGTGGTCGTGGAACTCACTTTACTGGACAGATTGTAAAGGAGTTATGTGCAACTCACTGCCCTCACCACCCACAGTCTGCTGGGACAGTGGAACGCCGGTACGGGACTTACAAAAAATGAACTGGCCAAGATTTGTGCTGAGACACACTTAAAGTGGCCAGATGCCCTTCCTTTGGCACTGATGTGTATGAGAGCCATTCCCAATCGAACGACTGGACTCAGCCCTCATGAAATTTGACAGAACACCCAATGCTGACTACCAACTGCACCCCCACTAACCCCAGCTCAGATGGACATTCATTTGCTGGATAACATAATGCTTAAATATTGTCAGGCACTAATGAAATGTGTTAAGTCTTTTTATACACAGGTGATGGAAGCACTACCAAAGGATCCTGTGCAACCTTGCCACTCGTTGGAACCAGGAGCCTGGGTCTACATAAAGATCCATCAGCGAAAGACTGCCTTGGCTCCATGCTGGAAAGGCCCTTTCCAAGTCCTGCTGACTACCGACACCGCTGTGAAGTGCCACAGACTGACTGCTTGGACCCAGGATTCTCACTGCAAAAAGACCCCTCCACATCAGAAGAATTTTCCTATTGATGATTAGCCTATTCTTTCTTCTAGTTCTACTGTGCTTCTGGACAGCAGGGAAAAAGCTCCCTTGTCCACTGACAGACCAACTGTGCCTTTAGACTTTTCTAGAAAAAGCACAGCTATTACAGGGTGATATGTGCTGGAAACCTCTCCCCTGTAGGATGCTAAACCTTGATTGTTTTGGGAAAGAAGAAGAAGCACTCACTCCACTGACATTGCCAAAGTCCAGGAATTCCTGACTGAAAAGGACATTGAGAACTGACCCTGGTGAAGAAACAAAGAATTACATACTGGCAGGAAGAAATTTGTGGGACCCATGCTTGGGACTGTGGTATTAATTGGATTTTGGGGTTTATTCTACAGGCTGCGCCCTGTGTTCTGGATAAATCCTTCAGTATGTATTGCCCTCCCTAATTGGATTTTAACTGACATTGCCCTTATCCAGTTTTCTACATACCCAGATTGCTCACAAGGGGCTGCCATTAGATTAGCACAATAAAAGGCATGGGTTATTTCCTCTGGACAAAAAGGGAATTGACCAGATCACTGTGGGCTGGAGCCAATAGTGTAGTAGCCGTTTGGACTATTTTTAAAGGCCACGAACATGATAAGAAATTGGGGCAACTAGAAAAGGCCACTAGTCTTATTTTTGGAGCTCAGCTATCTTAAGTACAGGCTGAAGTTGGTGAGTTACATGTCATTTCCACCCTTAGTTCTATGACCCAGAAGGAGACTGACAGAGATGGTATTGAATATCACTGAGGCTGGGAAGGCATTGCAGTGGGATCTGGACCAGACTTGGCCCACTGCCCTTACAGACACGTCAGGAGTACCATCTGATCTGTGGTCATGAAGACATACTTGGACACTTTCTGGATGGAAGTGTGGACATTCACAGTGCTCCTTCCGAGCATATGGACCAGTTAGGGGGTGTGGGCTCCCACATACCGAATCCTGCTGGGTCCATGGGGAGGATGCATGTGGAACTGAATTATTTACCGAGACATCTGGGAAATTAGACCACCTGGTATACCTACCTGATTTATAGACAGTACCCCTAGAATAACACCTGACAAGATATACATATTGATCTTACCACTGCTGCAGGCAATTATATCATTTACTGGCCTGCAGATAGAATGCAGATAGAATACAGATAGAATACAGATAGAATGTTGCAGGTAGCTCTTAGATTTTAGGTATATTTTGATTGGACTAGAATAATGCCTGATCGGTTTCAAAATTTGCTTTCATTGTTACCAAAGGTTCAAAGTATCTCTGAATTGCAAGGGCAAATTCCCATGCTTTAGAATATATATCAAGATGGAAGGAATGCCTTTCATACAGCTTATAGAGTGTTTACTTTGTGTACTAGGTATGATGTTTTGTGCTTTGTGTTCACGATTGTACAACAGCCCCATTATATTATTCCTATAGGATTGTTATTGTTTGTAGTGTTGTTAGTTAATTTAGGATTATATTATTGTTGTTGTTGTTGTAAATAACGTAAGAATAGCAATACCTTTCATGTTCATTCTAATCATGCATTGTCATTACGTCCCATGACGGTTGACATGTTTGCTGTAGAATCTGAAGTCCATGGTTTCATGCGAATTGAGAGTTGAAATTGTTTGTTGTACTAGAAGTACAAAAGGGGGGAGTGTGGAAGCCAGTAAATAATTAACAAGGTTTTGAAGAGATCTTAATGAATGTTAGTTAGCATGAGTTAGGTTAACTGTGACCCTGCTGACGTGAGGAAGCAAGATAATGTAAGACAGAGTGAATTGTGTGAAAGTTATTACGACCTTGCAATATGCAGTCTTGCAGTCTTGTTTTTCTAGTGAGATAGCAGAAAAGCTTATGTATAAACAAAATGTATTTGTTGCTTTTTACTGTCTGTATTATTGCTAGAAATTGTCTGAAACAACGGTATAAAGGCTTGATGTAATTGTTTACCAGTTGAGAGACCTGTCCAGGACTGGGGTGACCCTGTGTCCTATGGCACTCTCTCCCTCCATGGTAATTACTGGAGAAATAATAAAGAATTTGATTTTGCTGCACCCAAACAAAAAGCGAGAACTGAGTTTTTCTTCGACACTACCAATGAGGCCTCTAAGACATTCTAATAATTTTTTATCCTTGAATAACCAGAGAGTGGCTCTTAAGTATCATCTCTGCAGCTTCATCCTCGGTGGAGACCTGCAACTCATGAACCAAGAAGGAAAATGGGTAAACTGCTGGTGTTGGAAGTCTTGCTGACACTTTGACCAATAGCAACATAGAGAATTTTGCAAACTTTTGCTGTGGCTCTGTTTCTTCACCTCCACCAAAGCACCTGCAAAATTCTAACTAAAGAAGCAGTTTCAAGTGGTAAACACTTGGCTTAATCAGGATTTGCTTACTTAGAGGACAGGATTGTGCATTTTTGCTTCAAGGAATCTTCAAATTATTTTGTGGCTAAAATAGCTTGGAACCACACATAGTTATTTCTGTCTCTCCCCAGTAGGGAAAAATTGAGCCTTCTCTGCTTGACTTTCCACTGGCATTGCTCATTGAGGTGATGGAGAAGCTGACACCTCTAAATTAGGTCCATGCCCCTATATGTTGGTGAAAATTAATTGGAAAATGTTTTGGAGACACTTTTGGAGCTGATGGTAAATACCTCCTTGGGGTGGAGGGAGGCAGAGGGAGGGTAAAATGACAGGTTATTTTTTAAAAAAAATATTGTTAGAGACCCTTGATCAAGAAACCATTGATGTTGAGTGGGAATTTAAAACTAAGAGCTAGGAGATTCCTTTGTTGGCGGTGAATCTTTTTGTCAATGTTTTTGTCTAATTTTATTTTATTTATGATAGGTTGGCATAGGTAGCCAAATACATTTTGCTTGTGTTAAGAAAATTCTTACAACCATTTCATTGAAAAGCTCTAGCTCTTCTATGCTTTGGAGCAGGGGCTTGAAATTTGGCACAGGTGTCACCCTGTCATCAGGGATGTGCCTTTCCCATTCCTGTGAAAATCTGCCCAAATTTGGCCAAGTTATAAACCTTTGAAAAATCTCATTCTTTTAGAATTTGGCAGCTAGATTATCAGAAAATTCCTTCTGTACTAGGCATGCTCCATCCTCTCACAGCTCCTATGTCCTTACTGGACTGCACATGCACCATTGCCACAGAGGGACTGAACATGCTCCACCCCAGAGATTCAGGGGCTGAGAAGGACTTCCTGCAATTCCTGCTCCTGCTCTCCATTGGGCACTATAACCGAGAGCAAGGAGAAAATCTCTCTTATGCCCTCAATGCTTCCTTTGGTGGGCCCAGGTATCATGGAGGAGGAAGCTGCCTGACTGAATGCAGAAGGAACAAGAGGGAGAGGGAGGTGGAGGTAGTAGATTGGGACTGAGAAGGAGGTGGAGAAGAGGGAGATTGGCTTGGAAGGAGACAGGACAAGGAGCCTAGGGTGGGAAGGAGTAAGGGAATTAGGACAAGGATTCTAGTGGGGAGACTGAGAGTAGGGGTGGAAATACTGAGACTGGATGTGGAGACTGTGAGCCAGAGTTGGGGGGCAGAATGGGACTGGCTGGAAAAGGAGACATCCGGCTCTGTGGATGAGGGGAAAGCAGTGGATGTACTATTTCTGGACTTTAGCAAAGCTTTTGACACAGTCTCCCACAGTATTCTTGCCAGCAAGTTAAAGAAGTATGGGCTGGATGAATGGACGGTAAGGTGGATAGAAAACTGGCTAGATGGTCAGGCTCAACGGGTAGTGATCAATGGTTCCATGTCTAGTTGGCAGCCGGTATCAAGTGGAGTGCCCCAAGGGTCGGTGCTGGGGCCGGTATTATTCAATATCTTCATTAACGATCTGGAGGATGGTGCGGCTCTAGAAATCAGGCTGCCGCAAGCAGCGCGGTGCGCTGCGCTGCCCTTCCCCGGTCCTGCGGTGGGTCCCCTCTTCCCGCGGCTCCGGTTGAGCTCCCGCAGGCATGCCTGCGGCAGGTCGACCGGAGCCCGGGACGAGCGGACCTGCCGCAGGCATGACTGCGGCGGGTGCCGTGGTCCCGCGGCTCCGATTGCCCGGCCGCAGGCTTGCCGGCGGTAGCCAACCCGGCGCCGCGGGAAGTGGGGACCCGCCGCAGTCATGCCTGCGGCAGGTCCGCTCGTCCCGGGCTCCGGTGGACCTCCCGCAGGCATGCCTGCGGCGGGTCCCCTCTTCCCGCGGCTCCGGTTGAGCTCCCGCAGGCATGCCTGCGGCAGGTCCACCGGAGCCGAATGCCGCCCCCCGGGAAAGGGCCGCCCCACGCGCCTGCTTGGCGCGCTGGGGTCTAGAGCCGCCCCTGTGTGGACTGCACCCTTAGCAAGTTTGCAGATGACACTAAACTGGGAGGAGTGGTTGATACGCTGGAGGGTAGGGATAGGATACAGAGGGACCTAGACAAATTAGAGGATTGGGCCAAAAGAAATATGATGAGGTTCAACAAGGACAAGTGCAGAGTCCTGCACTTACGATGGAAGAATCCCATGCACTGTTACAGACTAGGGACCGAATGGCTGGGCAGCAGTTCTGCAGAAAAGGACCTAGGGGTTACTGTGGACGAAAAGCTGAATATGAGTCAACAGTGTGCCCTTGTTGCCAAGAAGGCTAATGGCATTTTGGGTTGTATAAGTAGGGGCATTTCCAGCAGATCGAGGGATGTGATCATTCCCCTCTACTCAGCACTGGTGAGGCCTCATTTGGAGTACTGTGTCCAGTTTTGGGCCCCACACTACAAGAAGGATGTGGATAAATTGGAGAGAGTCCAGCGGAGGGCAACAAAAATGATTAGGGGGCTGGAGCACATGACTTATGAGGAGAGGCTGAGATTGTTTAGTCTGCAGAAGAGAAGAATGAGGGGGGATTTGATAGCTGCTTTCAACTACCTGAAAGGGAGTTCCAAAGAGGATGGATCTAGACTATTCTCAGTGGTAGAAGATGACAGAACAAGGAGTAATGGTCTCAAGTTGCAGAGGAGGAGGTTTAGGTTGGACATTAGGAAAAACTTTTTCACTAGTAGGGTGGTGAAGAACTGGAATGGGTTACCTAGGGAGGTAGTGGAATCTCCTTCCTTAGAGGTTTTTAAGGTCAGGCTTGACAAAGCCCTGGCTGGGATGATTTAGTTGGGTTTGGTCCTGCTTTGAGCAGGGGGTTGGACTAGATGACCTCCTGAGGTCCCTTCCAACCCTGAGATTCTATGAACTTATTTTTGGATTCCTTGCTCATCACAAGTTCTCACACAGCAGCATCCACAACTTCCTATCATTTCCTGTTGGCTAGAACAGTCTGTTCTGTCCCATCATGGTGGATGATGACTTGGCCTTAGATATACTCATCTTTGTCACCTTCTGCCTGGCCTACAGCAATTCAATATGTCTGGGCACGAAGCCATCAGCCCTTAAGAAACTCTAATACAGAACACTACAGCATGTCTCCTTCCTGACTATGACAATGCAACCCTAATTCGGCCCCCTGTTTGTGTAGTGATCACATACTGTTGTTCTTTGTTTGTTCTCCTGTCTCATTTGTTGCAGAAATTGGAAGGTGTGTAGTCAGTGAGGCAAGGGATTACAGGAAAAGAAATAATGGTCTTATGGTTAAGGCAACTGAATGCTGCCCTGGAGAATTGGTTTCAAATCCTCATCTATGCCAGTGAATTCCTATACTAGGCATGTTATGTAGACCCAACTTTTCACAGGTGTCACTAATTGTGTGTTCCTCTTTTTTTTTTAGCCCAAAATGAAGTATCTGGGGCCTGATTTCCAGAAGCTCTGAACATTCAGCTACAGCTGAAGTCAATTGGAGGTGTGCTTTGATCATATAAAGTGCTATACAATACTAAAATCACTTAAAAATGAGGCCATAATCATCTCAGATTGGGCACCCAAATTTAGTGGACGCTTTTGACAATGTTTGCCTTTATTTCTTTGTGCCTGAATTTATAAATGGGGATAATAGCCCTAGTCTCATGGGGTATTATGAAAATTAATTTATGTTTCTGAAGCACTTCAATACTTATTCTAATCAGTGCCAAAGAAAAGGCTCTGAGGAAATTCATAATTCTGTATTCATAATAGGATTTGAATAGTGTACAGTGAACAAAACAGGGGTCACACATTAAACTCTGTGGATAAAACAAAATTTTGAATAGCTGCTCATTCAGTGAAAGCTTTCCATCTTGTGCACTGAATGAGGTGGGGTCTTATGGAAAAATAGTTTGTGATAATGTAGTTAAAACCTGTATCATAAAGCATACATACAAGGGGGTCAAATTGAGATTGCACAGGCAACATGAATTCTCTCTTTTCTTAGTTTTGAGTATTTTGTAACTAGGAAATGAAATACAAAAATTTATGGTAATGCAATATTAAGGCTGCCCAGTTAAAATCACAGTCAGAAAGTAGGTTTCAGAGTAGCAGCCGTGTTAGTCTGTATCCAAAAAAAGAACAGGAGCACTTATGGCAACTTAGAGACTAACAAATTTATTCAGAAAACACACGTGTTAAGGTACAATATGCAACCTTAACTCAACCATATTGCATACATGCAGTATTTGAATGTGTGTATTAAACTGACTTATTACTGCTTATATTGTAAAAAATACACCATAAAATATATAGGTTGCATTATGTGGTTGAGTTAACATTGCTGTAGGACCATTAAATTTTGCTTTTCTTGCCATTTTAGGCCAAATACTACGATCCCTTACTTAGTTTGCCCTCCAAATGTCATTAGGCAAAGGAAATACCAGGAGTCTGAGGAAGAACCTCTAAGTTTAGTTCAAGATTTTCAGGTAACAGGTAAAATATACAGGAGCTTACCATTTCAACAACCTCTACTTCAGCATTAAGTCGAAGATGATACAAAAACATCTGAAGGTCCTTTTTCATTTGAATACTGTTGTCATCCATTTGGGCAACAGTGAAGATACGCATTTTGCATTTTCTCCACACCTATTTAAGGGGAAAGGCATTTTATATGACAAACATAGAAATAATTTTTGCCCCTTCTGTTCACAATCCTTTAAACAGCTAAGTAAAAGAGTATATAAGAATTTATTTAGTAATTTTATGTAATGCTTAGTGAAAGAAAAGTCATTTCTGTTCATTTTCTAAGACAAGATTTCCCTTTTTGAGTCATATACTGTACCTTGTGCTGTCGAAGCAGGAAAGGAAGCAACATCAGCATGCCACCATCATGAACAATCCACCACACATCTACGTTCCCTTCAGAAAAGCGCTCTTGATTTGTTGGAAACAAATCAATGTTTTTAGCGACCAGTAGAGCTTGTTGTGCCGCTGTTGTTTCTCGGACTGTATCTGAAATCAGAACATTTGAATGAAAATTGGGAGTTGCTGAAGAAGACTATTAGATGGCCAAAATCCACAATGCCACTATTGTGAAAGAGGATAACTTTGGTTAAAAGCTGATCCTGCTTAAGAGAGGAAGCAAAGACAGCAATCTCACACATCCAGATCCACACAAGGTGGATACAAATTAATGATTTTTTCAAAATTGATATTTTAATTTAAATCAAATTTCTTTATTTAATTTAAATACATTTTTCTTTGAAAAATAAACCTATTTGAAGTCTGAAAATATGCCAACCTATATTAATATCTTAACTTAAAATAATGTAAATTAAATTTAAAAAGAGCATTGACATAGTATATGTGTGCTGCTGAAGTTTTAAAGAAAGTCAGACCACAGACCTGGTGGAAGTCTCTGGCTAAGCACCTGGAAACAGAGTTTGTTGAAGTGTTAAATCAGCTTTAACAGTAGTATCCTCTTCCACAGGTGCAGAGAGAATGCTATCTTTCTTTTCAGTTTTTCAGCTAGATCAGTTCAAAGTTGAGAAATTAACTGGAAGTTGAAAAAGCAGGAATACTTGTTTCTCTCTTCTAATCTCTGAATATAAACTAGGTGCAAGAGGATGAGATCATCTAGTTCAAAAATCTTGAAGGACATGATGACCAGAAACAATTAGTTCAGTTCACTAACTAAAGATAATACTTTGTTTAATAAACCAGTTAGTTTTCAATGCAAAGCATGTTCTGACAAACTTACTTTTTCTTCTTTTGTATTCAACACACTTAAGATAGTTTTAGTTAACTAATAAAAACATTTGGAAATCATGTTTTTGTTCATTTTAAATTGAATTCCAATTTCCATTCAGAAGCAGCTTGACACAAATCATGAGTAAAAATTTAATAATCATCTAGTAAATAAGAAATGTGTCATTCACCATTTTCTAAAATAAAAAGATTTAAAACATAAAAGAATGTATGTTAAGCTATATAACTGCTTAAATAAATGTATGTAGCTACAGGCCACATCTACACTACACATTTGTGTTGATGCAAGTTATGTCAGCATTCAGCTGTCAAAATTTGTATATCACTCGTGCATAATTGGCTGCTTGTGTTGGCACTGTGTGTACTCACTAGGAATGCTTGTGCCAATGTATAATGCAGTTCATCACAGGTAGGTATCAGTGTACCATGTGCCACCATCTGCCATAATGCCTTTTAGGACATTTTTGCAATGTGTTGTTGGACAGAAATGACTTGCCCAAAGATCTCTGGGAGCTAGGAGTTAAGTTTCCAGCATGCAACTTTTTCCATCCCATAATGCTATTCATATCCCATAATTTTTGTGCTTTTAAAAAAATTTCCCACAAACTCACTCAGCACTTTTTGGTGTCCATCATCTTTGACAGACACATGGAGTCCCACAGAGGTCTGCACTAGTCTCTCAAACACTGGAAATACAGGACACACAATTCTCCGGTATTTGCAGACCCACAAGAAGTACTGCAAGAATGGGGGATATGATGATTTCTCCAAAAACAGTTTGCTCAGGGACACACAGCAAACAACAATTCAAGATTGTTGATGGAGTTCATGCTGACAGTGGAGTGTCACTTCTGGGCCTGAGAAATGAGCACTGACTGATGGGTTCACATCATAATTTGGGTGTGGAATGACAAACTGCAGATGCGAAAGGCCACATCCTCAGATCTATGTGCTGAGCACACCACAACACTGCAGAACAGGGACACTAAAATTGAGAGCTCCATTGACAGTGGAGAAGCCAGTGGTGATTGCACTCTGGAAGCTTGCAATGCTGGATTGCTACTGGTCAGTGGGAAATCATTTTGGAGTTGGAAAATCTACAGTGATGATTGTTGTCATGTGGGCTATTACCGCGCAGGACTGTGACTCTTAACAATGTGTAGGACAGAGGGAATGAATTTGCAGCAACTGGGGTCCCAAATTGCGGCAGGGTGATAGATGGCACACACATCCTACATTGGCACAGAGTACATCAAAATAAATGTCTATTTTTCTATGGATATGCAAGTTTCGGTGGATCACCAGGGATACTTCACCAATATCACTGTGGACTGGTCAGGGAAGATGTGCTTGCATCTTTAAAAACACAGGACTGGTCAGAAAGCTGCAAGCAGGGACGTTCTTTCCCAACTGGCAGACTACCACCGACAATATGGCAATGACAATAGTGATTCAGGGGACCCAGTCTATCCCTTGTTTCCCTGGCTCATGAAGCTGTAGGCTGGCTACCTGAACAGCACCAAGCAATGATTCAGCTACTATCTCAGCAGGTTCAGAATGACAGTTGAAAGTGCTTTTAATAGACTGAAGGTGTTTACTCAATACAATGGATCTCAGTGACAAAAATATCCCACTGGATAGCTGCCTATTGTGTCCTGCATAATATCTGTGAGGCAAAATGGGGAAAAGCTGCTGCAGGGTGGAGAGCAGAGGTGGAGCAGCTGTCTGTTGATTTTGAACAGTGAGACATGAGGGCTGTTACAAGTGCTTAACAAGGAACTGTGCAATTGAAGAAAGTTTTCAAAGAACACTTCAACAGTCAGCCATTGTTCTGTGTTGCAGTGGTTTCTGGGCCAGGAGTTTTGAGCGCTGTTAGGAATTATGATTGCGGTACATTTATAAATTTGACTAGATGTTTTACTGAAACTATGGATTATGCTGTACAGTTATAAATATTGGACTGTCTGTTTTC
This sequence comes from Mauremys mutica, assembly GCF_020497125.1. NCBI lineage: Eukaryota > Metazoa > Chordata > Testudines > Geoemydidae > Mauremys > Mauremys mutica. The sequence continues at coordinate 169,562,117 of NC_059073.1, forward strand.
TTGAACTAGGAGTTCTGTGGTGCTTTACATTTACAAGTGCTGGGTGCTTTGAGTATTTGTATGCATTCTGCAATATGGGTTGTAAACTAACAAAGATAATTTAATTCTCCAGAAACAGAAATTTATTGAATGTCAAAAACAGTGCAGTTAAACAATGTACAAAAAATAAGAGGCAATGCAGTACAAACTTTAACATAAATTAACAGACTAGGATTTTCAAATTGGAAAGGCAACAAACATTTCTGTCTGCTTCAGTGCATAAGTATAGTCTGTTGTGACTACTCATACACTAACCATGATTCTCACAGGTCAGAGTATGTGAAATTGTGGTTTTCTTTGTTAAAAAATATATTTTGACCAAAAATTTTAGAGTGGAAATTTCAGAACAAAATTAAATTAAACTTTTTATTTTGTTTCTAATTGAAAATTTTCATTAGAATTGTTGATAATTTTTTTTTGAAATTTCATATTTTAATTTTTCCCTCTTTTTTTCCATTTTTGTCTCCTTTTATCATTTGGTGCAATAAAATGAATAATGTTCAAGTCCCCTCCAACACCTATTCCTCTCTTTTTTTTCTTTTTCCTTCTCAAAATTTCTCTAATTTGAAAAGTTTACAGAGCTGCAAAATGAGAAAAGAAGAAAAAGTGAACCCAAAAAATCCTAGACATCATTTATTCAATGGCAAAAAATCAGAAAGAAAGAGAAAAAATGTTTTAAAAAATATATTTTGTAACTTGAATCAAAATGAAACTTACAATTTTTAATTTTAAATCAAAGAGTTGTTTTGCTTAGAAATGCTCCAATAAAGAATATACATTTTATTTACTGAAAAAAAGTCTGTTTGGTTTTTTTTGCCAGCTCTAGAATTTAATAATCAATTCAACTGATAATACACAAGAAAGAACAAAATCCATTTGCTTCACCTTCTTATTCGTATTGGCTCAGCAGGCTAAAAGGAGTAAAGGCTGATAAAAGAATTTGGTAAGAATTTGAATGCACACAAGAAGTAAATTTCTTGAATAAGAAGGGGCCAATTTTATAATTATTTATGTCCAAACTGTCAAAAATAGGAGCCTAAAGTTAGGCTTTGAAGTCAATATTTTGACATCTAAATAAAGTGTGTTGATTTTCAAAAGTGCTGAGCACCCACCAGTTTTCATTGACCTCAATGGGACTAACATCAGCCTACTATTTTGAGTAGATCTTACAGTAGAACTACATATAAATCTCTTACATTTGTTTTTCCAGGTAACAAACTTGCAAAATAACATTTAAAATACATTACCATTATATATTTTCATTAAAATGGCATAAATAAAACTAAGAGAATACATACCAACAAAATTTTTCCATGAGAAAGGATTATCGGTCTGTTTCCATGACTGTGGCCAGGCCATCAGGACTGTATTATGTGTCATCCCTCCCAGACCAGCAGACTGAATCAAATGGGACATTCCATCTCTAAAACTGGGAGATACCACGATTTGGCAAAATCCTTTGGTCTTTTCTACTCCCATTAAGGATTTAATATTCTATTAAAAATAAGAAATTGAAGATTACATGTGGGAATATATTAAAGGAAATAATTATAAATACCATAGTTAATCGCTGCACTAAAGCACCAATAAGATGCTGTACACTGGAATATGACATCAAGGAACATTGTATTACTCTCTCAACCCAATGAATGAACAAGGTGCTATGATAACTGTAAAACCCAAGTTTTAAAATCACTCTGTGCACACAGAAGTCTTTGTTTCTTAAGGGGGAATGGACTATGAGTAACACAGTGTTTGAGTCACTTTGTTCAGTATTCGATAATAAGTAATGCTTGGTGTGGGCTATTGCTGGCCATTGTTTGCATAACCTTGTTGGTTGGTGAAGGCCTGTAGAGAGGTACTGGGTCCATTATAGGTTGAGATAGCCAGCATTTCTGGAAAATGGAGAAGGATGCCAGGAGCTCTTTAAGAAACTGTTGTGAGGCCAATGCTCAAGAAAGCAACTTCTGGTATCGACAATTTACAGGAGTACTGTGGCACCTTAGAGACTAACAAATTTATTTGAGCATAAGCTTTCATGGGCTACAGCCCACTTCATCGGATGCATAGACTGGAATATACAGCAAGAAGATATTTATACATACATGAAAAGGTGGAAGTAGCCATACCAACTGTAAGAGGCCAATCAATTGAGATGAGCTATCATCAGCAGGAGAGAAAAAAAAAACTTTTGAAGTGATAATTGAGATGACCCATAGAAGGTGTGAGGATACTTAACATGGGGAAATAGATTCAATTAGTGTAATCTAGTTTAGCTATTGACCAGTATCCAACCTCCGATTCAGGGTGAAGGTCGAGAAGGCTGTAGCAGTGCAAATCTGAGGGCTTTGAGAGTCCTCTGATTTCCTTACCTCCAAGTCAACTGAGTTGTGGGCATGGAGTAGAAACTGCACTAGTTGTGTTAACTTCTAGCAATGGATAAAGACAATATGTTTGTGCTGATTATTATTGTTAGCAGCTTTTCAGACCACTGCTTTTCTTAAATTGTTTGCACATGATAGCACAAGTGGATGAAGCGTCACTTGAGTTGTTCCATTCTTATCTTAACAAAGGTTAATTTTAATTGTTCTTTTGCCCAGAATATCTTCTCCCAAGCAGTGCCACAGGGTCTATATTGTCATAGCTCTTGTTTAATGTGTATATGAGTTTGCTGGTAGGCTTAATAAGGATGCATGTGCTGTAAAGGCATTCAGCATGTCAATGGCAATCAGCTCTAAGTCTCCAAAACTGACTCAACTGGAGATATGGAATTAATTACCGAGTGTCAAAATGAAATCGAAGCTTGGATTGGGGCTTCTTGATTTATGTCTGGACTAAGTCTCTATTTACTGTCTGAAACTTAATCCAGACAAGATAAGAGATATTGGTGGTGGGCTGGGAAAAGCTGCTGAAAGACTGAGGAATTTATTATGGCATCTCTTATAAATAAAGGGCACACTGCCTCAATAACATAGCTGCATAAATTTGAGTGTGTTATTAGATTCTACTTTGCTCCTTGACGTGGCCAAGAGAGCTTTTTTTCCATCTGTGCCTCATGAGAAGAGGTCCTTGTCATAATTATCCATGTTTTGTCACCTCAATATTAGACTTCAACTATCATGCACTGTACATTAGGCTGTCCCTTAGAACTATAAGAAGTGTAAGCTAATGATTAATTTATTCATCAGTTACATGTTGGAAACACATTAAACAGGCATTCTAAGATCTGGGATCCACATTGGCTTCTAATAAGCTTTTGGGTGGAATTCAAGGAATCAGTTTTGATCAATCAATCCCTAAATAGTTTTGGATTTAGTCACCTGAGAGATCACCTCTTCCCCCATGTCATACTGTCACAACTAAGATCAGCACAGGCACTTCAACAGGAGCCCACTTGATTAAATGACAGAAAGCCTGTTGGCAGGGTGTCCTCCATGAAGTTTCCTTAACTTTGGAATGCACTTCTGATCTTGATCTGGCATTGTCTAATTTGCTAGCTCAGAGGTATGTTGCAAAGCTCACTCTTTTTCTTGTGCTTCGTAAGACGGGATGGGCTGACGGCTGAATGAGTCAAGTGCAGTGGTTCCCAAACTTCTTACTAAGGTGACCTTCCAACCGCATTTTGTCTTTTTTGGGGATCCACTATTACCCATCCCTGCCTCCTGCTCCACCCTTCCCAGCCCAAGCCCCCTGCTCGGCTACCCCAGCCTTCTTGCTATTGCTGTCCTATCCCTGCCCTTTCCCTATTGCAGTCCCAGCTGGCCCTTCTCTTTCCCCATGGCTGGGCTGCGATCATTCCCAGGTGGTTGATTAGAGTTGCCAACCCTCCCAGCGTGACCGGGAGTCTCCCAGACTCAGGCTTTATCTCCTGGAGGCTACTGAAGCCAATCTGGGAGATTTTAAGCTGCTAAAAGTCCAGTGGCACAGTGGGCCTAAGGCAGGCTCCCTGTCTGCCCTGGCTCTGCACCACTCCCAGAAGCAGCGACATGTCCAGCAGAGGATCCTAGGAGGAGGCATGGCCACGGGGTCTCTGTGCGCTGCTCCCACCCTGAGAGCTGACTCCGCAGCTCCCATTGGCAAGGAATGGGGAACTGTAGCCAATGGGAGCTGTGGAGGTAGTGCCTGCAGGCAGGGGCAGTACACAGAGCCACATGGCTGCCCCTGAACCTATGAGACACTACCAGACATGCCACTACTTCCAGGAGTCACCCAAGGTAAGCACCGCCTGGCCGGAGCCTGCACCCCAAGCCCCTTCCCGCACCACAACCCCCTGTCCCAGCCCTGAGCCCCTTCCCACACCCAAACTCCTCCAAGGGTCCACACCCTGAACCTCCTCCCACACCCCAACCCCTTGCCCCAGCCTGGTGAAAGTGAGTGAGGGTGGGGGAAGTGAGTAATGTAAGGATGGGGGCTGGAGTGAGCAGGGGTGGGGCCTTGGAGATGGGGTGGGGCAGGTATGGGGCCTTGGGCAGGGGTAGGGTAAGGGTGTTTGGGTTTGTGTGATTAGACAGTTGGGAACCCTATGGCTGATTGTCCACTTGCTGGCTCTGGCTACTTTCTCCACACTGCTCTTGCTGCCCAGGAGAAGTGAGAGTGCGGTCTGGTCTGTGTGGGAGAAGGGGCTGGAGCCAGTAATTGGACATTCAGCAGCCTATCCTGCCCTACCCATGCCCCAGAAGTGCTTCCTGTGTGCTGCTGCCTGTAGGAAGTGAGAGCATGGGCTTAGACCTTCGTGGCACACAAAATCCATCTAGACCTTCCCACAATGCACCATTTGTACAATAATGGTCTAGTGAATATTTATTTGTATGTGTATTAGTTGTCCTTTACATTCCATCCTGTTGTGTATTTTAATTTATAGGATAGGTACTCAGAGCACAGGATAGATGCCTACAGAGAATACTTTTGTAAAATACCGAGAATCTTTTAGGAATGCAAATTGAGCAAGTCTTCCCTAAAATTGTTATTTTTATATCTGGCTTCAAATTCTGCCAGGTTATGACAAAGCAATGACTTTTTAAAAGAAAACTTTGAGCTGTTTTATTGTAAGTAAATAATCAGACCAATGCTATGTGCTATGCCATACTTAAAGCTTCTGTTTTTCTGAGTTTATTCATCCTGTTTTGGGGAGGGTTATTTTTAGCAATTTTTGAATTTTATATAGATGTCAAAAATCGGGGGTTTAGGGCTATCTCTTTGTATATACTGTAATGAATAATGTATATTATACACAGTATAATATTACAGTATACAGTATATATTAATGTAATGAATAATCTCTTTGTAATAGTCCCTTCTGTGCAAAAGCACAGTCTACACAGACGAATTAATGCCAACACATTAATGTACTTTAATAATCACACTCCCGTATACTACTGCTCTGTAGACAAGCTGTACATCCATAGATATAATTAACCATTTCTGGACCTTTTTCAGTGTTTATTGGACAAGTACAGATTTCATATTTTATCTGTCTATATCAGGGGTATTTTATCAGTATTGGTTAAAATAAAAAAATCAGAAGTGATATCCATACTTAATTTTTGTACAATTCTAGTAGTTTAATATGATCACATTGTGGATAATGACCAGAGTAGTGTTCCTCTCTTCTATCCTGTGCTCTTTACAGAGGTGCTAACCTACCAGGTTGAGAAACACTGTTCTAGATCATATTTTCTTTTAAAGATAAAAAAATAAAATGCATTACATTGAAACAATTCATTAAAACTACAATCTTCATATTGATAAATCAATTCAGTTTCATATAGTTCTTATTAAGATATTTTAAAAGAAATTCATCTGTTGTTCTGGGTGGAAGCCTTCATTTAATAAGATTTATGAACCCCTAGAGTTTCTGAAATATGTCAGTAAACTCAGTAACTGAATTTATTTTTGAATGACATTATTCCATTGTCATTGTATTATAGACCCCCAAGTAATCTCAGTTAGAAAAAAATCCAAAAAATCTTAATCAGCACTTTGTTACAATTAATTTTGAAGATAAGCTCTTTGTACTCCTTCCATGAAAATTCAGCTTCAGCTACCAAATCACAAAACAAAATTATAAAATTAGATTAAGAAAAAATGAGAGGGGACAAAGAATAATGAAACCCATGAGACTACACAGAAAGAAATCCAATTACTGAGATAATTATCACCTCCTTTATCTGAAAATTAGATTTACTCCTTAATACTGAGACACAAATTAATCAGGTCAGTTCATCTAAAAGTGAACAGAAGGAAGTACCTGTATTTAGCTGAAGAATGTGCCAATACCTATTTGAATCTATAAGTAGAATATGTTTTATAAATATTCAGACTGTTGTGCTCATTCAAAATAAATTGCTAAGGCTATGTCTACACTACAGACCTGACAGGCAGCTGTGCCTCTGTAAGGTCTCCTGTGTAGCTGCTCTATCCCAGCGAGAGAGCTCTCCTGCCAGCATAATCAAATCACACCCAAGAAGCAGCATTAGCTACGTCAGTGGGAGATGCTCTCCACACTGGCGTTTTTGTCAGTTAAACTTATGTTGATCAGGGAGGTGGTTTTTTCACACCCCTGACTGACAAAAGTTTTGCCAAAAAAAAGTGCTAGTGTAGACAAAAGCTAAGTTTACAATTGGTTGGAGCTTCAAAAAACTTCCAGTGTTGGGGAGCTCTCAGCTGGCAAGTAAACATTATTGGCTTCTACAGGACCAGCCTGGGCATGCCTGCGATGAAAAGGGGTATGGCCAGAGCACTTCTGAGCCCCATCTAATCTCAATTGACAGTTGGTACCTTTAGCCTTTTACCATTTGCCATTGATTAGTATTGCCCTGGAACCATGGAAGGGGTAGACAGAATTGCTTCAGTGGCTTTGTTTCTGTTTCCACCAGATAGAGTAGTATTGAGCAATTGCTCATCTGCTCCAACAACTCCCCCATGCAGTGTTCCACGGTGTTTTTTTTATTCTGTCATCTCTCTTGTTCAATATGTACATGAGGCCCATATGAATTGTGATGCCTCTAGGACAGGGGTGGGCAAAATTTTTGGCCCAAGGACCACATCGGGGACTAGAAATTTTATGGTGGACTATGAATGCTCACAAAATTGGGTTTGGGGTGTGGGAAGGGGTGCGGGCTCTGGGGTGGGGCTGGGGATGAGAAGTTTGGGGTGCAGGAGGATGCTCTGGGCTGGGATCGAGGGGTTTGGAGAGTGGGAGGGGGATCAGGGCTGGGGCAGGGGGTTGGGGTGTGGGGAAAGGCTTAGAAGGTGCAGGCTTCAAGTGGTGCTTACCTCAAGCGGCTCCCGGAAGCAGTGGCATGTCCCTTCTCCGGCTCCTATGCATAGGCATGGCCAGGCAGCTCTGCACGCTGCCCCATCCACAGGCACCACTCCTCCAGCTCCCATTGGAGTGTGTAGGAGCCAGAGTGGGCCCCTGCCACGGCTTCCAGGAACAGCGTGGTGCAGCCTCGCCCCAGTGCCCCAGCTTGAGCGCCGGATCAGAACCATACCACGTGGTGCGGCCCCAACCCAGCGCCCCCGCTGGAGCACCAGAGCGGGGCCGAACTGTGTGGTGTGGCTTGTGGGCTAGCTTAAAACAGCTCGCAGGCCAGATCCAGCCTGCGGGCCATAGTTTGCTCATCCCTGCTCTAGGATATAAAACACACCCACAGCTCTATGCCTCAAATTCATTGGACCCAGCCATTGAAGTTGAATAATTTAATAATTCTAGCCAAAACTGGGACCAGGATGAGAATTAGCTAACAAACTCAACTTGGATAAAATCGAAATACTGTAGAACCTTAGTTACTAACTGACCAGTCAACCATACACCATTTGGCGCCAGAAGTATGCAATCAGGCAGCAGCAGAAACAAAAAGTAAATAAATACACCTCTACCCCAATATAACGTGACCCAATATAACACGAATTCGGATATAACGCGGTAAAGCGGCGCTCCAGGGGGTATGGTGGCCAGGGCTGCATGCTCCAGTGGATCAAAGCAAGTTCGATATAACGCATTTTCACCTATAATGCGGTAAGAATTTTTGGCTCTCAAGGACAGCGTTATATCAGGGTAGAGGTGTAAACTGAATACAGTACAGTACTGTGTTAAACATAAACTACTAAAAATAAAGGGAAAGTGTTAAAAAAAGATTTGACAAGGTAAGGAAACTGTTTCTGTGCTTGTTTCATTTGAATTAAGATGGCTAAAAGCAGCATTTTTCTTCTGCTTCAAAGCTGTATTAACTCAATGTTCAGTTGTAAACTTTCGAAAGAACAACCACAACATTTTGTTCAGAATTAAGAAGATTTCAGAGTTATGAACAACCTGCATTCCCAAGGTGTTCATAACACTAACATTCTACTATAGGAAAAGGAAGCCAACTGGAAGAACTGGTAGAGATCAATTACAGTATATCAGTTAAAGGACAGAGTACCTGCTGTTTATTCAATTTTATAACCAGGGGATCACATAAAATCCTTGGTTGCTCATGGAAGTCCAGCTGGCATCCACTACCAAGAGTGCTTTTTCTGCTTGTACCTGGCAAGAAGGCTGCAACCTTTTCTTTCATATGCTGACCTCATGTCAATTATTCATGCTTTCATTATTCAGTTAGATTACTGATGTGTTAAAATGGGCCTACAAATAGGACTCTACATGAAGCTACAAATGAAAATCATAAGAAAACTTCAACCAAGTAAGCAGAAGGATCTCACACACAGGGAAGAATTGGAAGGGGAAGTAGAAGTGGGTGGCAACTTGGGCAGCAGTGACCATGAGATGGTCATGGTCAGGATCCTGACACAAGGAAGAAAGGAGAGCAGCAGAATATGGATCCTGGACTTCAGAAAAGCAGACTTTGACTCCCTCAGGGAACTGATGGGCAGGATCCCCTGAGAGGCTAATATGAGGGGGAAAGGATTCCAGGAGATCTGACTGTATTTTGAAGAAGCCTTATTGAGGGAACAGGAACAAACCATCCCAAAGTGCAGAACGAATAGCAAATATGGCAGGCGACCAGCTTGGCTAAACAGATAAATCTTTGGTGAGCTTAAACAAAAAAAATAAGCTTAAAAGAAGTGGAAACTTGGACAGATGACTAGGGAGGAGTATAAAAATATTGCTTGAGCATGCAGAGGTGTAATCAGGAAGGCCAAAGCACAATTGGAGTTGCAGCTAGCAAGGGATGTGAAGGATAACAAGAAGGGTTTCTACAGGTATGTTAGAAACAAGAAGAAGGGGGAAAGTGTCGGACCCTTACTGAATGGTGGAGGCAACCTAGTGACAGATGATGTGGAAAAAGCTAAAGCACTCAGTGCTTTTTATGCCTTGGTCTTCACAGACAAGGAGCTCCCAGATTGCTGCACTGGGCAGCACTGTATCGGGTGAGCAGCCCTCAGTGGTGAAAGAACAGGTTAAGGATTATTTAGGAAAGCTGGACATACACAAGTCCATGGGGCCAGATGCAATGCATCTGAGGGTGCTGAGGGAGTTGGCTGATGTGATTGCAGAATCATTGGCCATTATCTTTCAAAATTCATGGCAATCGGGGGAGGTCCTGGACAACTGAAAAAGGCAAATATAGTGCCCATCTTTAAAAAGGTAAGAAGGAGAATCCAGGGAACTACAGACCAGTCAACCTCACCTCAGTCCCCAGAAAAATCATGGAGCAAGTCCTCAAGGAATCCATTTTGAAGCACTTGGAGGAGAGGAAGGTGATCAGGAATAGTCAACAGGGATTCATTGAGGGCAAGTCATGGCTGACCAACCTGATTGCCTTCTATGATGAGATAACTGGCCCTGTGGATATGGGGAATGCGGTGGATATGATATACCTTGACTTTAGCAAAGGTTTTGATACGATCTCCCACAGTGTTCTTGCCAGCAAGTTAAAGAAGCATGAATTGGATGAATGAACTATAAGGTGGATAGAAAGCTGGCTACATTGAAGGGCTCAGTGGGTAGTGATCAATGGTTTTATGTCTAGTTGGCAGCTGGTATCAAGAGGAGTACCCCAAGGGTCAGTGCTGGGGCTGGTTTTGTTCAACATCTTCATGAATGATCTGGATGATGGGATGGGTTGCACCCTCAGCAAGTTCACAGATGATACTAAGCTGGGGGGAGAAGTAGATATGGTGGAGGGTAGGGATAGGGTCCAGAGTGATTAGACAAATTGGAGGATTGGGCCAAAAGAACCTGATGAGGTTCAACAAGGACAGGTGCAGAGTCCTGCATTTAGGACGGAAGAATCCCATGCACTGCTACAGGGCTGGGGACTGACTGGCTAAGCGGCAGTTCTTCAGAAAAGGAACTGGGGATTACAGTGGATGAGAAGCTGGATATGAGTCAGAAGTGTGCCCTTGGTGCCAAGAAAGCCAACGGCATATCCGGCTGTCTTAGTAGGAGCATTGCCAGCAGATCGAGGGAAGTGATTATTCCCTTCTATTCGGCACTGGTGAGGCCACATCTGGAGTATTGCATCCAGTTTTGGGCCCCCCACTACAGAAAGGATGTGAACAAATTGGAGAGAGTCCAGCCAAGGGCAACAAAAATTATCAGGGGGCTGGGGCACATGACTTATGAGGAGAGGCTGAGGGAACTGGGCTTATTTAGTCTGCAGAAGAGAGGAATGAGGGGGGATTTGATACCTGAAGGGGTTCCAAAGAGGATGGAGCTAGGTGTTCTCAGTGGTGGCAGATGACAGAACAAGGAGCAATGGTCTCAAGATGCAGTGGGGGAGGTCTAGTTTGGATATTAGGAAAAACTATTTCACTAGGAGGGTGGTGAAGCACTGGAATGGGTTACCTAGGGAGGTGATGGAATCTCCATCCTTAAAACTTGACAAAGCCCTGGCTGGGATGATTCAGTTGGGGTTGGTCCTGCTTTGAGAAGTGGGCTGGACTAGATGACCTCCTGAGGTCTCTTCCAACCCTAATCTTCTATGATTCTATGATCTGTAAAAATGTTCTTTTTAGAACACTCCATATCAAACCCTCTTCACAGTGGAATTTTCCCTGTCTCTATAACAACTGGAGGCAGCATAGATCTTTGCTGAGAGTCTGGATTTAGGACCACCTCTCAGCAAGAAAAATCCAAAAAGATAATTTCCCAAGCTGTAAACTACATAAAAGTGAAAAAATGTTATTCAGTTCAAACCATTTGCAGCTGAGCTCTGATATGACATTTTATTTACAGTGTTACTGTAGTCATGTTGGTCTGAGGATAATAGTGAGGCAAGGTGGGTGAGGTAATATCTTTTATTGGACCAAATTCTCTTGGTGAAAGAGACAAGCTTTTGAGCTTACACAGAGCTCTTTGACATTCTGTTCTACCTTGTATTTAGCGGTGACACTCTGAGTACTTTTTCCAGACCTGAAAAACAGCTCTATGTAAGCTTGAAAGCTTGTCTCTTTCACACAGAAGTTGGTCCAATAAAATATAGTACCACACCCACTTTGTCTCTCTAATGAAATAGTATGACATTTTGGATAAATAATTTGAAATGGAAGAATGTGTAACAAGCTAATAACTAGAAAAACTCTGGACATAATGCAGTCCTCCAAGGAAGAGGTAGATGGACATGGAATTTTCTGGAAAATTTGCAGGCGAGACAGAATTTTCCTTTCTCCATCCCCTTCATCATAGGTGATCTTCACAGTGTAGAAAATTGTAAATCATTTTAAAGGAGGGAAGGGTGTTCAATTTAATGACTTAAAAGTGAACAAGGACCTCATGGTTACTGGAACACTATGTTGAATGATACCCATCTACCAAAAACTCCATCTGCATAGGAGAGGATGTTGACTCTATACTGTTTTAAGAACATGTGGATGGAAAACCATGCAGTGATTCTAAGAAATGTATATAATAACAACAACATGCTTACACAGTGGAAGTCTGTAGTGCCAAATGTCCTGACCACACTGTACAGCTTTATTCCAGGTATCTAAGAGCACCACTAGATTATTACTGATCTGGTGCTGCCAGGTTAATTGTGGAGATGGCATGACCACCACCAGTCTGTTGACCAGGCAGTAACCCCTCCTGACTTCAAGTCTGATTTCAGTGCTCAATGTATGTGGACTCTGCAGCTGATGCAGGCAATATGACCAAAAGGGGCCATCCAGCAGTGACCAATGATTACTTCAATCCTCTCGAGGTGAGTTCTCAACAATCCATCCCTGTTACTAATAAAGTCAATCCCTCTTATACCAGTAGTCACTGTTGATAATGCATATGAAATGACTCCAGCCTCCTGATGTCTTGTTTAAGCAATGTCCACATTTCAGATCCCATATAAAAGGATCAGAAGTATGCAGGTTTGAAAAATCCATACTTTTGTACATAGTTTCACCTCCTATCAGTTCCAGACCATAATCAGGTCTTTCATAACTGAGGGTATGTCTACACTACGGGATTATTCCGGTTTTACAGAAATGGGTTTTTAAAAACAGATTGTATAAAGTCGAGTGCACGTGGCCACACTAAGCACATTAATTCGGCGGTGTGTGTCCATGTACCGAGGCTAGCGTCGATTTCTGGAGCGTTGCACTGTGGGTAGCTATCCGGTAGCTATCCCATAGTTCCCGCAGTCTCCCCCGCCCATTGGAATTCTGGGTTGAGATCCCAATGCATGATGGGGCAAAAACAGTGTCGCGGGTGATTCTGGGTAAATGTCGTCACTCAATCCTTCCTCCGTGAAAGCAATGGCAGACAATCATTTCGCGCCCTTTTTCACCTGGATTGCCCTGGCAGATGCCATAGCATGGCGACCATGGAGCCTGTTTTGCCTTTTGTCACTGTCACCGTATGTGTACTGGATACTGCTGACAGAGGCAGTACTGCAGTGCTACACAGCAGCATTCATTTGCCTTTGCAAGGTAACAGAGACGATTACCATCCCTATTGCACCGTCTGCCATTGTAAATTGGCGATGAGATGACGGTTATCAGTCATTTTGCACCGTTTGCATTTGGAAATTGGCGATGACGGTTATCAATCCTTTTGTACCGTCTGCTGCTGTCATGGGTGCTCCTGGCTGGCCTCAGTGAGGTTGGCCGGGGGCGCATGGACAAAAATCGGAATGACTCCCTGGGTCATTCCCTTCTTTATGTTTTGTCTAAAAATAGAGTCAGTCCCGCCTAGAATATGGGGCAAGTGTACTAGAGAACCAGAGAGCACAGCCGCTCCATGTCAGAGCCCCAGAGATCCCGCAGAAATGATGAGATGCATGCCATTCTGGGGGTGCCCCTGCAAAAACCCCACCCGTTGCTTTCCTCCTCCCCCAACCCTCCTGGGCTACCGTGGCAGTGTCCCCCCATTTGTTTGATGAAGTAATAAAGAATGCAGGAATAAGAAACACTGACTTTTAGTGTGATAAAATGAGGGGGAGGCAGCCTCCAGCTGCTATGATAGTCCAAGCAGGACATTAAATGGGGGTGGGGGAAAGAGGAGCGCAGCCTCCTGCTGCTATGATAATCCAGGCAGTACAGAATCTTTTCTTTAGACATGAATGGGGGGGGTGAGGGGGGCGGGAGGGGGCTGATGGAGCTCAGCCCCCAGTTGCTATGATGAGAATGGTTACCAAGTCTTCTGTACCGTCTGCCGGGAATGACCAGGAGTCATTCCCATTTCTACCCAGGCGCCCCCGGCCAACCTCACCGAGGCTAGTCAGGAGCACTCACGGGCTGATGATGATGATAGCTACCAGTCATTTTGCATCATCTGCCACTGGGAAGGGGATGCTGGTGTTCAGCACTGCAGCACCCCGTCTACCAGCAGCATGCAGTAGACATATGGTGACATTGAAAAAAGGTGAGAAATTATTTGTTCCCTTTTCTTTCGGGGGGGGGGGGAAGGGCGTAAATTGACGACATACACCCTGAAACACCCGGGAAAATGTTTTTGACCCTTCAGGCATTGGGAGCTCAGCCAAGAATGCAAATGCTTTTCGGAGACTGCGGGGACTGTGGGATAGCTGGAATCCTCAGTACCCCCTCCCTCCCTCCATGAGCGTCCATTTGATTCTTTGGCTTTCCGTTACGCTTGTCACGCAGCACTGTGCTGAGTCCCTGCTGTAGCCTCTGTCTATCATAGCCTGGAGATTTTTTCAAATGCTTTGTCATTTCGTCTTCTGTAACAGAGCTCTGATAGGACAGATTTGTCTCCCCATACAGCGATCAGATCCAGTATCTCCCGTACAGTCCATGCTGGAGCTCTTTTTGGATTTGGGACTGCATCGCCACCCATGCTGATCAGAGCTCCACACTGGGCAAACAGGAAATGAAATTCAAAAATTCGCAGGGCTTTTCCTGTCTACCTGGCCAGTGCATCCGAGTTCAGATTGCTTTCCAGAGCGGTCACAATGGTGCACTGTGGGATACCGCCTGGAGGCCAATACCGTCGATTTGTGGCCACACTAACCCTAATCCGACATGGCAATACCGATTTCAGCGCTACTCCTCTCGTCGAGGAGGAGTACAGAAATCGGTTTAAAGAGCCCTTTATATCGATATAAAGGGCCTCATTGTGTGGACAGTGCAGGGTTAAATCGGTTTAACGCTGCTAAATTCGGTTTAAACGCGTAGTGTAGACCAGGCCTGAGGCTGCTAAACCAATTCTCCTTAGGATATCTGACTGGCTGCACCTGTTTGATGACAGTTTACTGCCTAGAGAGATAAAGTCATCCACTACTTTTATGGTTTGTCTGGAAGTACAGATGTCTTGTATCACAACTTTTGAGCCGACATTCTGGATTTTTTGTTTCTATCCAAGAAACCATTAGCTCAACGGCAGCTGCCTCATTTTGGAAGCTCTCTAGTGCATCTTTGAGATCATTTGTTTCCTTACCAAGTAGAACTACATGATCCACATAATCCAGGTCAGTAAAAGAAGTTTAACCAACAGTTATGCTGATATTTTTCTGAAATATATACAAGGAGACAATCCACTGTGTGACAAAACAGGACTGGACTGATCAGGACACATACCTACTTCACCTTGGATCTGGTGTGAAACCTTTCAAACCTATGGGTCCTACTCTGCAACTACGCCTGAGACATTCTGTAGATCTTGAAATAGCCTCAGGAGAATGCTGATGCCTTGTAGGGCCTTCTATAAGGAACCTTTATTGACAGAATTGAAGGCTACCTTTAGGTCTATGTATGCTGCTGTGAAAGGCCAGTTAAATTCAAGATGGATCTCAGATAAAAGGAGAGCAAGTATATCCACTGTACATCACCCAGCAGTGAAACACAATGTTTCTGGGGAATGAAGTTTCACAAGGAGAGTCTGGAGCCGGGTGAATAGGACATGTATGAAGCCTCATTCAGGAACAGAGAGCAGAGTTATTGGCCTATAACTACTACACTCCATGCGTAGGCCTTTCCCTTTATAGAGCGGGATAATGATCCATCTCTTCCATCTGCTGGTACCTTTCCCAGTAGCCCTAGGCCTAAAAAAGTTGGTGTAATGCTACAATTATGGGCTCTACAACATGCCTGAGAAATTCAGGTGTTATAGGTCTGGCAGCATGCCCGCTTCACAGTTTCTTTATGACAGAGAGAACCTCTTCCAATGTAGGTGCATCTACTGCTAAACCATCCAGACCTGGACATGAAGTCTCTTTGGGATGGTAAAGTGCCGACTCAGAATATTCTTTCTGTCCCTGCAGTTCTTCTCGGGTTAAGAATGTTATACCACAGAATCATAGGGTTAGAAAGGACTTCAAGGGTCATCTAGTCTAGCCCTCTGCCAACAAGGATTTGTTGTGTCTAAACCATCCAAGACAAATGGCTACCATCAACCTTGTTTACCAGCACAGACCTGCACAAAGCCCAGTTTTGGATCAAAATGGCTGAATAGCTCTGAACGCAGATTGTAATTTATTAGCTCTTATTCCCTCTTCTGCCAAGTTCTCAAAATAAGCTTCACAATCTGCTTTTGCTTTCACTTGTAAATTATCTTGTAAATGTTCACATTCAGTGTCCTCACGGCTCTGTCTGTCCTCAGATTTCTTTTGCAAAATTTGACATGTCTCATTGGATAGCCAAGTATTGCTTGTAGCATTTTGATTGTGGGATGGCATTTACAGCTTCTTGGATGACTGTGCTTATGGCAGTCCAGGCTAATACTGTGTCATCCAGGAGAGTGCCAAGTGCATAGAATTTATTCTTAGGGGTGATCCTGGCAATTACAGACCGGTAAGTCTAACGCCGGTACCGGGCAAATTAGTTGAAACAATAGTAAAGAATAAAATTGTCAGACACATAGAAAAACATAAACTCTTGAGCAATAGTCAACATGGTTTCTGTAAAGGGAAATCGTGTCTTACTAATCTATTAGAGTTCTTTGAAGGGGTCAACAAACATGTGGACAAGGGGGATCCGGTGGACATAGTGTACTTAGATTTCCAGAAAGCCTTTGACAAGGTCCCTCACCAAAGGCTCTTACGTAAATTAAGCTGTCATGGGATAAAAGGAAAGGTCCTTTCATGGATTGAGAACTGGTTAATGGACAGGGAACAAAGGGTAGGAATTAATGGTAAATTCTCAGAATGGAGAGGGGTAACTAGTGGTGTTCCCCAAGGGTCAGTCCTAGGACCAATCCTATTCAATTTATTCATAAATGATCTGGAGAAAGGGGTAAACAGTGAGGTGGCAAAGTTTGCAGATGATACTAAACTACTCAAGATAGTTAAGACCAAAGCAGATTGTGAAGAACTTCAAAAAGATCTCACAAAACTAAGTGATTGGGCAACAAAATGGCAAATGAAATTTAATGTGGATAAATGTAAAGTAATGCACATTGGAAAAAATAACCCCAACTATACATACAACATGATGGGGGCTAATTTAGCTACAACGAGTCAGGAAAAAGATCTTGGAGTTATCGTGGATAGTTCTCTGAAGATGTCCACGCAGTGTGCAGAGGCGGTCAAAAAAGCAAACAGGATGTTAGGAATCATTAAAAAGGGGATAGAGAATAAGACTGAGAATATATTATTGCCCTTATATAAATCCATGGTACGCCCACATCTCGAATACTGTGTACAGATGTGGTCTCCTCACCTCAAAAAAGATATTCTAGCACTAGAAAAGGTTCAGAAAAGAGCAACTAAAATGATTAGGGGTTTAGAGAGGGTCCCATATGAGGAAAGATTAAAGAGGCTAGGACTCTTCAGTTTGGAAAAGAGAAGACTAAGGGGGGACATGATAGAGGTATATAAAATCATGAGTGATGTTGAGAAAGTGGATAAGGAAAAGTTATTTACTTATTCCCATAATACAAGAACTAGGGGTCACCAAATGAAATTAATAGGCAGCAGGTTTAAAACAAATAAAAGGAAGTTCTTCTTCACGCAGCGCACAGTCAACTTGTGGAACTCCTTACCTGAGGAGGTTGTGAAGGCTAGGACTATAACAATGTTTAAAAGGGGACTGGATAAATTCATGGTGGCTAAGTCCATTAATGGCTATTAGCCAGGATGGGTAAGAATGGTGTCCCTAGCCTCTGTTCGTCAGAGGATGGAGATGGATGGCAGGAGAGAGATCACTTGATCATTGCCTGTTAGGTTCACTCCCTCAGGGGCACCTGGCATTGGCCACTGTCGGTAGACAGATACTGGGCTAGATGGACCTTTGGTCTGACCCGGTACGGCCTTTCTTATGTTATGTTCTTATGTTATGTTCTTCATTGTGACAGAGTACTTGTTAGCAAGCGCTGAGTTTTCACAGATGCATTGTGCCTTATGTATCATAATAGGCATGCTCTTATGTTGAAATCAGGGAGTAATTGCCATTTTAGCAACAAGGAGATGATGGTCAGTATTTACCAGGGCTTCTGCACCTCTGTATGCCCTTAATATACTATGATTCCAGACCAAGATATGGTCCAGCTTCTTCCTCATCCAGCCATTGTTGAACAGCCAGGATCCCAAAGTGCCTGAACCAACTGCTGGTGATGATAATATTGTGAGAAGAGCAAAAGGAGAGTAATCTTCTAAAGTTATCATTTATAGTTCCAGAGCAAAATGGCCCAAGAATAATTTTGAAGACATTTCTGGGGCAACTTGGTGAGACGTTCATATCTCTGAGTATAATAAGTTTGTCATCTGACAGAATGGATTGTGTCACTGCTGCTAGTTACTGATAGAACTCATCTTTATTAACATCTGTAGTTTCCTCAGTGGGAGTGTAAGCTACAATGATGGACAGCTGCCCATGGTGGTGCCTCAACCTGGCATATAGCAGTCAATCAGAAATAGGGTGCTACACTGTATAATATCTCGTGGTGAAAAGTGGGAGGGCCATGGCCCCCGGCCCTCCCTGTTTCGGTGCCCCTGCTTGATGACTCTGTTCACAGCCAACTTATATCCTTCTACTTCCTTAGGTTTCACAACCAGAATGACAATATCACTTCCTATTACCTGAGGAAGATTATAATGACCTAAGGAATGTAGACCCGGTCACTTCAAAGATCTACCAGATTCATCAGATTTCTTCATTTTGTAAAATAGCATTTTTAAAACTGTTATATAAAGAGTTTGATATCCACTGTATGTTTTAACCAAGTAAAATATTAGGATTGTTCCATGGCCAAATACAATGCATACATATTTTTCCTAGAGTAATATTTGAATGGCATAGTAAAAGGTAATCTGACTTACAACTCTCCTACAGTGGTTGATGCTAAACAGTGTGATATCAGCTCATCACGATACTTCATGTAGGAATAGGAAAGTAGTCATTGTAATAAGGTCAGTATCACACTAAGATACAGGGGCTTGTCTGCACAGTAAGTTAGTGTTCACCAGCTGGGGTGTACAGTCTAGCATGCACCAGCATGTCTCTCGCTAACGGCTGCATAGACCTGCAGATGCATACTAGAAGTTCCCTTCTGTGCACTCGTGTAGAACTATATAAAACAGGACAACATCAGTGTGCACTAGGCAACTTTTGGTGTGCACCAGTAGTGTTGTCACAGCCAGTTAGTGAGACACATGTTGATGCGCACTAGAATTTACATCCTACCTGGTGCACACCAATGCACAGAGTAGACAAGCTCATGAAAGCATCTTCAAAATCTTTTAAATTGCTTTTTTAATTAAATATTAGCATGGAATTCTCTAGGCATTCCCTATGCTAAAGCAGAGGTAGTACTGCAATAACATTATCCAGTTTTCAAACGTGACCACTGTAAATATATATAGTGGTTGACCCTAAAAAGTGTATATGAACCGCTATGTGAATGTGTTTTACTACTCCATATGGGACAACACTGAGCCCTCCTGATCCTACTTTGGATTTATACTAAGAAAACTAGCAGAATAATATCTAGATATAATAATATCCTTCTAAATTTTATAAATCATTTTCATAATTTGATTCCAATCACTAAGCTCATTTTAGTATATAAAAGTATTAAATATTTTGAGTCAAAACTTAACTTTGCTTAAATGCTTTACAGTAGCCCATATTGATGCAAAATGTTAATTCTTCAGAAAATCCTGGCACCATTTCATTGAAACTTGAATCTAAACAGAACCTGTAAGTATTTGCAAGTTGTTTTTTGCATACCTCTTCAGCTTTTTGAGCTTCTATGTATTTGTCCAAGTAGATTCCCTGTAGTACAGAGCCCACAATAGTCAATCCTTTACCAGCCTTCAACTGAGAGGTGAAAGAAAGCAATCTAGGGTGTTTAACCACCTGTTCCGAGTCCAAATTCAACAAAACCAAGACTTGAGGTCTGCAGTATTTAAAAAAAGAGTGTCAGAAAGACAACTGGAAAATTAAAATTATAACAGAATCATGAATAACCAGATGATCTAGTGTTCAACTGCAAACAAGATAAACTATCAAGCAAAGCAGCCCAGACAAATTTTGGTCATCATACTTTGTCAGAGAACTGATCATGTAGAATATCTACAGAGATATATAGCACTCTCTGCTGACCTTCTGTTGTAGCTTTACTCTGAAAAATGGTAGATTGTTAATTATTCAGCAATCTTCTTGTTTCAGAGTGAAATCTGCTTACTTAATTGACAAAATTATTTTTCTGATGTTTGTCAGTGCTACAAATCCAAAATAGCTATGAAAGAGTATAGGGTTCTACTTCCTTCTTCAATATCAGCATAATTGTTAATTAAATTCTAATGGCAAGATCAAATTCTACCTTCAATTACACCAGTACAACATCAGAACATATCAGGAAGTTCCCAGGAATATTGCACTCAGAAGGTTAATATTCTAACATTAAAAACTGTCCAATTAATGTGAAATAATCAGGGCTTTTATCCCACTTGTCATTTCCAAAGTCTAATTATCAAGAAGTTCCATATAATAAAAATAATAAAACGTGGATTTTAGAAATGGCCATTAACATTAAGAAAAATAAAACCTGATGTTAAATAAGTGTAGAGGAGCCACTTATAATCAACTTGGATTTAGTTTAAACTTTATTAAGTAAAATAAACTAATAAATTACTATAAATAACTGTGTGACAGAGTACAGGAGGCTAACAAGTACCCAGCCCTGTTATCACTTAAACACCAATTAGTTCCCCTGGAGAAGACTGATTGGGGAATCTGCAGCTAATAGGCTGACCAGTCTAGGGGGGTGGGGAGGCTGATAAACCACTTAGCTGTCAGATGAGGCTATAAAAGAAGTCACAGGAAGGAAGTGAGAGAGAAAGAATTCGGTTAGTTGAGCACAGTATGCTCCGAGATCCCAAGGGAGAGATATTTCTGTTCCTCTCTGGGTCTGAGGGAAAGGCAAGAAACTACTCTACGGATTTGGCTGCACAAGATTGTATTGGGGTTGGTGGCAGGAATATAAATAAAATAATGTGAAGGTGCCACTCACTGGAGTCATACATTTCTAGGCATAAGAGGGCGGGAACAGAGCATGGCCTGTTTCACACTGCAACTTTGGCTATTAGTTTAGTTGTTTTATAAACATAATATCTCTCTATGAATCCTACTCTAGTTTTAAGATTACTGAAATCTATAGTGTTTCATTATCAGCAATATTCCTACTTCTAAAATTATTTATATTTAAAGTAGGGGGACTTCATGGATTCTTACCTCCAGTTTTTCGTGTGAGGAGGACCATGTTCAACCCGAAGTAAAGCATAGCGAGCTGCATTCAAAGATAACCCCCTGATTCCGTCACCCCACTCTTTTTCGGCTCTTCGAGGTTTGGGAAAAGAGATTGCATTAACAGAGTACATTTTCTAATGCAATATAAAACAGTATCTTTATAATGAAATGACTTGTTTAGCTGACAGAACACATCCTAAAAAGACATCCTACAGTGTAACACTCCTCAGTAAATCACAATTCACCTCATAACATTGGTCCTGTTACTCCCATAACCTAAGGATTTAACAAACTAAATCCAATAATATTTTAGATGGGAAAATTAAATTAAAATGTTAGCTGTTTAAGCACTGGCAAAAGACTAAAAAAAAATCATTCCTCTCACTACAGAATGGGAAATGGAGCCTTTGCTCCCACATATAAATAATGAAGAGGATAGGTCACTGATAATACATCTACACATCACTTGGCAGCAAGCCTCCCACTCTGGATTGACAGAGTCGTGCTTGCACTACCACACTAAAAATAGTTGTGTAAATGCTGCAGTTTGGGCTAGAGCTCAGGGTCTAAAACCTAGAGAAGGGGGAGGGGCTTCAGATCCCAAGCTCCAGCCCAAGATGCAACTTCAAAGCACTGCCTGCAGAGATATTTTTAGTGTGGTAGCGTGAGCCCCATGAGCCTGAGTCTGTTGACCCAAGCTGGGAGGCTCAATTCCATGCACTATGTCAACATACCCTGATACAGAGCAATCTGGATCACTTCATAGGCTGGGCCCAAGTAAACAATATGTTTTTTAATATGGCTAAATGTAATACGTCTAGGAACAAAGAATGTAGGCCATAGTTACGTGATGGGGGACCCTATTCTGGGAAGCAGTGACTCAGAAAAAAATTGCATGAACTCCCTGTGGCCAAAAGGGCTAATGTAAACCTTGGATGCATGAACAAGGGAATCTCAAGTAGAGATAGAGAGGTTATTTTACCTCTGTATTTGTCATTGGTGCAATCACTGCTTCATTTAAAATTAAATTAAACTGCAGAGCCCCCCAGACTGGTGGCCAGGACCCGGGCAGTGTGAGTGCCACGAAAATCAGCTCGCGTGCCGCCTTTGGCACATGTGCCATAGGTTGCCTACCCCTGGTCTATAAATACCTACATGGGGAATAAATATTTAATAATGGTCTCTGAAATCTAGCAGAGAAATATATAATGTGATCCACTGGTTGAAATTTGAAGCTAGACAAATGTAGACTGGAAATAAGGCACACATTTTTAATGTTGAGAGTAAGTACATAATGGAACAATTTATCAAAGGTTGCAGTGGATACTCCATCACTGACAACTTTTAAATCAAGATTGAATGTTTTTCTAAAAGATATGCTGTACAAATAATTTTGGGGAACTTCTATGGCTTGTGTGATAGGTCAGACGATGATCATATTGGTTCCTTGTGGCTTTAGAATCCATTGATCTATGAATGTGAGACTTGATTGGTTAAAGAACTCAATATACAATCTGATGAGATATCTTTTTTGCAAGGATTTTCCTTAGCAAAAGGAATGAATAGGAACCAAAAAACTCTCTTAATCAAAACTGTTATTGATGTTTCTGGAGACTAACCTCTGAATAACCTCATTACCTGGTGCCTATAACCTGTGGGAAGCTTTGAGCTCCACTGATTATTGAAATGCTCTGATCACTTTATGGTCATTCATCCTCCTCCATTCTCATTCATTCTATACCTCCCCTATCTACTGTTATATCAGAACTGTGAGAACCAGAAATGGGGTGACCAGATGTCCCAATATTATTGGGACCTCCTGATATTAGGGGCTTTGTCTTATATTTGCAACTGTACCCCCCAACCTCCGAAAAAAGTGTCCAGATTTTTCATACTTGCTATCTGGTCACCCTAGCCAGAAATTACTTTGGCCCCAATTGTGAGAAATTCATTGCAGAATTTGAGCTATATTGTGAATTTTTCTGCTGTAGAGAATTTGTTTTAGTATATAAAACTGTTCCTTGTTCTTTTCTTATTTTGGCATCAGTAAGCTCCAGATATTTTTATTCTTCTCAGAGTACTATGACTGCTTTTTAAGAGGGTTAAAGATAAATAATATGATAGACATAGTGCATCGGTGGTCTACTGTAGAGCTGGCCAAAACACAGGATTTCCAGTTTGCAGGAAATTTCTCATTTTATGAAATTTTGTTTTGTTCCAAATCAGAACAAAATCATGCTTATTTTATTTAAACTTTTCCAAGAACCAGAAATACCTCCCCCCCCCAAATTTTCATTTTAGCAACAACAACATAAGGTGTTTATGAAACAAAATTTGCGCCCCAGCCCTGACAGCTGCTAATTGAAATTAATGTTCTTGTTGGTTTCATTACTGCTATTAGCATTTGGAAGCTGCTGTGGCTCCCAGAGTCTGTGGCTCTGGAGCAGCCCTATCATGCAGATTTCCCTTGTCTGGGAACCCAGGGCTTCCTGACACTTCGGTCAGCTAGTGGGAATCTAGAAGCCCTGGAGGGATGTCTCTGGCCCAAGGCAGTCCATATGGCAGCACTGCCCTGGAGCAGGGCCGCCCAGAGGGGGGGGGCAAGAGGGGCAATTTGCACCAGGCCTCGGGTCCCGCAGGGGCCCCCACAAGAGTTTTTCGGGGCCCCTGAAGTGGGGTCCTTCACTCGCTCCAGGGGGGTGGGAAAACTCTTGCGGGGCCCAGGCCCCCGGAGCTTCTTCCGCTCCTGCTCTTCGCCGGTGGGGGGTCCTTCCGCTCCGGGGTGGAAGGACCCCCCACTGGCGAATTACCGCCGAAGCGGGACCCGCCGCCGAAGTGCAGCCGGGTCTTCGGCGGTAATTCGGCGGCGGGAGGCCCTTCCATTCCGGGACCCGCCGCCGAAGTGCCCTGAAGACCCGTGGCAGGAGCCCCCCACCACCGAATTACCGCCAAAGACCTGGCTGCACTTCGGCAGCGGGTCCCGCTTCGGCGGCTATTCAGCGGCAAGGGTTCCCGCCGCGGGTCTTCGGGGCACTTCGGTGGTGGGTCCCGGAATGGAAGGGCCCCCCGCCACCGAATTACCGCCGAAGACCCGGCTGCACTTCGGCGGCGGGTCCCGCTTCGGCGGTAATTCGCCGGTGCGGGGTCTTTCCACCCCGGAGCGGAATGGCCGAATTACTGCCGAAGCGGGGGCCCCCCGCCGCCAAAGACCCCAGGCCCCTGGAATCCTCTGGGCGGCCCTGCCCTGGAGCTGCAGACCCTGGGAGCTCATTCCAAAACCTCCAGGCTTCCAGGCTCCCTGCTGCAGAGCCAGGGCACCCAGGACTTTCAGGCTCATTGCATGGAGCCTTGATATCCTAGCATGGCTGTCTTCCCTGGAGCCACATGTCCTGGAAAACCCAGACTCCTTAGCAATCAGCAAGCTGGCAGGCAGGGTTCCATCATAGCTCCACCTTTGATCCACTGAAAATCTTTCAGTGGAGCTATTTCGTGACACATCTGAGGTTTGACAAACAAGCATTTTGTTGGAAAATTTCCAACCTGAAGAAGAGCTCTGTGGAAGCTCAAAACCTTGTCTCTTTCACCAACAGACGTTGGTTCAATCAAAGATATTACCTCACCCATTATTAATTATTATTATTATCATCTCTCCAAACAGCTCTAGTCTGTTACACATGTTTAAGGGTTCGTCTACACAGCATGGACTAGCCTCCTTACGGATAGCTAGGTTGAATCCAACTCACACAGGAAACAATAACAGTGAAGTCAGTGCAGCATGGGCTTCAGTCTGAGTACAGCCAGGTACAGACACTGGATGCATGCTCAGCTTGCTATCCTATTCTGAAGCCTGCACTGTGCTAAATTCACTGCTATTGTTACCTGCATTAGCTGGATTGCCCTATAGGCATCTCAGTAACTCTCTTTTCAATGTGGCAACTCCAATGACAAAGCTATTTCATCGGTTCCACCAGTTTTCTCTTTCATAACTAGTATATTTGTATTCCTACCTTGAAGTGTTAGTTTCAGTGCATTCATTTTGTCAAATATGTCCACCAGGTATGTTAATGTTCTCAAGGGCAAGTTACACACGGGATCTGCAAGATCAGTTCTTCCAAGGAGGAGATTTTTCTGATTCTGTCACTCAATTCAAATACACATTTTAACACTTTCCAGGTGACAACCATCTGACTTCACTGTGAAATAGAAGCTGAGTGTGGGCACACCCCACAGCTTTGCACAGCATACTAAAGCAGCATAAAGCACTGCCAGGGATTTTATAAAATTACTTTTTTGTGCTGCCGCCCCACTGTTCTTTCCAGTTGTGGTTGCTGCTCCATTGTTGCACAGCCTCACACACATAGCCTAGTTAAAACCTTCATCCATCATGAATTTATCAAGGATCTTGAATATTTCCTCAGCAGTTGTTTGGACTGGGATTTCTTTGCAAAATAAATATTCTTCAAATACGGTTCCTGCTTTGACATATCTCACATAACATGAAGCTGTGCTATGATGACTATGTCTGTGGATTCATCAAATTGCAGTGCAAAATATTTGCACTTCTTAACTTGTTCTATTAGCTGGTCTTGGATTATTTCTGAAAGGTCATCACTGCCTAAGTAGATAGCATTATTTGACATAGGAATGGTTTTCAGCACCATGGCTACTTGTTCCCCAATCATAATTTTACACATAGAATCACAGAATATCAGCAATACGAAGATGAGTACTTGTGGCACCTTAGAGACTAACACATTTATTTGAGCATAAGCTTTCGTGGGCTACAGCCCACTTCTTCAGATGCATAGAATGGAACACATATTGAGGAGATATATATACACATACAGAGAGCATGAAAAGATGGGAGTTGTCTTACCAACTTTGAGAGCCCAATTAAGTAAGAAAAAAACTTTTGAAGTGATAATCAAGATAGCCCAGTACAGACAGTTTGATAAGAAGTGTGAGAATACTTACAAGGGGAGATAGATTCAATTTTTGTAATGGCTCAGCCATTCCCAGTCCCTATTCAAACCTAAGTTGATTGTATCTCGCTTGCATATCAATTCCAGCTCAGCAGTTTCTCATTGGAGTCTGTTTTTGAAGCTTTTCTGTTGCAAAATTGCCACCCACAGGTCTGTCATTGAATGACCACACAGGTTAAAGTGTTCTACTGGTTTTTGAGTGTTATGATTCCTGATGTCAGATTTGTGTCCATTAATTCTTTTGCGTAGAGACTGTCCAGTAGATGTGCAGGTGAATGAGCCTCTGATGATGTGGCTGATGTGATTAGGTCCTATGATGCTGTCACTTGAATAGATATGTGGACAGAGTTGGCATTGGGCTTTGTTGCAAGGATAGGTTCCTGGGTTAGTGTTTTTGTTCAGTGATGTGTGGTTGATGGTGAGTATTTGCTTCA
Organism: Mauremys mutica; assembly: GCF_020497125.1. Taxonomy (NCBI): domain Eukaryota; kingdom Metazoa; phylum Chordata; order Testudines; family Geoemydidae; genus Mauremys; species Mauremys mutica. The sequence continues at coordinate 169,588,656 of NC_059073.1, forward strand.
GGTTGGGGGGTTGTCTGTAAGCAAGGACAAGTCTGTCCCCCAAGATCTGTGAGAGTGAGGGATCATCTTTCAGGATCTCAAAGGTTGTCTGTTCTTAAATGTATGTATTTACATTTACCATTAAAAGGCATATTTTTTTGCTTGAGGCCAGTTTACCAAGCAATTCAAATCACCCTGAATCAGTGACCTGTCCTCTTCATTGTTTACAAGTCATATGATCTTTGTATCATATGCAAACTTTATCCATGATGATTTTATGTTATCCTCCAGGTCATTGATATAATGTGTTAAATAGCATAGGGCCAAGAATCAATCCCTGAGGCATTTCACTAGAAACATACCTACTTAATGATTATTTCCTATTTAAAATTACATTTTGAGAACTGTCAGTTAGCCAGTTTTTAATCCATTTAATGGGTGCCATGTTAATATTAAGGGTAAGGGAGTAGAGGAAGAACAGGGAAAAGAGGGAAGACTGCCCTCACAGCCAAAAGTCTGAGGCCTGGAGAGCTCAGAGCAGCTATTTACAGAGGCAGCAAAAAAATTGTGATGCACTTGCTGAGCAGATGTAACAGAGAAGGAGGAAGAAGTTCTGGAACCAAAAACTGAACATGGTCTTGGTGACTCCATCAGTCATGACTTCTAGACTACAGGATTTTCTATGCATAAGAATGCACACTTTTGATTAATTTTGTTCACAGACTGACTGGATATCAGAGTTACTCCATTAATAACCAGATTTTGAGTAGCACAAAATATTTTCCAGGTATCACAAAATCCACATGTGATCATGAAAGTTATGTTCATCTCATTATTTCGAAAACTTAGATTAATGCAAGACAATTTACAAGCTTCTTTGTCTTCAGTGGTGCCTAGTCACAGGTAAGAATCATTTGTATCTTTTTTGTTTGACCAAATGGCATACTTTATTGAAGATCAGCAAGAAAAAGAATAGAAAAAATCATGATTTTTCATCTAATGATTTGGAAATTGATTTAATAATTAACAGATAACAGTATGAAGGAAAATTAAAAAAAATATGTAATGAGACTTTGTAATTGATGGTCTCTTGCTACTCATAAATGTTTGATTTACAGAGTCACATATTTCCTTTTTTGGATTCTCTCTCTTTATACACTTAGAAGACTTTATATTAACACAGTCATGTCTGGGCTCATTAGTGAACATAAAGAACTCATTTACTCTATAATAACTAGTTCTTTGTGATGTTGTAGTTAATATGGAGTCCACTGTAGGTGTGCATACACCCTAGGCATGCAAGCTTGAAATACTTTACCTAGCAGTGTCCAATGCAGCCATGCATACACGCTGCATCTGCTTGTGCTCCCATGCAAGGGCACAAAGGGTGGAGTGGCCCCAACCCTCCCTCAGTTCTCTCACCTTAAAGCTGAGGACTCCAACAGTAGTTTGGATGGCAGGTCATGGGATTCACACAGATTATAGCAGCTCAAAGAACCTACTGTAAGTGTTAGGGTAAGTAAGTGTTCTTTCTTGTTCATATATAGCTATGTGTACATGTAAGCCTGCAGGACTCACCCCTGCAGCACCTCCTGTTGGTCATTGTAGCGGGGTGGACCCCCACTCCTGCCCTGAAGGGTTAAAAGCAGCCCTGGGAGGGGGCTGTGGCTGGAGAAAGCAGCTTTTGGGCTGGGCTTATTGGGGGAAGTGGCTGCAGCTGGGTCCATGCCCCAAACAGATTCAGCTGGCCCTATAAAGGCAGAGAAGCCAGGGGCAGACAGAGAGTCTCCCTCTACAGGTAGAGGGAGAAGGACCTGGCTGCAGGGAGCTAAGTACCTGAGTGGAGCAGGGCTAGGGACAGGCTGAGGAGCTCCAGCCTGGAAAGCCCCAGGCTGCGGCCTAGCATTGGGCTAAAAGGTACTGGGGGTTGCAGGGGGCAGCCCAGGGGTAGGCCAAGGCAGCAGGTCCAAACCCAACCTTGCCAGTGATGAGTAGGCTGATACTGCAGTCTGCCCCAGGGCGTGGGGGGCTAAATGATGACTGGCAGTAGCCTGATACTGAGGTGAGGTGGGAATAGTGGGTGGGGGTTCCCTGTGGAGGGGATACCCTAAGACTGAGGGGTTACTGCCAGGGGGCAGCACCCCAGGTAGAAGGGCACCGGGTCCAGGGAGGGACATGGGGCCAGAGGACAGGCGGATCACCGGCCTGCAGAGGGCGCTCTGGAGCTGGAATGAGCTAATTCCTGGAACAGACCAGCAGGAGGCGCCGCAGGGGAGAGTCTGCTCCTCTACAGTTGTCCTTGGGAATTAGCTCATCCAGCCTCCAGAGAGCCCTCTGCAGGCTGGTGTCCCACTACCGCTGGGCCCCCATGTCCTTCCCAGGACCCCAGTGCCCCTTTATCTGGGGTGCAGCCCTCTGGCCGTACACCCCTCAGTCTCATGGTGTCCCCTTCCTGGGGAACCCCCACCCACTATTCCCACTTCATCTCAGTCGCCCAGTCTCTATCTAGCCCCTGTTCACTGGGGCAGACTGCAGTATAAGCCACTCATCACAGGCAAAGGGGTTTGGACCTGCTGCCTCTGGCTACCCATGGGCTGCCCCTGCAACCCAGTACCTAATAGGCCTTATCAGGCCTGCGGCTTTCCTAGATGAGGATTCCCTTAGAGGGGAGACCCTGAGAGAAAGGGGTTACTGCTTGGGGCAGCACCCCATGTAAAAGGGCACCAGGTACAGGGAGGGACACGGGGGGCCAGAAGACAGGTGGATCACCGGCCTGCAGAGGGCGCTCCAGTGCTGGAAGGAGCTAATTCCCCGGAGTCACCAGCAGGAGGTGCTGCAGGGGTGAGTCCGACCCATCTACAAAATCTCTTCCAAACTTTGTCTGATCTGGCTACCAAGTCCAGCGTATACTACTTGACAAACATGAGCAGGACCTTTAGGATATTATGTTATGAAAACATGCTGTGGATGCCATCTGAGCTCTGATGAATTTAGCTGTAAGTGCCAGCAGGAGGGGTATAGCAGCATCTGGTAGCAAAAGGAGAGATGTTTTATCCATTCTGAAAGTTTTTGGGATGAGTTCACTTGACATTTGGATCGGCCAGCTACAGCAGGTAACAGGATCAAATCTTTCAGATAATCTTCACATCTATCAGTATAGTATTGAAGGGACCTAGACATGTCCAGAGTGTGGAGTTTCTTCTCCCCTTGCATAGAGTGTGGTCTTGGAAAGAACATAGGTAAGTTGATGGATTGATTTAAGTGGAACTCTGATACCATCTTTGGGAGGAATTTTGTATGAGGTCTCAGGACCACTTATCTCTGTGAAATAAGATCTATGGAGGATCTGCCACAAGTGCTTGCAGCCTCCTTATTCTTCTGGGCAAAGTGACAGCCACCAAGAATACAGTTTTAAAAGGAAGATGGTGGATGGAGCTTTTTGCAAGAGGCTCAAAAGGGGGATCCATGAGCAGGGCAGGTGCAAGGAAGTTTCGTGTCCTAGGTGAAACTTCCACCTTGCACCCCCCACCCAGCTAACCCCGCCCCCCACGGCAGCTCACTCAGCCCCCCACCCGGGGAGCCCCCCCTACAGCAGCTACCCCCCCCACCACGACAGCTAACCCCTCTCCACCCCCATCCCCCCACGGCAACTAACCCCGCCCGGGGAGACTCCCCCTGTCCCCCCACGGCAGCTAACCCCACCCAGGGAGACTCTCCCCCATCCCACCGTGGCAGCTAACCCTGCCTGGCCAAGGATAGGTCACACGTGCAGCACAGATATATTGAATTATTCCTGAATTCATCTCCAAAAAGAAAACAAGATTGCTAGTGACAGTGGCACAAACCCAAACTAGGATGAAGCAAGAACTCGTTTGCTTATCATTCTTGGAGCTAGAATACAGGTGCTCTTGTTCAGTAGCAAAGATAAACCATAAAAGACATAGTTTTTTCAAAGGCAATTCAGTCTGTATCTAAAATTATTCAGCATGGGTTTGTGTAGTAAAGCGCACAATAAATTGTGTTCACACTGTGGAATTTGTCTGTTTAAAAAAAAAAAAAAGAGACTTCCCCCCTCCCCCTCCCGTGCCCTGGCAGCTAACCCTGCCTGGGGAGACTTCCCCCCTCCCCCTCCGCCACAGCAGCTAACCCTGCCTGGGGAGACTTCCCCCCCGCCCCCGCCACGGCAGCTAACCCTGCCTGGGGAGCCCGCACCCCCGCCCCCGCCACGGCAGCTAACCCTGCCCGGGGAGCCCGCCCCAGCTCACCTCGGCTCCGCCTCCTCCACTGAGCACGCCGGCGCTGCTCTAATTCTCCTCCCCACCCAGGCTTGCGGCGCTGATTGGAGGAGACTTAGAGCGGGGGCTGTGTGCTCAGCGGAGGAGGCAGAGTGGAGGTGAGCTGGGGCAGGGAGCAGTTCCCCTGTGCGCCACCTCCCCCGTTGCTGCGGGTGGCACTCCCCATGCCCCCGCCCCCAGCTCACCTCCACTCCACCTCCTCGCCTGAGGGGACTTTTAGGCGCCCCCAACCACTAGGCGCCCTAGGCGGCCGCCTAGTTTGCCTAAATGGTTGCACTGGCCCTGTCCATGAGTCTTAAAATAGTTCCTGGTACTTTGCCTGCCCCTCTGATAATTTGTATAGTTTTATGAATCACATTTTATTTTATTTTTCTGTAAATTTCCTTCTTACTGATCAGTGGTGCAATATCCACATAATCAACAAGAATAATCGACTGACTATAGAGCAACACTGTGAAACTCACAACAGACAAGTGCTGTCATATACACAAAATAAACTGAAAAAACAGTAAAACATTTACTTTACTTTCTGTCAGCTATCATAAGTATAGGTACTACGATTTAAAATAATAGTTATAAAATTTTGGTTAGAAGTGTGATTTTTAACCTGGCATCTCTTTTAGGTGATAAAAATGGGGAATGACATTTTGACAGGCAGATGATCCCAGCGAATGTTTTCAACTTGCAAGTACCCATCTGACCCCATGTGGTTCCTTATTAAAAGTGAACGATTGGAGTGCATCTATATCTAGAAAATATATCATGGTGTAATGCAATTACAAGGTTTTATTGGTAATGAATTTGGGATGCCCAACTCATGAGTTATGAGGTTATACCAGAGGAGCTGGGAAAATAAACAATCATGGAATCAATAATTTCACTTCTATATCACTTGCTTTTTATTGTATTCCACATCCCATCCTTCATTTATATGTGAGTAGTCCCATTGAACTAAATGTAACTATTTGTGTGTGTTACATTGTATAAGGCTTGGGGTCTTAGGCCTGGTCTACACTAGGACTTTAAATCGAATTTAGCAGCGTTAATTCGAATTAACCGCTCAACCGTCCACACCAGGAAGCCGTTTAATTTGACCTAGAGGGCTCTTTAGTTCGAATTCGGTACTCCACCCCGACGAGGGGAGTAGCGCTAAATTCGACATGGCTATCTCGAATTAGGCTAGGTGTGGATGCAAATCGAACTTAGTAGCTCCGGGAGCTATCCCACAGTGCACCACTCTGTTGACGCTCTGGACAGCAGTCCAAGCTTGGATTCTCTGACCAGCCACACAGGAAACGACCCGGGAAAATTTGAATTCCTTTTCCTGTCTGGGCACTTTGAATCTGATGTCCTGGTTGGACATCGGGGCGAGCTCAGCAGCACCTGCAACGATGCAGAGCTCTCCAGCAGAGGAGTCCATGCAATCCCAGAATAGAAAGAGGTCCCCAGCATGGACAGACCGGGAAGTCCTGGATCTGATCGCTGTGTGGGGCGATGAGTCTGTGCTTTCGGAGCTGCGCTCCAACAAACGGAATGCAAAGACCTACGAGAAGGTCTCCAAAGCCATGGCACTCAGAGGATACAGCCGGGATACAACGCAGTGCCGCGTGAAAATCAAGGATCTGAGACAAGGCTACCAAAAAGTCAGAGCGGCAAACGGACGCTCCGGAGCCCAGCCCCAGACATGCCGCTTCTACGAGGCACTGCATGCCATTCTAGGTGGGTCTGCCACCACTGC